>NW_026734340.1:0-343500 GCF_949786415.1 Peromyscus eremicus | reverse complement strand
TCTGAGCAAGCTCACGCTTTGGACCCCATAGGAAACACAGTAGAGTAGAAGAGTGCTCTTTTCTCTAAAGCAGAGTGTGTTTCTTGTAAGGCGAGCTAGCGTTTGTTTCCCAGTCCTAAATGGAGTGGAATCACATGCAGTTTCTGTCCTACGAGCAAGAGTTGTTTTATGGTAAAAATAGTCACTATTGTGCTGCCATTGCCACACACAGGAACAATAGCACTGGCGTCTGTTCGCAGCAAGTACAGTGTATTGGACTGAAGAGGATGTACTGTTCTTGTCAGGTTCCTAAGCAGAATTGAACTAAATATGGCCATGTGTTTAGGAAGCACAGTTCTTTTGTTCTGAGCAAGCTCACTGTTCGAACCCCATAGGAAACACTGTAGAGTAGAAGAGTGCTCTTTTCTCTAAAGCACAGTGTGTTTTTTGTAAGGCAAGCTATCATTTGTTTCCCAGTCCTAAATGGCTTTGAATCACATGCAGTTTCTGGTCCTACGAGCAAGAGTTGTTTTCTGGTAAGGAAAGTCACTATTGTGCTCCCTTTGCCATACACAGTGCAAATAGCACTCGCGTCTGTTCCCAGCAAGTACAGTGTATCGGACTTAAGAGGAGCTACTGTTCTTGTCAGTTTCCTAAGCAGAGTTGAACTAGATATGGTCCATGTATGTAGGAAGCACAGTTCTTTGTTCTGAGCAAGCTCACTGTTTGGACCCCATAGGAAACACAGTAGAGTAGAAGAGTGCTCTTTTCTCAAAAGCAGAGAGTGTTTCATGTAAGGCGAGCTAGCATTTGTTTCCCAGTCCCAAACGGAGTTGAATCACATGCAGTTTCTGGTCCTATGAGCAAGAGTTGTTTTCTGGTAAGGAAAGTCACTATTGCGCTCCCATTGCCATACACAGTGCAAATAGCACTCGTGTCTGTTCCCAGCAAGTACAGTGTATTGGACTGAAGAGGAGCTACTGCTCTTGTCAGTTTCCTAAGCAGAGTTGAAGTAGATATGGTCCATGTGTGTAGGAAGCACAGTTCTTTGGTTCTGAGCAAGCTCACTGTTCGGACCCAAAAGGAAACACAGTAGAGTAGAAGAGTGCTCTTTTCTCTAAAGCAGAGTGTGTTTCTTGTAAGGCGAGCTTGTGTTTGTTTCCCAGTCCTAAATGTAGTTGAGTCACAGACAGTTTTTGGTCCTACGAGCAAGAGTTGTTTTCTGGTAAGAAGAGTCACTATTGCGCTCCAAATGCCATACACATTGCAAATAGCACTCGCGTCTGTTCCTAGCAAGCACAGTGTATTGGACTGAAGAGGAGCTACTGCTCTTGTCAGTTTCCTAAGCAGAGTTGAACTAGATATGGTCCATGTGTGTAGGAAGCACAGTTCTTTGGTTCTGAGCAAGCTCACTGTTTGGACCCCATAGGAAACACCATAGAGTAGAAGAGTGCTCTTTTCTCAAAAGCAGAGTGTGTTTCTTGTAAGGCGAGCTAGCGTTTGTTTCCCAGTCCTAAATGGAGTTGAGTCACAGAAAGTTTTTGGTCCTACGAGGAAGAGCTGTTTTCTGGTAAGAAGAGTCACTATTGCGCTCCAAATGCCATACACAGTGCAAATAGCACTCGCATCTGTCCTCAGCAAGTACAGTGTATCGGACTGAAGAGGAGCTACTGTTCTTGTCAGTTTCATAAGCAGAGTTGAACTAGATATGGCCCGTGTGTGTAGGAAGCACAGTTCTTTTGTTCTGAGCAAGCTCACTGTTCTGGCCCTGTAGGAAACACAGTACAGTAGAAGAGTGCTCTTTTCTCTAAAGCAGAGTGTGTTTCTTGTACGGCGAGCTCACGTTTGTTTCCCAGTCCTAAATGGAGTTGAATCACTTGCAGTTTCTGGTCCTACGAGCAAGAGTTGTTTTCTGGTAAGGAAAGTCACTGTTGCGCTCCCTTTGCTATACACAGTGCAAATAGCACTCGCGTCTGTTCCCAGCAAGTACAGTGTATCAGACTGAAGAGGAGCTACTGTTCTTGTCAGTTTCCTAAGCAGAGTTGAACTAGATATGGTCCATGTGTGTAGGAAGCACAGTTCTTTGTTCTGAGCAAGCTCACTGTTTGGACCCCATAGGAAACACCATAGAGTAGAAGAGTGCTCTTTTCTCAAAACCAGAGAGTGTTTCATGTAAGGCGAGCTAGCATTTGTTTCCCAGTCCTAAACGGAGTTGAATCACATGCAGTTTCTGGTCCTACGAGCAAGAGTTGTTTTCTGGTAAGGAAAGTCACTATTGCGCTCCCATTGCCATACACAGTGCAAATAGCACTTGCGTCTGTTCCCAGCAAGTACAGTGTATTGGACTGAAGAAGAGCTACTGCTCTTGTCAGTTTCCTAAGCAGAGTTGAACTAGATATGGTCCATGTGTGTAGGAAGCACAGTTCTTTTGTTCTGAGCAAGCTCACTGTTCAGACCCCATAGGAAACACAGTACAGTAGAAGAGTGCTCTTTTCTCAAAAGCAGAGTGTGTTTTTTGTAAGGCAAGCTATCATTTTTTTCCCAGTCCTAAATGGAGTTGAATCACATGCAGTTTCTGGTCCTACGAGCAAGAGTTGTTTTCTGGTAAGAAGAGTCACTATTGCGCTCCCATTGCCATACACAGTGCAAATAGCACTCGCGTCTGTTCCCAGCAAGTACAGTGTATCGGACTGAAGAGGAGCTACTGTTCTTATCAGTTTCCTAAGCAGAGTTGAACTAGATATGGCCCGTGTGTAGGAAGCACAGTTCTTTTGTTCTGAAAAAGCTCACGGTTCTGGCCCTATAGGAAACACAGTAGAGTAGAAGAGTGCTCTTTTCTCTAAAGCAGATTGTGTTTCTTGTAAGGTGAGCTAGCGTTTGTTTCCCAGTCCTAAATGGAGTTGAATCACATGCAGTTTCTGGTCCTACGAGCAAGAGTTGTTTTATGATAAGAATAGTCACTATTGCGCTACCATTGCCATACACAGGACAAAGAGCACTGGCTTCTGTTCCCAGTAGTACAGTGTATTGGACTGAAGAGGAGCTACTGTTCTTGTCAGGTTCCTAAGCAGAATTGAACTAGATATGGCTGTGTGTGTAGGAAGCACAGTTCTTTTGTTCTGAGAAAGCTCACTGTTCGGACCCCATAGGAAACACAGTAGAGTAGAAGAGTGCTCTTTTCTCAAAAGCAGAGTGTGTTTCTTATAAGGCGAGCTCACGTTTGTTTCCCAGTCCTAAATGGAGTTGAGTCACAGACAGTTTTTGGTCCTACGAGCAAGAGCTGTTTTCTGGTAAGAAGAGTCACTATTGCGCTCCAAATGCCATACACAGTGCAAATAGCACTCGCATCTGTTCTCAGCAAGTACAGTGTATCGGACTGTAGAGGAACTACTGTTCTTGTCAGTTTCCTAAGCAGAGTTGAACTAGATATGGCCCGTGTGTGTAGGAAGCACAGTTCTTTTGTTCTGAGCAAGCTCACTGTTTGGACGCCATAGGAAACACAGTAGAGTAGAAGAGTGCTCTTTTCTCAAAAGCAGAGTGTGTTTCTTGTAAGGCGAGCTAGCGTTTGTTTCCCAGTCCTAAATGGAGTTGAATCACATGCAGTTTCTGGTCCTACGAACAAGAGTTGTTTTCTGGTAAGGAAAGTCACAATTGCGCTCCCATTGCCATACACAGGGCAAATAGCACTCGCGTCTTTTCCCAGCAAGTACAGTGTATTGGACTGAATAGGAGCTACTGTTTTTATCAGTTTCGTAAGCAGAGTTGAACTACATATGGTCCTTGTGTGTAGGAAGCACAGTTCTTTTGTTCTGAGCAAGCTCACGCTTTGGACCCCATAGGAAACACAGTAGAGTAGAAGAGTGCTCTTTTCTCTAAAGCAGAGTGTGTTTCTTGTAAGGCGAGCTAGCGTTTGTTTCCCAGTCCTAAATGGAGTGGAATCACATGCAGTTTCTGTCCTACGAGCAAGAGTTGTTTTATGGTAAAAATAGTCACTATTGTGCTGCCATTGCCACACACAGGAACAATAGCACTGGCGTCTGTTCGCAGCAAGTACAGTGTATTGGACTGAAGAGGATCTACTGTTCTTGTCAGGTTCCTAAGCAGAATTGAACTAGATATGGCCGTGTGTTTAGGAAGCACAGTTCTTTTGTTCTGAGCAAGCTCACTGTTCGAACCCCATAGGAAACACAGTAGAGTAGAAGAGTGCTCTTTTCTCAAAAGCACAGTGTGTTTTTTGTAAGGCAAGCTATCATTTGTTTCCCAGTCCTAAATGGCGTTGAATCACATGCAGTTTCTGGTCCTATGAGCAAGAGTTGTTTTCTGGTAAGGAAAGTTACTATTGCGCTCCCATTGCCATACACAGTGCAAATAGCACTCGTGTCTGTTCCCAGCAAGTACAGTGTAACGGGCTGAAGAGGAGCTACTGTTCTTGTCAGTTTTGTAAGCTGAGTTGAACTGGATAAGGACCGTGTGTGTAGAAACACAGTTCTTATGTTCTGAGCAAGCTCACTGTTCTGGCATTATGGGAAACACAGTAGAGTAGAAGAGTGCTCTTTTCTCAAAAGCAGAGTGTGTTTCTTGTAAGGCGAGCTAGCGTTTGTTTTTTAGTCCTAAATGTAGTTGAATCACATGCAGTTTCTGGTCCTACGAACAAGAGTTGTTTTCTGGTAAGGAAAGTCACTATTGCGCTCCCATTGCCATACACAGTGCAAATAGCACTCGCGTCTTTTCCCAGCAAGTACAGTGTATTGGACTGAATAGGAGCTACTGTTCTTGTCAGTTTCCTAAGCAGAGTTGAACTACATATGGTCCTTGTGTGTAGGAAGCACAGTACTTTTGTTCTGAGCAAGCTCACTTTTTGGAAGCCATAGGAAACACAGTAGAGTAGAAGAGTGCTCTTTTCTCTAAAGCAGAGTGTGTTTCTGGTAAGGCGAGCTAGCGTTTGTTTCCCAGTCCTAAATGGAGTGGAATCACATGCAGTTTCTGTCCTATGAGCAAGAGTTGTTTTATGGTAAGAATAGTCACTATTGTGCTGCCATTTCCATACACAGGACAAACAGTACTGGCGTCTTTTCGCAGCAAGTACAGTGTATTGGACTGAACAGGATCTACTGTTCTTGTCAGGTTCCTAAGCAGAATTGAACTGGATATGGCCGGGTGTGTAGGAAGCACAGTTCTTTTTTTCTAAGCAAGCTCAATGTTCTGGCCCAATAGGAAACACATTAGAGTAGAATAGTGCTCTTTTCTCAAAAGCAGAGTGTGTTTCTTATAAGGCGAACTACAGTTTGTTTCCCAGGCCTAAATGGAGTTGAGTCACATGCAGTTTTTTGTCCTACGAGCAAGAGTTGTTTTCTGGTAAGACGAGTCACTTTAGTGCTCCAATTGCCATTCACAGTGCAAATAGCACTCGCATCTGTTCTCAGCAAGTACAGTGTATCGGACTGAAGAGGAGCTACTGTTCTTGTCAGTTTCCTAAGAAGAGTTGAACTAGATATGGCCGTGTGTGTAGGAAGCACAGTTGTTTTGTTCTGAGCAAGCTCACTTTTCTGGCCCTATAGGAAACACAGTAGAGTAAAAGAGTGCTCTTTTCTCTAAAGCAGAGTGTGTTTCTTGTAAGGTGAGCTAGCGTTTGTTTCCCAGTCATAAATGGAGTTGAATCACATGCAATTTCTGGTCCTACGAGCAAGAGTTGTTTTCTGGTAGGAAAGTAACTATTGCGCTCCCATTGCCATACACAGTGCAAATAGCACTCGCGTCTTTTCCCAGCAAGTACAGTGTATCGGACTGAAGAGGAGCTACTGTTCTTGTCAGTTTCCTAAGCAGAGTTGAACTAGATAAGGACCGTGTGTGTAGAAAGCACAGTTCTTATGTTCTGAGCAAGCTCACTGTTCTGGCCCTATAGGAAACACTGTAGAGTAGAAGAGTGCTCTTTTCTCAAAAGCAGAGTGTGTTTCTTGTAAGGCGAGCTAGCGTTTGTTTCCTAGTCCTAAATGGAGTTGAATCACATGCAGTTTCTGGTCCTACGAACAAGAGTTGTTTTCTGGTAAGGAAAGTCTCTATTGCGCTCCCATTGCCATACACAGTGCAAATAGCACTCGCGTCTTTTCCCAGCAAGTACAGTGTATTGGACTGAATGGGAGCTACTTTTCTTGTCAGTTTCCTAAGCAGAGTTGAACTACATATGGTCCTTGTGTGTAGGAAGCACAGTACTTTTGTTCTGAGCAAGCTCACTGTTTGGAAGCCATAGGAAACACAGTAGAGTAGAAGAGTGCTCTTTTCTCTAAAGCAGAGTGTGTTTCTTGTAAGGTGAGCTAGCGTTTGTTTCCCAGTCCTAAATGGAGTGGAATCACATGCAGTTTCTGTCTTACGAGCAAGAGTTGTTTTATGGTAAGAATAGTCACTATTGTGCTGCCATTTCCATACACAGGACAAATAGTACTGGCGTCTGTTCGCAGCAAGTACAGTGTACTGGACTGAACAGGATCTACTGTTCTTGTCAGGTTCCTAAGCAGAATTGAACTAGATATGGCCGTGTGTGTAGGAAGCACAGTTCTTTCGTTCTGAGCAAGCTCACTGTTCGGACACAAAAGGAAACACAGTAGAGTAGAAGAGTGCTCTTTTCTCAAAAGCAGAGTGTGTTTTTTGTAAGGCAAGCTATCGATTGTTTCCCAGTCCTAAATGGAGTTGAATCACAAGCAATTTCTGGTCCTACGAGCAAGAGTTGTTTTCTGGTAAGTAAAGTCACTATTGTGCTCCCTTTGCCATACACAGTGCAAATAGCATTCGCGTCTGTTCCCAGCAAGTACAGTGTATCGGACTGAAGAGGAGCTACAGTTCCTGTCAGTTTCCTAAGCAGAATTGAACTAGATATTGCTGTGTGTGTATGAAGCACAGTTCTTTTGTTCTGAGAAAGCTCACTGTTCGGACCCCATAGGAATCACAGTAGAGTAGAAGAGTGCTCTTTTCTCTAAAGCAGAGTGAGTTTCTTGTAAGGCGAGCTAGCGTTTGTTTCCCAGACCTAAATGGAGTTGAGTCACATGCAGTTTTTTGTCCTACGAGCAAGAGTTGTTTTCTGGTAAGACGAGTCACTATTGTGCTCCAATTGCCATACACAGTGCAAATAGCACTCGCGTCTCTTCCCCGCAAGTACAGTGTATTGGACTGAAGAGGAGCTACTGATCTTGTCAGTTTCCTAAGCAGAGTTGAACTAGATATGGTCTATGTGTGTAGGAAGCACAGTTCTTTGTTCTGAGCAAGCTCACTGTTTGGACCCCATAGGAAACACAGTAGAGTAGAAGAGTGCTCTTTTCTCAGAAGCAGAGTGTGTTTCTTGTAAGGCGAGCTAGCATTTGTTTCCCAGTCCTAAATGGCGTTGAATCACATGCAGTTTGTGTTCCTACGAGCAAGAGTAATTTCTAGTAAGGATAGTCACTATTGCGCTGTCATTGCCATACACAGTGCAAATAGCACTCGCGTCTGTTTCCAGCAAGTACAGTGTATCGGACTGAAGAGGAGCTACTGTTCTTGTCAGTTTCCTAAGCAGAGTTGAACTAGATATGGTCCGTGTGTGTAGGAGGCACAGTTCTTTTTCTGAGCAAGCTCACTGTTTGGACCCCATAGGAAACACAGTAGAGTAGAGGAGTGCTCTTTTCTCAAAAGAAGAGTGTGTTTCTTGTAAGGCTAGCTAGCGTTTGTTTCCCAGTCCTAAATGGAGTTGAATCACATGCAGTTTCTGGTCCTACAAGCAAGAGTTGTTTTCTGGTAAGGAAAGTCACTATTGCTCTCCGATTGCCATACACAGTGCAAATAGCACTCGCGTCTGTTCCCAGCAAGTACAGTGTATCGGACTGAAGAGGAGCTACTGTTCTTGTCAGTTTCCTAAGCAGAGTTGAACTAGATAAGGACCGTGTGTGTAGAAAGCACAGTTCTTATGTTCTGAGCAAGCTCAATGTTCTGGTCCTATAAGAAACACAGTAGAGTAGAAGAGTGCTCTTTTCTCAAAAGCAGAGTGTGTTTTTTGTAAGGCGAGCTAGCATTTGTTTCCCAGTCCTAAATGGCGTTGAATCACATGCAGTGTGTGGTCCTACGAGCAAGAGTTGTTTTCTGGTAAGGAAAGCCACTATTGCGCTCTCATTGCCATACACAGTGCAAATAGCACTCGCGTCTGTTCCCAGCAAGTACAGTGTATAGGACTGAAGAGGAGCTACTGTTCTTGTCAGTCTCCTAAGCAGAGTTGAACTAGATATGGCCCGTGTGTCTAGGAAGCACAGTTCATTTGTTCTGAGCAAGCTCACTGTTCTGGCCCTATAGGAAACACAGTAGAGTAGAAGAGTGCCCTTTTCTCAAAAACACAGTGTGTTTCTTGTAAGGCGAGCTAGCGTTTGTTTCCCAGTCCTAAATGGAGTTGAGTCACATGTAGTTTTTTGTCCTATGAGCAAGAGTTGTTTTCTGGTAAGACGAGTCACTATTGTGCTCCAATTCCCGTACACAATGCAAGTAGCACTCGCGTCTGCTCTCAGCAAGTACAGTGTATCAGACTGAAGAGGAGCTACTGTTCTTGTCAGTTTCCTAAGCAGAGTTGAACTAGATATGGCCCGTTTGTGTAGGAAGCATAGTTATTATGTTCTGAGCAAGCTCAATGTTCTGGCCCTATATGAAACACAGTAGAGTAGAAGAGTGCTCTTTTCTCTAAAGCAGAGTGTGTCTTGTAAGGCGAGCTCGCGTTTGTTTCCCAGTCCTAAATGGAGTTGAGTCACAGGCAGTTTTTGGTCCTACGAGCAAGAGTTGTTTTCTGGTAAGAAGAGTCACTATTGCGCTCCAAATGCCATACACAGTGCAAATAGCACTCGCGTCTGTTCCCAACAAGCACAGTGTATCGGACTGAATAGGACCTACTGTTCTTGTCAGTTTCTTAAGCAGAGTTGAACTACATATGGTCCTTGTGTGTAGGAAGCACAGTTCTTATGTTCTGAGCAAGCTCACTGTTTGGACCCCATAGGAAACACAGTAGAGTAGAAGAGTGCTCTTTTCTCTAAAGCAGAGTGTGTTTCTTGTAAGGCGAGCTGACATTTGTTTCCCAGTCCTAAATGGAGTGGAATCACATGCAGTTTCTGTCCTACGAGCAAGAGTTGTTTTATGGTAAGAATAGTCACTATTGTGCTGCCATTGCCATACACAGGACAAATAGCACTGGCGTCTGTACACAGCAAGTACAGTGTATAGGACTGAAGAGGATCTACTGTTCTTGTCAGGTTCCTAATGAAATTGAACTAGATATGGCCGTGTGTGTAGGAAGCACAGTTCTTTTGTTCTGAGCAAGCTCACTGTTCGGACCCCATAGGAAACACAGTAGAGTAGAAGAGTGCTCTTTTCTCAAAAGCAGAGTGTGTTTTTTGTAAGGCAAGCTATCATTTGTTTCCCAGTCCTAAATGGAGTTGAGTCACATGCAGTTTCTGGTCCTACGAGCAAGAGTTGTTTTCTGATATGGAAAGTCACTACTGTGCTCCCTTTGCCATACACAGTGCAAATAGCACTCACGTCTGTTTCCAGCAAGCACAGTGTATTGGACTGAATAGGAGCTACTGTTCGTGTCAGTTTCCTAAGCAGAGTTGAACTACATATGGTCCTTGTGTGTAGGAAGCACAGTTCTTATGTTCTGAGCAAGCTCACTGTTTGGACCCCATAGGAAACACAGTAGAGTAGAAGAGTGCTCTTTTCTCTAAAGCACAGTGTGTTTCTTGTAAGGCGAGCTAGCATTTGTTTCCCAGTCCTAAATGGAGTGGAATCACATGCAGTTTCTGTCCTATGAGCAAGAGTTGTTTTATGGTAAGAATAGTCACTATTGTGCTGCCATTGCCATACACAGGACAAATAGCACTGGCGTCTGTTCGCAGCAAGTACAGTGTATAGGACTGAAGAGGATCTACTGTTCTTGTCAGGTTCCTAAGCAGAATTGAACTAGATATGGCCGTGTGTGTAGGAAGCACAGTTCTTTTGTTCTGAGCAAGCTCACTGTTCGGACCCCATAGGAAACACAGTAGAGTAGAAGAGTGCTCTTTTCTCAAAAGCAGAGTGTGTTTTTTGTAAGGCAAGCTATCATTTGTTTCCCAGTCCTAAATGGAGTTGAGTCACATGCAATTTCTGATCCTACGAGCAAGAGTTGTTTTCTGTTAAGGAAAGTCACTAATGTGCTCCCTTTGCCATACACAGTACAAATAGCACTCGCGTCTGTTCCCAGCAAGTACAGTGTATCGGACTGAATAGGAGCTACTGTACTTGTCAGTTTCCTAAGCAGAGTTGAACTAGATATGGTCCATGTGTGTAGGAAGCACAGTTCTTTGTTCTGAGCAAGCTCACTGTTTGGACCCCATAGGAAACACAGGAGAGTAGAAGAGTGCTCTTTTCTCAAAAGCAGAGAGTGTTTCATGTAAGGCGATCTAGCATTTGTTTCCCAGTCCTAAAAGGAGTTGAATCACATGCAGTTTTTGGTCCTACGAGCAAGAGTTGTTTTCTAGTAAGGAAAGTCACTATTGCGCTCCCATTTCCATACACAGTGCAAATAGCACTCGCGTCTGTTCCCAGCAAGTACAGTGTATCAGACTGAAGAGAATCTACTGTTCTTGTCAGTCTCCTAAGCAGAGTTGAACTAGATATGGTCCATGTGTGTAGGAAGCACAGTTCTTTGTTCTGAGCAAGCTCACTGTTTGGACCCCATAGGAAACACAGTAGAGTAGAAGAGTGCTCTTTTCTCAAAAGCAGAGAGTGTTTCATGTAAGGCGAGCAAGCATTTTTTTCCCAGTCCTAAACGGAGTTGAATCACATGCAGTTTCTGGTCCTACGAGCAAGAGTTGTTTTCTGGTAAGGAAAGTCACTATTGCCCTCCCATTGCCATACACAGTGCAAATAGCACTCGCGTCTGTTACTAGCAAGTACAGTGTATGGGACTGAAGAGGATCTACTGTTCTTGTCAGTCTCCTAAGCAGAGTTGAACTAGATATGGCCCGTGTGTCTAGGAAGCACAGTTCATTTGTTCTGAGCAAGCTCACTGTTCTGGCCCTATAGGAAACACAGTAGATTAGAAGAGTGCTCTTTTCTCAAAAACAGAGTGTGTTTCTTGTAAGGCGAGCTAGAGTTTGTTTTCCAGTCCTAAATGGAGTTGAGTCACATGCAGTTTTTTGTGCTAGGAGCAAGAGTTTTTTTCTGGTAACACGAGTCACTATTGTGCTCCAATTTCCATACACAGTGCAAGTAGCACTCGCGTCTGTTCTCAGCAAGTACAGTGTATCGGACTGAAGAGGAGCTACTGTTCTTGTCAGTTTCCTAAGCAGAGTTGAACTAGATATGGCCCGTGTGTAGGAAGCACAGTTCTTTTGTTCTGAGCAAGCTCACTGTTCTGGCCCTATAGGAAACAGAGTAGAATAGAAGAGTGCTCTTTTCTCTAAAGCAGATTGTGTTTCTAGTAAGGCGAGCTAGCGTTTGTTTCACAGTCCTAAATGAAGTTGAATCACATACAGTTTCTGGTCCTACAAGCAAGAGTTGTTTTATGATAAGAATAGTCACTATTGTGCTGCCATTGCCATACACAGGACAAATAACACTGGCGTCTGTTCCCAGCAGTACAGTGTATTGGACTGAAGAGGAGCCACTGTTCTTGTCAGGTTCCTAAGCAGAATTGAACTAGATATGGCTGTGTGTGTAGGAAGCACAATTCTTTTTTTCTGAGAAAGCTCACTGTTCGGACCCCATAGGAAACACAGTAGAGTAGAAGAGTGCTCTTTTCTCTAAAGCAGAGTGTGTTTCTTGTAAGGCGAGCTAGCGTTTGTTTCCCAGACCTAAATGGAGTTGAGGCACATGCAGTTTTTTGTCCTACGAGCAAGAGTGGTTTTCTGGTAAGACGAGTCACTATTGTGCTCCAATTGCCATACACAGTGCAAATAGCACTCGCGTCTCTTCCCCGCAAGTACAGTGTATTGGACTGAAGAGGAGCTACTGTTCTTGTCAGTTTCCTAAGCAGAGTTGAACTAGATATGGTCCATGTGTGTAGGAAGCACAGTTCTTTGTTCTGAGCAAGCTCACTGTTTGGACCCCATAGGAAACACAGGAGAGTAGAAGAGTGCTCTTTTCTCAAAAGCAGAGAGTGTTTCATGTAAGGCGATCTAGCATTTGTTTCCCAGTCCTAAAAGGAGTTGAATGACATGCAGTTTTTGGTCCTACGAGCAAGAGTTGTTTTCTGGTAAGGAAAGTCACTATTGCGCTCCCATTGCCATACACAGTGCAAATAGCACTCGCGTCTGTTCCCAGCAAGTACAGTGTATCGGACTGAAGAGAATCTACTGTTCTTGTCAGTCTCCTAAGCAGAGTTGAACTAGATATGGTCCATGTGTGTAGGAAGCACAGTTCTTTGTTCTGAGCAAGCTCACTGTTTGGACCCCATAGGAAACACAGTAGAGTAGAAGAGTGCTCTTTTCTCAAAAGCAGAGAGTGTTTCATGTAAGGCGAGCAAGCATTTTTTTCCCAGTCCTAAACGGAGTTGAATCACATGCAGTTTCTGGTCCTACGAGCAAGAGTTGTTTTCTGGTAAGGAAAGTCACTATTGCGCTCCCATTGCCATATACAGTGCAAATAGCACTCGCGTCTGTTACTAGCAAGTACAGTGTATGGGACTGAAGAGGATCTACTGTTCTTGTCAGTCTCCTAAGCAGAGTTGAACTAGATATGGCCCGTGTGTCTAGGAAGCACAGTTCATTTGTTCTGAGCAAGCTCACTGTTCTGGCCCTATAGGAAACACAGTAGAGTAGAAGAGTGCTCTTTTCTCAAAAACAGAGTGTGTTTCTTGTAAGGCAAGCTAGAGTTTGTTTTCCAGTCCTAAATGGAGTTGAGTCACATGCAGTTTTTTGTGCTACGAGCAAGAGTTGTTTTCTGGTAACCCGAGTCACTATTGTGCTCCATTTGCCATACACAGTGCAAGTAGCACTCGCGTCTGTTCTCAGCAAGTACAGTGTATCGGACTGAAGAGGAGCTACTGTTCTTGTCAGTTTCCTAAGCAGAGTTGAACTAGATATGGCCCGTGTGTAGGAAGCACAGTTCTTTTGTTCTGAGCAAGCTCACTGTTCTGGCCCTATAGGAAACAGAGTAGAATAGAAGAGTGCTCTTTTCTCTAAAGCAGATTGTGTTTCTAGTAAGGCGAGCTAGCGTTTGTTTCACAGTCCTAAATGAAGTTGAATCACATACAGTTTCTGGTCCTACAAGCAAGAGTTGTTTTATGATAAGAATAGTCACTATTGTGCTGCCATTGCCATACACAGGACAAATAACACTGGCGTCTGTTCCCAGCAGTACAGTGTATTGGACTGAAGAGGAGCCACTGTTCTTGTCAGGTTCCTAAGCAGAATTGAACTAGATATGGCTGTGTGTGTAGGAAGCACAATTCTTTTTTTCTGAGAAAGCTCACTGTTCGGACCCCATAGGAAACACAGTAGAGTAGAAGAGTGCTCTTTTCTCTAAAGCAGAGTGTGTTTCTTGTAAGGCGAGCTAGCGTTTGTTTCCCAGACCTAAATGGAGTTGAGTCACATGCAGTTTTTTGTCCTACGAGCAAGAGTTGTTTTCTGGTAAGACGAGTCACTATTGTGCTCCAATTGCCATACACAGTGCAAATAGCACTCGCGTCTCTTCCCCGCAAGTACAGTGTATTGGACTGAAGAGGAGCTACTGTTCTTGTCAGTTTCCTAAGCAGAGTTGAACTAGATATGGTCCATGTGTGTAGGAAGCACAGTTCTTTGTTCTGAGCAAGCTCACTGTTTGGACCCCATAAGAAACCCAGTAGAGTAGAAGAGTGCTCTTTTCTCTAAAGCACAGTGTGTTTCTTGTAAGGCGAGCTAGCATTTGTTTCCCAGTCCTAAATGGAGTGGAATCACATGCAGTTTCTGTCCTATGAGCAAGAGTTGTTTTATGGTAAGAATAGTCACTATTGTGCTGCCATTGCCATACACAGGACAAATAGCACTGGCGTCTGTTCGCAGCAAGTACAGTGTATAGGACTGAAGAGGATCTACTGTTCTTGTCAGGTTCCTAAGCAGAATTGAACTAGATATGGCCGTGTGTGTAGGAAGCACAGTTCTTTTGTTCTGAGCAAGCTCACTGTTCGGATCCCCATAGGAAACACAGTAGAGTAGAAGAGTGCTCTTTTCTCAAAAGCAGAGTGTGTTTTTTGTAAGGCAAGCTATCATTTGTTTCCCAGTCCTAAATGGAATTGAGTCACATGCAATTTCTGGTCCTACGAGCAAGAGTTGTTTTCTGTTAAGGAAAGTCACTAATGTGCTCCCTTTGCCATACACAGTGCAAATAGCACTCGCATCTGTTCCCAGCAAGTACAGTGTATCGGACTGAATAGGAGCTACTGTACTTGTCAGTTTCCTAAGCAGAGTTGAACTAGATATGGTCCATGTGTGTAGGAAGCACAGTTCTTTGTTCTGAGCAAGCTCACTGTTTGGACCCCATAGGAAACACAGGAGAGTAGAAGAGTGCTCTTTTCTCAAAAGCAGAGAGTGTTTCATGTAAGGCGATCTAGCATTTGTTTCCCAGTCCTAAAAGGAGTTGAATCACATGCAGTTTTTGGTCCTACGAGCAAGAGTTGTTTTCTGGTAAGGAAAGTCACTATTGCACTCCCATTTCCATACACAGTGCAAATAGCACTCGCGTCTGTTCCCAGCAAGTACAGTGTATCGGACTGAAGAGAATCTACTGTTCTTGTCAGTCTCCTAAGCAGAGTTGAACTAGATATGGTCCATGTGTGTAGGAAGCACAGTTCTTTGTTCTGAGCAAGCTCACTGTTTGGACCCCATAGGAAACACAGTAGAGTAGAAGAGTGCTCTTTTCTCAAAAGCAGAGAGTGTTTCATGTAAGGCGAGCAAGCATTTTTTTCCCAGTCCTAAACGTAGTTGAATCACATGCAGTTTCTGGTCCTATGAGCAAGAGTTGTTTTCTGGTAAGGAAAGTCACTATTGCGCTCCCATTGCCATACACAGTGCAAATAGCACTCGCGTCTGTTACTAGCAAGTACAGTGTATGGGACTGAAGAGGATCTACTGTTCTTGTCAGTCTCTTAAGCAGAGTTGAACTAGATATGGCCCGTGTGTCTAGGAAGCACAGTTCATTTGTTCTGAGCAAGCTCACTGTTCTGGCCCTATAGGAAACACAGTAGATTAGAAGAGTGCTCTTTTCTCAAAAACAGAGTGTGTTTCTTGTAAGGCGAGCTAGAGTTTGTTTTCCAGTCCTAAATGGAGTTGAGTCACATGCAGTTTTTTGTGCTACGAGCAAGAGTTGTTTTCTGGTAACACGAGTCACTATTGTGCTCCAATTTCCATACACAGTGCAAGTAGCACTCGCGTCTGTTCTCAGCAAGTACAGTGTATCGGACTGAAGAGGAGCTACTGTTCTTGTCAGTTTCCTAAGCAGAGTTGAACTAGATATGGCCCGTGTGTAGGAAGCACAGTTCTTTTGTTCTGAGCAAGCTCACTGTTCTGGCCCTATAGGAAACAGAGTAGAATAGAAGAGTGCTCTTTTCTCTAAAGCAGATTGTGTTTCTAGTAAGGCGAGCTAGCGTTTGTTTCACAGTCCTAAATGAAGTTGAATCACATACAGTTTCTGGTCCTACAAGCAAGAGTTGTTTTATGATAAGAATAGTCACTATTGTGCTGCCATTGCCATACACAGGACAAATAACACTGGCGTCTGTTCCCAGCAGTACAGTGTATTGGACTGAAGAGGAGCCACTGTTCTTGTCAGGTTCCTAAGCAGAATTGAACTAGATATGGCTGTGTGTGTAGGAAGCACAATTCTTTTTTTCTGAGAAAGCTCACTGTTCGGACCCCATAGGAAACACAGTAGAGTAGAAGAGTGCTCTTTTCTCTAAAGCAGAGTGTGTTTCTTGTAAGGCGAGCTAGCGTTTGTTTCCCAGACCTAAATGGAGTTGAGTCACATGCAGTTTTTTGTCCTACGAGCAAGAGTTGTTTTCTGGTAAGACGAGTCACTATTGTGCTCCAATTGCCATACACAGTGCAAATAGCACTCGCGTCTCTTCCCCGCAAGTACAGTGTATTGGACTGAAGAGGAGCTACTGTTCTTGTCAGTTTCCTAAGCAGAGTTGAACTACATATGGTCGATGTGTGTAGGAAGCACAGTTCTTTTGTTCTGAGCAAGCTCACTGTTTGGACCCCATAGGAAACACAGTAGAGTAGAAGAGTGCTCTTTTCTCAGAAGCAGAGTGTGTTTCTTGTAAGACAAGCTAGCATTTGTTTCCCAGTCCTAAATGGCGTTGAATCACATATAGTGTGTGGTCCTACGAGCAAGAGTTGTTTTCTGGTAAGGAAAGCCACTATTGCGCTCTCATTGCCATACACAGTGCAAATAGCACTCACGTCTGTTCCCAGCAAGTACAGTGTATTGGACTGAAGAGGAGCTACTGTTCTTGTCAGTCTCCTAAGCAGAGTTGAACTATATATGGCCCGTGTGTCTAGGAAGCACAGTTCATTTGTTCTGAGCAAGCTCACTGTTCTGGCCCTATAGGAAACACAGTAGAGTAGAAGAGTGCTCTTTTCTCAAAAACAGAGTGTGTTTCTTGTAAGGCAAGCTAGAGTTTGTTTCCCAGTCCTAAATGGAGTTGAGTCACATGCAGTTTTTTGTGCTACGAGCAAGAGTTGTTTTCTGGTAAGACGAGTCACTATTGAGCTCCAATTGCCATACACAGTGCAAGTAGCACTCGCGTCTGTTCTCAGCAAGTACAGTGTATCAGACTGAAGAGGAGCTACTGTTCTTGTCAGTTTCCTAAGCAGAGTTGAACTAGATATGGCCCGTGTATGTAGCAGGCACAGTTATTATGTTCTGAGCAAGCTCAGTGTTCTGGCCCTATAGGAAACACAGTAGAGTAGAAGAGTGCTCTTTTCTCTAAAGCAGAGTGTGTTTCTTGTAAGGTGAGCTAGCGTTTGTTTCCCAGACCTAAATGGAGATGAGTCACATGCAGTTTTTTGTCAAATGAGCAAGAGTTGTTTTCTGGTAAGACGAGTCACTATTGTGCTCCAATTGCCATACACAGTGCAAATAGCACTCGCGTCTCTTCCCCGCAAGTACAGTGTATTGGACTGAAGAGGAACTACTGTTCTTGTCAGTATCCTAAGCAGAATTGAACTAGATAGGCCATGTGTGTAGGAAGCATAGTTCTTTTGTTCTGAGTAAGCTCACTGTTTGGAGCCCGTAGGAAACACAGTAGAGTAGAAGAGTGCTCTTTTCTCAAAAGCAGAATGTGTTTCTTGTAAGGCGAGCTAGCGTTTGTTTCCCAGTCCTAAATGGAGTGGAATCACATGCAGTTTCTGTCCTACGAGCAAGAGTTGTTTTATGGTAAGAATAGTCACTGTTGTGCTGCCATTGCCATACACAGGACAAATAGCACTGTCGTCTGTTTGCAGCAAGTACAGTGTATTGGACTGAGGAGGATCTATTGTTCTTGTCAGATTCCTAAGCAGAATTGAACTAGATATGGCCGTGTGTGTAGGAAGCACAGTTCTTTTGTTCTGAGCAAGCTCACTGTTCGGACCTCATAGGAAACACAGTAGATAGAAGAGTGCTCTTTTCTCAAAAGCAGAGTGTGTTTTTTGTAAGGCAAGCTATCGTTTGTTTCCCAGTCCTAAATGGATTTGAATCACATGCAGTTTCTGGTCCTACGAGCAAGAGTTGTTTTCTGGTAAGGAAAGTCACTATTGCACTCCCTTTGCCATACACAGTGCAAATAGCACTCGCGTCTGTTCCCAGCAAGTACAGTGTATCGGACTGAAGAGGATCTACTGTTCTTGTCAGTTTCCTAAGCAGAGTTGAACTAGATATGGTCCATGTGTGTAGGAAGCACAGTTCTTTGTTCTGAGCAAGCTCACTGTTTGGACACCATAGGAAACACAGTAGAGTAGAAGAGTGCTCTTTTCTCAAAATCAGAGAGTGTTTCACGTAAGGCGAGCTAGCATTTGTTTCCCAGTCCTAAACGGAGTTGAATCACATGCAGTTTCTGGTCCTACGAGCAAGAGTTGTTTTATGATAAGAATAGTCACTATTGCGCTGCCATTGCCATACACAGGACAAATAGCACTGGCGTCTGTTCCCAGCAGTACAGTGTATTGGACTGAAGAGGAGCTACTGTTCTTGTCAGGTTCCTAAGCAGAATTGAACTAGATATGGCTGTGTGTGTAGGAAGCACAGTTCTTTTGTTCTGAGAAAGCTCACTGTTCGGACCCCATAGGAAACACAGTAGAGTAGAAGAGTGCTCTTTTCTCTAAAGCAGAGTGTGTTTCTTGTAACGCGAGCTAGCCTTTGTTTCCTAGACCTAAATGGAGTTGAGTCACATGCAGTTTTTTTTCCTACGAGCAAGAGTTGTTTTCTGGTAAGACGAGTCAGTATTGTGCTCCAATTTCCATACACAGTGCAAATAGCACTCTCGACTCTTCCCCGCAAATACAGTGTATTGGATTGAAGAGGAGATACTGTTCTTGTCAGTTTCCTAAGCAGAGTTGAACTAGATATGGTCGATGTGTGTAGGAAGCACAGTTCTTTTGTTCTGAGCAAGCTCACTGTTTGGACCCCATAGGAAACACAGTAGAGTAGAAGAGTGCTCTTTTCTCAGAAGCAGAGTGTGTTTCTTGTAAGGCGAGCTAGCATTTGTTTCCCAGTCCTAAATGGCGTTGAATCACATGCAGTGTGTGGTCCTACGAGCAAGAGTTCTTTTCTGGTAAGGAAAGTCACTATTGAGCTCTCATTGCCATACACAGTGCAAATAGCATTCGCGTCTGTTCCCAGCAAGTACAGTGTATAGGACTGAAGAGGAGCTACTGTTCTTGTCAGTCTCCTAAGCAGAGTTGAACTAGATATGGTCCATGTGTGTAGGAAGCACAGTTCTTTGTTCTGAGCAAGCTCACTGTTTGGACCCCATAGGAAACACAGTAGAGTAGAAGAGTGCTCTTTTCTCAGAAGCAGAGTGTGTTTCTTGTAAGACAAGCTAGCATTTGTTTCCCAGTCCTAAATGGCGTTGAATCACATAAAGTGTGTGGTCCTACGAGCAAGAGTTGTTTTCTGGTAAGGAAAGCCACTATTGCGCTCTCATTGCCATACACAGTGCAAATAGCACTCACGTCTGTTCCCAGCAAGTACAGTGTATTGGACTGAAGAGGAGCTACTGTTCTTGTCAGTCTCCTAAGCAGAGTTGAACTAGATATGGTCCATGTGTGTAGGAAGCACAGTTCTTTGTTCTGAGCAAGCTCACTGTTTGGACCCCATAGGAAACACAGTGGAGTAGAAGAGTGCTCTTTTCTCAAAAGCAGAGAGTGTTTCATGTAAGGCGAGCTAGCATTTGTTTCCCAGTCCTAAACGGAGTTGAATCACATGCAGTTTTTTGTCCTACGAGCAAGAGTTGTTTTCTGGTAAGACGAGTCGCTATTGTGCTCCAATTGCCATACACAGTGCAAGTAGCACTCGCGTCTGTTCTCAGCAATTACAGTGTATCGGACTGAAGAGGAGCTACTGTTCTTGTCAGTTTCCTAAGCAGAGTTGAACTAGATATGGCCCGTGTGTGAAGGAAGCACAGTTATTATGTTCTGAGCAAGCTCACTGTTCTGGCCCTATAGGAAACACAGTAGAGAAGAAGAGTGCTCTTTTCTCTAAAGCAGAGTGTGTTTCTTGTAAGGTGAGCTCGCGTTTGTTTTCCAGTCCTAAATGGAGTTGAGTCACAGGCAGTTTCTGGTCCTACGATCAAGAGTTGTTTTCTGGTAAGAAGAGTCACTATTGCGCTCCAAATTCCATACACAGTGCAAATAGCACTTGTGTCTGTTCCCAGCAAGCACAGTGTATCAGACTGAATAGGAGCTACTGTTCTTGTCAGTTTCCTAAGCAGAGTTGAACTAGATATGGTCCATGTGTGTAGGAAGCACAGTTCTTTTGTTCTGAGCAAGCTCACTGTTTGGACCCCATAGGAAACACAGTGGAGTACAAGAGTGCTCTTTTCTCAAAAGCAGAGTGTGTTTCTTGTAAGGCGAGCTAGCGTTTGTTTCCCAGTTTTAAATGGAGTTGAATCACATGCAGTTTCTATTCCTATGAGCAAGAGTTGTTTTCTGGTAAGAAGAGTCACTATAACGCTCCCATTGCCATACACAGGACAAATAGGACTCGCGTTTGTTCCCAGCAAGTACAGTGTATTGGACTGAATAGGAACTACTGTTCTTGTCAGTTTCCTAAGCAGAGTTGAACTACATATGGTCCGTGTGTGTAGGAAGCACAGTTCTTTTGTTCTGAGCAAGCTCACAGTTTGGACCCCATAGGAAACACAGTAGAGTAGAAGAGTGCTCTTTTCTCAAAAGCAGAGTGTGTTTCTTGTAATGCGAGCTAGCGTTTGTTTCCCAGTCCTAAATGGAGTGGAATCACATGCAGTTTCTGGTCCTACGAGCAAGAGTTGTTTTCTGGTAAGGAAAGTCACTATTGCGCTCCCATTGCCATACACAGGACAAATAGCACTCGCGTCTGTTCCCAGCAAGTACAGTGTATCTGACTGAAGAGGAGCTACTGTTCTTGTCAGGTTTCTAAGAAGAGTTGAACTAGATATGGCCCGTGTGTAGGAAGCACAGTTCTTTTGTTCTGAGCAAGCTCACTGTTCTGGCCCTATAGGAAACACAGTAGAGTAGAAGAGTGCTCTTTTCTCTAAAGCAGACTGTGTTTCTTGTAAGGCGAGCTAGCGTTTGTTTCCCAGTCCTAAATGGAGTTGAATCACATGCAGTTTCTGGTCCTACGAGCAAGAGTTGTTTTATGATAAGAATAGTCACTATTGCGCTGTCATTGCCATACCCAGGACAAATAGCACTGGCTTCTGTTCCCAGCAGTAGAGTGTATTGGACTGAAGAGGAGCTACTGTTCTTGTCAGGTTCCTAAGCAGAATTGAACTAGATATGGTTGTGTGTGTAGGAATCACAGTTCTTTTGTTCTGAGAAAGCTCCCTGTTCGGACACCATAGGAAACACAGTAGAGTAGAAGAGTGCTCTTTTCTCAAAAGCAGAGTGAATTTCTTGTAAGGTGAGCTAGCGTTTGTTTCCCAGACCTAAATGGAGTTGAGTCACATGGAGTTTTTTGTCCTACGAGCAAGAGTTGTTTTCTGGTAAGACGGGTCACTATTGTGCTCCAATTGCCATACACAGTGCAAATAGCACTCGCGTCTCTTCCCCGCAAGTACAGTGTATTGGACTGAAGAGGAGCTACTGTTCTTGTCAGTTTCTTAAGCAGAGTTGAACTAGATATGGTCGATGTGTGTAGGAAGCACAGTTCTTTTGTTCTGAGGAAGATCACTGTTTGGACCCTACAGAAACACAGTAGAGTAGAAGAGTGCTCTTTTCTCAGAAGCAGAGTGTGTTTCTTGTAAGGCGAGCTAGCATTTGTTTCCCAGTCCTAAATGGCGTTGAAACACATGCAGTTTCTGGTCCTATGAGCAAGAGTTGTTTTCTGGTAAGGAAAGTCACTATTGCGCTCCCTTTGCCATACACAGTGCAAATAGCACTCGCGTCTGTTCCCAGCAAGTACAGTGTATCGGACTTAAGGGGAGCTACTGTTCTTATAAGTTTCCTAAGCAGAGTTGAACTAGATATGGTCCATGTGAGTAGGAAGCACAGTTCTTTGTTCTGAGCAAGCTCACTGTTTGGACCCCATAGGAAACACAGTAGAGTAGAAGAGTGCTCTTTTCTCAAAAGCAGAGTGTGTTTCTTGTAAGGCGAGCTAGCATTTGTTTCCTAGTCCTAAATGGAGTTGAATCACATGCAGTTTCTAGTCCTACGAACAAGAGTTGTTTTCTGGTAAGGAAAGTCACTATTGCGCTCCCATTGCCATACACAGGGCAAATAGCACTCGCGTCTTTTCCCAGCAAGTACAGTGTATTGGACAGAATAGGAGCTACTGTTCTTGTCAGTTTCCTAAGCAGAGTTGAACTACATATGGTCCTTGTGTGTAGGAAGCACAGTTCTTATGTTCTGCGCAAGCTCACTGTTTGGACCCCATAGGAAACACAGTAGAGTAGAAGAGTGCTCTTTTCTCTAAAGCAGAGTGTGTTTCTTGTAAGGCGAGCTAGCGTTTGTTTCCCAGTCCTAAATGGAGTGGAATCACATGCAGTTTCTGTCCTACGAGCAAGAGTTGTTTTATGGTAAGTATAGTCACTATTGTGCTGCCAATGCCATACACAGGACAAATAGCACTAGGGGCTGTTCGCAGCAAGTACAGTGTATTGGACTGAAGAGGATCTACTGTTCTTGTCAGGTTCCTAAGCAGAATTGAACTAGATATGGCCGTGTGTTTAGGAAGCACAGTTCTTAGTTCTGAGCAAGCTCACTGTTTGGACCCCATAGGAAACACAGTAGAGTAGAAGAGTGCTCTTTTCTCAAAAGCAGAGAGTGTTTCATGTAAGGCCAGCTAGCATTTGTTTCCCAGTCCTAAACGGAGTTGAATCACATGCAGTTTCTGGTCCTACGATCAAGAGTTGTTTTCTAGTAAGGTAAGTCACTATTGCGCTCCAATTGCCATACACAGTGCAAATAGCACTCGCTTCTGTTCCCAGCAAGTACAGTGTATTGGACTGAAGAGGAGCTACTGTTCTTGTCAGTCTCCAAAGCAGAGTTGAACTAGATATGGTCCATGTGTGTAGGAAGCACAGTTCTTTGTTCTGAGCAAGATCACTGTTTGGACCCCATAAGAAACACAGTAGAGTAGAAGAGTGCTCTTTTCTCAAAAGCAGAGAGTGTTTCATGTAAGGCGAGCTAGCGTTTGTTTCCCAGTCCTAAACGGAGTTGAATCACATGCAGTTTCTGGTCCTACGAACAAGAGTTGTTTTCTGGTAAGGAAAGTCACTATTGTGTTCCCATTGCCATACACAGGGCAAATAGCACTCGCGTCTGTTCCCAGGAATTACAGTGTATTGGACTGAAGAGGAACTACTGGTCTTGTCAGTTTTCTAAGCAGAGTTGAACTACATATGGTCCTTTTGTGTAGGAAGCACAGTTCTTTTGTTCTGAGCAAGCTCACTGTTTGGACCCCATAGGAAACACAGTAGAGTAGAAGAGTGCTCTTTTCTCTAAAGCAGAGTGTGTTTCTTGTAAGGTGAGCTAGCGTTTGTTTCCCAGTCCTAAATGGAGTGGAATCACATGCAGTTTCTGTCCTACGAGCAAGAGTTGTTTTATGGTAAGAATAGTCACTGTTGTGCTGCCATTGCCATACACAGGACAAATAGCCCTGGCGCCTGTTCGCAGTAAGTACAGTGTATTGGACTGAACTGGATCTACTGTTCTTGTCAGGTTCCTAAGCAGAATTGAACTAGATATGGCCGTGTGTGTAGGAAGCACAGTTCTTTTTTTCTGAGCACGCTCACTGTTCGGACCACATATGTAACACAGTAGTTAGAAGAGTGCTCTTTTCTCAAAAGCAGAGTGTGTTTCTTGTAAGGCAAGCTAGCGTTTGTTTCCTAGTCCTAAATGGAGTTGAATCACATGCAGTTTCAGGTCCTACAAACAAGAGTTCTTTTCTGGTAAGGAAAGTCACATTGCGCTCCCATTGCCATACACAGTGCAAATAGCACTCGTGTCTGTTCCCAGCAAGTACAGTGTATTGGACTGGATAGGTGCTACTGTTCTTGTCAGTTTCCTAAGCAGAGTTGAACTAGATATGATCCGTGTTTGTAGGAAGCACAGTTCTTTTGTTCTTTGCAAGCTCACTGTTTGGACCCCATAGGAAACACAGTAGAGCAGAAGAGTGCTCTTTTCTCTAAAGCAGAGTGTGTTAATTGTAAGGCAAGCTAGCGTTTGTTTCGCAGTCCTAAATGGAGTTGAATCCCATGCAGTTTCTGGTACTACGAGCAAGAGTTGTTTTCTGGTAAAAAGAGTCACTATTGCGCTGCCATTGCCATACACAGGACAAATAGCACTGGCGTCTGTTCGCAGCAAGTACAGTGTATCGGAAAGAAGAGGAGCTACTGTTCTTCTCAGTTTCCTAAGCAGAGTTGAACTACATATGGCCCGTGTGTGTAGAAAGCACAGTTCTTTTTTTCTGAGCAAGCTCACTGTTCTGGCCCTATAGGAAACACAGTAGAGTAGAAGAGTGCTCTTTTCTCAAAAGCAGAGTGTGTTTCTTGTAAAGCGAGCTAGAGTTTTTTTCCCAGTCCTAAATGGAGTTGAATCACATGCAGTTGCTGGTCCACGAGCAAGAGTTGTTTTCTGGTAAGAAGAGTCACTATTGCGCTGCCATTGCCATACACAGGACAAATAGCATTGGCGTCTGTTCCCAGCAAGTACACTGTATTGGACTGAAGAGGATCTACTGTTCTTGTCAGGTTCCTAAGCAGAATTGAACTAGATATGGCCCTGTGTGTAGGAAGCACAGTTTTTTTGTTCTGAGCAAGCTCACTTTTCAGAACACATAGGAAACACAGTAGAGTAGAAGAGTGCTCTTTTCTCAAAACCAGAGTGTGTTTCTTGGACGTCGAGCTAGCATTTGTTTCTCAGTCCTAAATAGAGTTGAATCATATGCAGTTTCTGGTCCTACGAGCAAGAGTTGTTTTCTGGTAAGGAAAGTCACTATTGCGCTCCCATTGCCGTCAACAGTGCAAATAGCACTCGCGTCTGTTCCCAGCCAGTACAGTGTATCGGACTGAACAGGAGCTACTGTTCTTGTCAGTTTCCTAAGCAGAGTTGAACTAGATATGGGCCGTGTGTGTAGGAAGCACAGTTTTTTTTTCTGAGCAAGCTCACTGTTCTGGCCCTATAGGAAACACAGTAGAGTAGAAGAGTGCTCTTTTCTCTAAAGCAGAGTGTGTTTCTTGTAAGGCGAGCTATCGTTTGTTTCCCAGTCCTTAATGGAGTTGAATCACATGCAGTTTCTGGTCCTACGAGCAAGAGTTGTTTTATGGTAAGAAGAGTCACTATTGTGCTCCAATTGCCATATACAGGACAGAGAGCACTGGCGTCTGTTCCCAGCAAGTACAGTGTATTGGACTGAAGAGGATCTACTGTTCTTTCAGGTTCCTAAGCAGACTTGAACTAGATATGGCCGTGTGTGTAGGAAGCACAGTTCTTTTGTTCTGAGCAAGCTCACTGTTCGGACCCCATAGGAAACACAGTAGATTAGAAGAGTGCTTTTTTCTCAAAAGCAGAGTGTGTTTCTTGTAAGGCGAGCTAGCGTTTGTTTCCTAGTCCTAAATGGAGTTGAATCACATGCAGTTTCAGGTCCTACGAACAAGAGTTCTTTTCTGGTAAGGAAAGTCACATTGCGCTCCCATTGCCATACACAGTGCAAATAGCACTCGTGTCTGTTCCCAGCAAGTACAGTGTATTGGACTGGATAGGTGCTACTGTTCTTGTCAGTTTCCTAAGCAGAGTTGAACTAGATATGATCCGTGTTTGTAGGAAGCACAGTTCTTTTGTTCTTTGCAAGCTCACTGTTTGGACCCCATAGAAAAAACAGTAGAGCAGAAGAGTGCTCTTTTCTCTAAAGCAGAGTGTGTTACTTGTAAGGCGAGCTAGCGTTTGTTTCGCAGTCCTAAATGGAGTTGAATCCCATGCAGTTTCTGGTACTACGAGCAAGAGTTGTTTTCTGGTAAAAAGAGTCACTATTGCGCTGCCATTGCCATACACAGGACAAATAGCACTGGCGTCTGTTCGCAGCAAGTACAGTATATTGGGCTGAAGAGGATCTATTGTTCTTGTCAGGTTCCTAAGCAGACTTGAACTAGATATGGCCGTGTGTGTAGGAAGCACAGTTTTTTTGTTCTGAGCAAGCTCACTGTTCGGACCCCATAGGAAACACAGTAGAGTAGAAGAGTGCTTTTTTCTCAAAAGCAGAGTGTGTTTCTTTTAAGGCGAGCTAGCGTTTGTTTCCCATTCCTAAATGGAGTGGAATCACATGCAGTTTGTGTTCCTACGAGCAAGAGTTGTTTTCTGGTAAGGAAAGTCACTATTGTGCTCCCAAAGCCATACACAGTGCAAATAGCCCTCCCATCTGTTCCCAGCAAGTACAGTGTATTGGAAAGAAGAGGAGCTACTGTTCTTGTCAGTTTCCTAAGCAGAGTTGAACTACATATGGCCCCTGTGTGTAGGAAGCACAGTTCTTTTTTTCTGATCAAGCTCACTGTTCTGGCCCTATAGGAAACACAGTAGAGTAGAAGAGTGCTCTTTTCTCAAAAGCAGAGTGTGTTTCTTGTAAAGCGAGCTAGAGTTTGTTTCCCAGTCCTAAATGGAGTTGAATCACATGCAGTTTCTGGTCCACGAGCAAGAGTTGTTTTCTGGGAAGAAGAGTCACTATTGCACTGCAATTGCCATACACAGGACAAATAGCATTAACGTCAGTTCCCAGGAAGTACACTGTATTGGACTGAAGAGGCTCTACTGTTCTTGTCAGGTTCCTAAGCAGACTTGAACTAGACATGGCCGTGTGTGTAGGAAGCACAGTTTTTTTGTTCTGAGCAAGCTCACATTTCCGAACACATAGGAAACACAGTAGAGTAGAAGAGTGCTCTTTTTTCAAAAGCAGAGTGTGTTTCTTGTAAGGCAAGCTAGCGTTTGTTTTCTAGTCCTAAATGGAGTTGAATCACATGCAGTTTCAGGTCCTAAGAACAAGAGTTGTTTTCTGGTAAGGAAAGTCACATTGCGCTGCCATTGCCATACACTGTGCAAATAGCACTCGCGTCTGTTCCCAGCAAGTACAGTGTATTGGACTGAAGAGGATCTACTGTTCTTGTCAGGTTCCTAAGCAGAGTTGAACTAGATATGGCCGTGTGTGTAGGAAGCACAGTTTTTTTTCTTCTGAGCAAGCTCACTGTTTGGACCCCATAGAAAACACAGTAGAGTAGAAGAGTGCTTTTTTCTCAAACGTAGAGTGTGTTTCTTTTAAGACGAGCTAGCTTTTGTTTCCCATTCCTAAATGGAGTGGAATCACATGCAGTTTCTGGTCCTACGAGCAAGTGTTGTTTTCTGGTAAGGAAAGTCACTATTGCGCTCCCATTGCCATACAGAGTGCAAATAGCCCTCCCGTCTGTTCATAGCAAGTACAGTGTATTTTACTGAAGAGGAGCTACTGTTGAACTAGATATGGCCCATGTGTTTAGGATGCACAGTTCTTTTTTTCTGAGAACGCTCACTGTTCTGGCCCTATAGGAAGCACAGTAGAGTAGAAGAGTGCTCTTTTCTCAAAAGCCGAGTGTTTTTCTTGTAAAGCGAGCTAGAGTTTGCAGTTTTTTGTTCTATGAGTAAGAGTTGTTTTCTGGTAAGACGAGTCACTATTGTGCTCCAATTGCCATACACAGTGCAAATAGCACTGGCATCTGTTCCCAGCAAGTACAGTGTATTGGACTGAAGAGGATCTACTGTTCTTGTCAGTTTCCTAAGCAGAGTTGAACTAGATATGGCCTGTGTGTGGGAAGCACCGTTCTTTTGTTCTGAGCAAGCTCACTGTTCTGGCCCTGTAGGAAACACAGTAGAGTAGAAGAGTGCTCTTTTTCTAAAGCAGAGTGTGTTTCTTGTAAGGTGAGCTAGCGTTTGTGTCTCAGTCCTAAATGGCGTTGAATCACATGCAGTTTCTGGTCCTACGAGCAAGAGTTGTTTTCTGGTAAGCATAGTCACTATTGCGCTGCCATTGCCATACACAGGACAAATAGCACTGGCATATCTTGCCAGCAAGTACAGTGTATTGGACTGAAGAGGATCTACCGTTCTTGTCAGGTTTCCTAAGCAGAGTTGAACTAGATATGGCCGTGTGTGTAGGAAGCACAGTTCTTTTGTTCTGAGCAAGCTCACTGTTTGGACCCCTAGGAAACACAGTAGAGTAGAAGAGTGCTCTTTTCTCTAAAGCAAGTGTGTTTCTTGTAAGGCGAGCTAGCGTTTGTTTCCCAGTCCTAAATGGCGTTGAATCACATGCAGTTTGTGTTCCTAGGTGCTAGAGTTGTTTTCTGTTAAGGAAAGTCACTATTGTGCTCTCATTGCCATACACAGTGCAAATAGCACTCGCGTCTGTTCCCAGCAAGTACAGTGTATTGGACTGAAGAGGAGCTACTGTTCTTGTCTGTTTCCTAAGCAGAGTTGAACTAGTTATGGCCCGTGTGTAGGAAGTACAGTTCTTTTGTTCTGAGCAAGTTCACTGTTCTGGCCTTATAGGAAACACAGTAGAGTAGAAGATTGCTCTTTTCTCAAAAGCAGAGTGTGTTTCTTGTAAGGCGAGTTAGCGATTGTTTCCCAGTCCTAAATGGACTTGAATCCCATGCAGTTTCTGGTCCTACGAGCAAGAGTTGTTTTCTGGTAAGAAGAGTCACTATTGTGCTCCCATTGTCATACACAGGGCAAATAGCACTGGCATCTGATCCCAGGAAGTACAGTGTATTGGACTGAAGAGGATCTACTGTTCTTGTCAGGTTCCTACACAGAATTGAACTAGATATGGCCATGTGTGTAGAAAGCACAGTTCTTTTGTTCTGAGCAAGCTCACTGTTTGGACCCCATTGGAAACACAGTAGAGTAGAAGAGTGCTCTTTTCTCAAAAGCAGAGTGTGTTTATTGAAAGGCGAGCTAGGGTTTGTTTCCCAGTCAGAAATGGAATTGAATCCCGTGCAGTTTTTGGTCTTACGAGCAAGAGATTTTTCTGGTAAGAAGAGTCACTATTGCTCTCCCTTTGTCATACACAGGGCAAATAGCACTGGTGTCTGTTCCCAGCAAGTGCAGTGTATTTGACTGAAGAGCGTATACTATTCTCGTCAGTTTCCTAAGCAGAATTGAATTAGATAAGGCCCGTGTGTGTAGGAAGCACAGTCCTTTTGTTCTGAGCAAGCTCATTGTTCTGGCCATAGAGGAAACACAGTAGAGTAGAAGAGTGCTCCTTTCTCAAAAGCAGAGTGTGTTTCTTGTGAGCAGAGCTAGCGTTTGTTTCCCAGTCCTTAATGGAGGTGAGTCACATGCAGTTTGTGGTCCTAAGAGCAAGAGTTGTCTTCTGGTAAGAAGAGTCACTATTGCGCTCCCATTGCCATAGAGAGTACAAATAGCACTCGCGTCTCTTCCCAGCAAATACAGTGTATTAGACTGAAGAGGAGCTACTGTTCTTGTCAGTGACCTAAACAAAGTTGAATTAGATATGGCCCATGTCTGTAGGAAGCACAGTTCTTTTGTTCTGAGCAAGCTCACTGTTTAGACCCCATAGGAAACCCAGTAGAGTAGATGAGTGCTCTTTTCTCAAAAGCAGAGTGTGTTTCTTGTAGTCAAGCTGGCGTTTGTATCCCAGTCCTAAATGGAGTTGAATCCCATGCAGTTTCTGGTCCTACGAGCAAGAATTGTTTTCTGGTAAGAAGAATCACTATTGTGCTCTCAATGTCATACACAGTGCAAATAGCATTGTCGTCGGTTCCCAGCATGTACAGTGTATTGGACTGAAGAGAATCTACTGTTCTTGTCAGGTTCCTAAGCAGAATTGAACTAGATATGGTCGTGTGTGTAGGAAGCACAGTTCTTTTTTTCTGAGCAAGTTCACTGTTCTGGCCCTATAGGAAACACAGTAGAGTAGAAGAGTGCTCTTTTCTCAAAAGCAGAGTGTGTTTCTTGTAAGGCGAGCTAGCGTTTCTTTCCCAGTCCTAAATGGAGTTGAGTCACTTGCAGTTTCTGGTCCTACGAGCAAGAGTTGTTTTCTGGTAAGAAGAGTCTCTATTGCGCTCCCATTGTCATACACAGGGCAAATAGCACTGGTGCCTGTTCGCAGCATGTGCAGTGTATTTGAGTGGAGGGTATACTGTTCTTGTCAGTTTCCTAAGCAGAGTTGAACTAGATATGGCCGTGTGTGTAGGAAGCACAGTTTTTTTGTTCTGAGCAAGCTCACTGTTCGGAACACATAGGAAACACAGTAGAGTAGAAGAGTGCTCTTTTCTCAAAAGCAGAGTGTGTTTCTTGTAAGGTGAGCTAGCGTTTGTTTCCCAGTCCTAAATGGAGTTGAGTCACATGCAGTTTTTTGTCCAACGAGCAAGAGTTGTTTTCTGGTAAGACAAGTCACTATTGTGCTCCAATTGCCATACACAGTGCAAATATCACTCGCTTCTGTTCCCAACAAGTACAGTGTATCGGACTGAAGAGGAGCTACTGTTCTTGTCAGTTTCCTAAGCAGAGTTGAACTAGATATGGCCCGTGTGTGTAGGAAGCACAGTTCTTATGTTCTGAGCAAGGTCACTTTTCTGGCCCTATAGGAAACACAGTAGAGTAGAAGAGTGCTCTTTTCTCAAAAGCAGAGTGTGTTTCTTGTAAAGCGAGCTAGAGTTTGTTTCCCAGTCCTAAATGGAGTTGAATCACATGCAGTTTCTAGTCCTACGAAAAAGAGTTGTTTTCTAGTAAGGAAAGTCACTATTGGCTCCCATTGCCCTACACAAGGCAAATTGCACTCGCGTCTGTTCCCAGCAAGTACAGTGTATTGGACTGAATAGGAGCTACTGTTCTTGTCAGTTTCCTAACCAGAGTTGAACTAGTTGTGGTCCGTGTGTATATTAAGCACAGTTCTTTTGTTCTGAGCAAGCTCACTGTTCGGACCCCATAGGAAACACAGTAGAGTAGAAGAGTGCTATTTTCTCTAAAGCAGAGTGTGTTTCTTGTAAGGCGAGCTAGCATTTGTTTCCCAGTCCTAAATGGAGTGGAATCACATGCAGTTTCTAGTCCTACGAGCAAGAGTTGTTTTCTGGTAAGGAAAGTCACTATTGCGCTCCCTTTGGCATGCACAGTGCAAATAGCACATGCATCTGTTCCCAGCAAGTACAGTGTATTGGACTGAAGAGGAGCTACTGTTCTTGTCAGTTTCCTAAGCAGAGTTGAACTAGATATGGCCCGTGTGTAGGAAGCACAGTTCTTTTGTTCTGAGCAAGCTCACTGTTCTGGCCCCATAGGAAACACAGTAGAGTAGAAGAGTGCTCTTTTCTCTAAAGCAGAGTGTGTTTCTTGTAAGGTGAGCTAGCTTTTGTTTCCCAGTCCTAAATGGAGTTGAATCACATGCAGTTTCTGGTCCTATGAGCAAGAGTTGTTTTCTGGTAAGAAGAGTCACTATTGAGCTGCCATTGCCATACAAAGGACAAATAGCACTGGCGTCTGTTAGCAGCAAGTACAGTGTATTGGACTGAAGAGGATCTACTGTTCTTGTCAGGTTCCTAAGCAGAATTGAACTAGTTATGGCCGTGTGTGTAGGAAGCACAGTCCTTTTGTTCTGAGCAAACTCACTGTTCAGACCCAAAAGGAAACACAGTAGAGTAGAAGAGTGCTCTTTTCTCAAAAGCAGAGTGTGTTTCTTGTAAGGCGAGCTAGCGTTTGTTTCCCAGTCCTAAATGGAGTTGAGTCACATGCAGTTTTTTGTCCTACCAGCAAGAGTTGTTTTCTGGTAAGACGAGTCACTATTGTGCTCCAATTGCCATACACAGTGCAAATTGCACTCGCGTCTGTTCCCCGAAAGTACAGTGTCTTGGACTGAAGAGGAGCTACTGTTCTTCTCAGTTTCCTAAGCAGAGTTGAACTAGATATGGTCCATGTGTGTAGGAAGCACAGTTCTTTTGTTCTGAGCAAGCTCACTGTTCGGACCCCATAGGAAGTACAGTAGAGTAGAAGAGTGCTCTTTTCTCAAAAGCAGAGTGTGTTTCATGTAAGGCGAGCTAGCATTTGTATCCTAGTCCTAAATGGAGTTGAATCACATGCAGTTTCTGGTTCTATGAGCAATAGTTGATTTCTGGTAAGGAAAGTCACTATTGTGTTCCCCTTGCCATACACAGTGCAAATAGCTCCCGCGTCTGTTCCCAGCAAGTACAGTGTATCGGACTGAAGAGGAGCTACTGTTCTTGTCAGTTTCCTAAGCAGAGTTGAACATGATATGGCCCGTGTGTGAAGGAAAAACAGTTCTTATGTTCTGAGCAAGTTCACTGTTCTGGCCCTATAGGAAACACAGTAGAGTAGAGGCGTGCTCTTTTCTCAAAAGCAGAGTGTGTTTTTGTAAGGCAAGCTAGCGTTTGTTTCCTAGTCCTAAATGGAGTTGAATCCCATGCAGTTTCTGGTCCTACGAACATGAGTTGTTTTCTGGTAAGGAAAGTCTCTATTGCGCTCCCATTGCCCTACACAAGGCAAATAGCACTTGCGTCTTTTCCCAGCATGTACGGTGTATCAGACTGAAGAGGAGCTACTGTTCTTGTCAGTTTCCTAAGCAGAGTTGAACTAGATATGACCCGTGTGTAGGAAGCACAGTTCTTTTGTTCTGAGCAAGCTCACTGTTCTGGCCCTATAGGAAACACAGTAGAGTAGAAGAGTGCTCTTTTCTCTAAAGCAGTGTGTTTCTTGTAAGGTGAGCTAGCTTTTGTTTCCCAGTCCAAAATGGAGTTGAATCACATGCAGTTTCTGGTCCTATGAGCAAGAGTTGTTATATAGTAAGAAGAGTCACTATTGCGCTGCCATTGCCATACACAGGACAAATAGCACTGGCGTCTGTTTCCAGGAAGTACAGTGTATTGGACTGAAGAGGATCTACTGTTCTTGTCAGGTTCCTAAGCAGAATTGAACTAGATATGGTCGTGTATGTAGGAAGCACAGTTCTTTTGTTCTGAGCAGGCTCACTGTTCGGACCCCATAGGAAACACAGTAGAGTAGAAGATTGCTATTTTCTCAAAAGCGGAGTGTCTTTCTTGTAAGGCGAACTAGCGTTTGTTTCCCAGTCCTAAATGGAGTTGAGTCACATGCAGTTTCTGGTCCTACGAGCAAGAGTTGTTTTCTGGTAAGGAAAGTAACTATTGCACTCCCATTGCATACACAGTGCAAATAGCCCTCCTGTCTGTTCCCAGCAAGTACAGTGTATTGGACTGAAGAGGAGCTACTGTTCTTGTCAGTTTCCTAAGCAGAGTTGAACATGATTTGGCCCGTGTGTGTAGGAAGAACAGTTCTTATGTTCTGAGCAAGCTCACTGTTCTGGCCCTATAGGAAACACAGTAGAGTAGAGGCGTGCTCTTTTCTCAAAAGCAGAGTGTGTTTTTGTCAGGCAAGCTAGCGTTTGTTTCCTAGTCCTAAATGGAGTTGAATCCCATGCAGTTTCTGGTCCTACGAACAAGAGTTGTTTTCTGGAAAGGAAAGTCTCTATTGCGCTCCCATTGCCCTACACAAGGCAAATAGCACTTGCGTCTTTTCCCAGCATGTACGGTGTATCGGACTGAAGAGGAGCTACTGTTCTTGTCAGTTTCCTAAGCAGAGTTGAACTAGATATGGCCCGTGTGTAGGAAGCACAGTTCTTTTGTTCTGAGCAAGCTCACTGTTCTGGCCCTATAGGAAACACAGTAGAGTAGAAGAGTGCTCTTTCTCTAAAGCAGTGTGTTTCTTGTAAGGTGAGCTAGCTTTTGTTTCCCAGTCCAAAATGGAGTTGAATCACATGCAGTTTCTGGTCCTATGAGCAAGAGTTGTTATATAGTAAGAAGAGTCACTATTGCGCTGCCATTGCAATACACAGGACAAATAGCACTGGCGTCTGTTCCCAACAAGTACATTGTATTGGACTGAAGAGGATCTACTGTTCTTGTCAGGTTCCTAAGCAGAATTGAACTAGATATGGTCGTGTATGTAGGAAGCACAGTTCTTTTGTTCTGAGCAGGCTCACTGTTCGGACCCCATAGGAAACACAGTAGAGTAGAAGATTGCTATTTTCTCAAAAGCGGAGTGTCTTTCTTGTAAGGCGAGCTAGCGTTTGTTTCCCAGTCCTAAATGGAGTTGAGTCACATGCAGTTTCTGGTCCTACGAGCAAGAGTTGTTTTTTGGTAAGGAAAGTAACTATTGCGCTCCCATTGCCATACACAGTGCAAATAGCCCTCCTGTCTGTTCCCAGCAAGTACAGTGTATTGGACTGAAGAGGATATACTGTTCTTGTCAGTTTCCTAAGCAGAGTTGAACTAGATATGGCCCGTGTGTGTAGGAAGCACAGTTCTTTTCTTCTGAGCAAGCTCCCTGTTCGGACCCCATAGGAAGCACATTAGAGTAGAAGAGTGCTCTTTTCTCAAAAGCAGAGTGTGTTTCATGAAAGGCGAGCTAGCATTTGTTTCCCAGTCCTAAATGGAGTTGAATCACATGCAGTTTCTGGTCCTACGAGCAAGAGTTGTTTTCTGGTAAAGAAAGTCACTATTGTGCTCCCATTGCCATACACAGTGCAAATAACACTCGCGTCTGTTCCCAGCAAGTACAGTGTATCGGACTGAAGAGGAGCTACTGTTCGTGTCAGTTTCCTAAGCAGAGTTGAACTAGATATGGCCCCTGTGAGGGAAGCACAGTTCTTTTGTTCTGAGCAAGCTCACTGTTCTGGCCCTATAGGAAACACAGTAGAGTAGAAGAGTGCTCTTTTCTCTAAAGCAGAGTGTGTTTCTTGTAAGGTGAGCTAGCTTTTGTTTCCCATTCCTATATCGAGTTGAATCACATGCAGTTTCTGGTCCTACGAGCAAGAGTTGTTTTCTGGTAAGGAGAGTCACTATTGTGCTGCCATTGCCATACACAGGACAAATAGCACTGGCGTCTGTTCCCAGGAAGTACAGTGTATTGGACTGAAGAGGATCTACTGTTCTTGTCAGGTTCCTAAGCAGAATTGAACTAGTTATGGCCGTGTGTGTAGGAAGCACAGTTCTTTTGTTCTGAGCAAGCTCACTGTTCAGACCAAATAGGAAACACAGTAGAGTAGAAGAATGCTCTTTTCTCAAAAGCAGAGTGTGTTTCTTGTAAGGCGAGCTAGCGTTTGTTTCCCAGTCCTAAATGGAGTTGAGTCACATGCAGTTTTTTGTCCTACGAGCAAGAGTTGTTTTCTGGTAAGACGAGTCACTATTGTGCTCCAATTGCCATACACAGTGCAAATAGCACTCGCGTCTGTTCCCCGAAAGTACAGTGTATTGGACTGAAGAGGAGCTACTGTTCTTCTCAGTTTCCTAAGCAGAGTTTAACTAGATATGGCCCGTGTGTGTAGGAAGCACAGTTCTTTTGTTCTGACCAAGCACACTGTTCTTGCCATATAGGAAACACAGTAGAGTAGAAGAGTGCTCTTTTCTCTAAAGCAGAGTGTGTTTCTTGTAAGGCGAGCTAGCGTTTGTTTCCCAGTCCTAAATGGAGTTGAATCACATGCAGTTTCTAGTCCTACATGCAAGAGTTGTTTTATGGTAAGAAGAGTCACTATTGCGCTGCCATTGCCTTACACAGGACAAATAGCACTAACGTCTGTTCCCAGCAAGTACAGTGTATTGGACTGAAGAGGATCTACTGTTCTTGTCAGGTTCCTAAGCAGAATTGAACTAGATATGGCCGTGTGTGTAGGAAGCACAGTTCTTTTGTTCTGAGCAAGCTCACTGTTCGGACACCATAGGAAACACAGTAGAGTAGAAGAGTGCTCTTTTCTCAAAAACAGAGTGTGTTTCTTGTAAGGCAAGCTAGCATTTGTTTCCCAGTCCTAAATGGAGTTGAATCATATGCAGTTTCTGGTCCTAAGAGCATGAGTTGTTTTCTGTTAAGGAAAGTCACTATTGCGCTCCCCTTGCCATACACAGTGCAAATAGCTCTCGCGTCTGTTCCCAGCAGGTACAGTGTATTGGAATGAAGAGGAGCTACTGTTCTTGTCAGTTTCCTAAGCAGAGTTGAACATGATATGGCCCTTGTGTGTAGGAAGCACAGTTCTTACGTTCTGAGCAAGCTCACTCTTCTGGCCCTATAGGAAAAACAGTAGAGTAGAAGCGTGCTCTTTTCTCAAAAGCAGAGTGTGTTTTTGTAAGGCGAGCTAGCATTTGTTTCCTAGTTAAATGGAGTTGAATCACATGCAGTTTCTGGTCCTACGAAGAAGAGTTGTTTTCTGGTAAAGAAAGTCACTATTGTGCTCCCATTGCCATACACAGTGCAAATAGCACTCGCGTCTGTTCCCAGCAAGTACAGTGTATCGGACTGAAGAGGAGCTACTGTTCTTGTCAGTTTCCTAAGCAGAGTTGAACTAGATATGGCCCGTGTGTGTAGGAAGCACAGTTCTTTTGTTCTCAGCAAGCTCACTGTTTGGACACCATATTAAACACAGTAGAGTAGAAGAGTACTCTTTTCTCTAAAGCAGAGTGTGTTTCTTGTAAGGCAAGCTACCGTTTGTTTCCCAGTCCTAAATGGAGTGGAATCACATGCAGTTTCTGGTCCTACGAGCAAGAGTTGTTTTCTGGTAAGGAAAGTCACTATTGCATTCCCATTGCCATACACAGTGCAAATAGCCCTCCCGTCTGTTCCCAGCAAGTACAGTGTATTGGACTGAAGAGGAGCTACTGTTCTTCTCAGTTTCCTAAGCAGAGTTGAACTAGATATGGCCCGTGTGTGGAGGAAGCACAGTTCTTTTGTTCTGAGCAAGCTCACTGTTCTGGCCCTATAGGAAATACAGTAGAGTAGAAGAGTGCTCTTTTCTCAAAAGCAGAGTGTGTTTCTTGTAAAGCGAGCTAGAGTTTGTTTCCCAGTCCTAAATGGAGTTGAATCACATGCAGTTTCTGGTCCTACGAGCAAGAGTTGTTTTCTGGTAAGAAGAGTCACTATTGCGCTGCCATTGCCATAGCACTGGCGTCTGTTCCCAGCAAGTACAGTGTATTGGACTGAAGAGGATATACTGTTCTTGTCAGGTTCCTAAGTAGACTTGAACTAGATATGGCCGTGTGAGTAGGAAGTACAGTTTTTTTGTTCTGAGCAAGTTCACTGTTCAGAACACATAGGAAACACAGTAGAGTAGAAGAGTGCTCTTTTCTCAAAAGCAGAGTGTGTTTCTTGTAAGGCGAGCTAGCATTTGTTTCCCAGTCCTAAATGGAGTTGAATCACATGCAGTTTCTGGTCCTAAGAGCATGAGTTGTTTTCTGGTAAGGAAAGTCACTATTGCGCTCCCCTTGCCATACACAGTGCAAATAGCACTCGCGTCTGTTCCCAGCAAGTACAGTGTATTGGACTGAAGAGGAGCTACTGTTCTTGTCAGTTTCCTAAGCAGAGTTGAACATGATATGGCCCTTGTGTGTAGGAAGCACAGTTCTTATGTTCTGAGCAAGCTCACTCTTCTGGTCCTATAGGAAACACAGTAGAGTAGAAGCGTGCTCTTTTCTCAAAAGCAGAGTGTGTTTTTGTAAGGCGAGCTAGCGTTTGTTTTTTAGTTAAATGGAGTTGAATCACATGCAGTTTCTGGTCCTACGAAGAAGAGTTGTTTTCTGGTAAAGAAAGTCACTATTGCGCTCCCATTGCCATATACAGTACAAATAGCACTGGCGTCTGTTCCCAGCAAGTACAGTGTATCGGATTGAAGAGGAGCTACTGTTCTTGTCAGTTTCCTAAGCAGAGTTGAACTAGATATGGCCCGTGTGTAGGAAGCACAGTTCTTTTGTTCTGAGCAAGCTCACTGTTCTGGCCCCATAGGAAACACAGTAGAGTAGAAGAGTGCTCTTTTCTCTAAAGCAGAGTGTGTTTCTTGTAAGGTGAGCTAGCTTTTGTTTCCCAGTCCTAAATGGAGTTGAATCACATGCAGTTTCTGGTCCTACGAGCAAGAGTTTTTTTCTGGAAAGAAGAGTCACTATTGAGCTGCCATTGCCATACACAGGACAAATAGCACTGGCGTCTGTTAGCAGCAAGTACAGTGTATTGGACTGAAGAGGATCTACTGTTCTTGTCAGGTTCCTAAGCAGAATTGAACTAGTTATGGCCGTGTGTGTAGGAAGCACAGTCCTTTTGTTCTGAGCAAGCTCACTGTTCAGACTCAAAAGGAAACACAGTAGAGTAGAAGAGTGCTCTTTTCTCAAAAGCAGAGTATGTTTCTTGTAAGGCGAGCTAGCGTTTGTTTCCCAGTCCTAAATGGAGTTGAGTCACATGCAGTTTTTTGTCCTACCAGCAAGAGTTGTTTTCTGGTAAGACGAGTCACTATTGTGCTCCAATTGCCATACACAGTGCAAATAGCACTCGCGTCTGTTCCCCGAAAGTACAGTGTCTTGGACTGAAGAGGAGCTACTGTTCTTCTCAGTTTCCTAAGCAGAGTTGAACTAGATATGGCCGGTGTGTGAGGAAGCACAGTTCTTTTCTTCTGAGCAAGCTCACTGTTCGGACCCCATAGGAAGTACAGTAGAGTAGAAGAGTGCTCTTTTCTCAAAAGCAGAGTGTGTTTCATGTAAGGCGAGCTAGCATTTGTATCCTAGTCCTAAATGGAGTTGAATGACATGCAGTTTCTGGTTCTATGAGCAATAGTTGTTTTCTGGTAAGGAAAGTCACTGTTGCGCTCCCCTTGCCATACACAGTGCAAATAGCACTCGCGTCAGTTCCCAGCAAGTACAGTGTTTCGGAATGAAGAGGAGGTACTGTTCTTGTCAGTTTCCTAAGCAGAGTTGAACTAGTTATGGCCCGTGTGAAGGAAGCACAGTTCTTTTGTTCTGACCAAGCTCACTGTTATGGCCATATAGGAAAAACAGTAGAGTAGAAGAGTGCTTTTTTCTCTAAAGCAGAGTGTGTTTCTTGTAAGGCGAGCTAGCTTTTGTTTCCCAGTCCTAAATGGAGTTGAATCACATGCAGTTTCTAGTCCTACGAGCAAGAGTTGTTTTATGGTAAGAAGAGTCACTATTGCGCTACCATTGCCATACACAGGACAAATAGCACTGGCGTCTGTTCCCAGCAAGTACAGTGTATTGGACTGAAGAGGATCTACTGTTCTTGTCAGGTTCCTAAGCAGAATTGAACTAGATATGGCCGTGTGTGTAGGAAGCACAGTTCTTTTGTTCTGAGCAAGCTCACTGTTCGGACACCATAGGAAACACAGTAGAGTAGAAGAGTGCTCTTTTCTCAAAAGCAGAGTGTGTTTCTTGTAAGGCGAGCTAGCGTTTGTTTCCCAGTCCTAAATGGAGTTGAATCACATGCAGTTTCTGGTCCTAAGAGCAAGAGTTGTTTTCTGGTAAGGAAAGTCACTATTGTGCTCCCATTGCCATACACAGTGCAAATAGCTCCTGCGTCTGTTCCCAGCAAGTACAGTGTATCGGACTGAAGAGGAGCTACTGTTCTTGTCAGTTTCCTAAGCAGAGTTGAACATGATATGGCCCGTGTGTGTAGGAAGAACAGTTCTTATGTTCTGAGCAAGCTCACTGTTCTGGCCCTATAGGAAACACAGTAGAGTAGAAGAGTGCTCTTTTCTCAAAAGCAGAGTGTGTTTTTGTAAGGCAAGCTAGCGTTTGTTTCCTAGTCCTAAATGGAGTTGAATCCCATGCAGTTTCTGGTCCTACGAACAAGAGTTGTTTTCTGGAAAGGAAAGTCTCTATTGCGCTCCCATTGCCCTACACAAGGCAAATAGCACTTGCGTCTATTCCCAGCATGTACGGTGTATCGGACTGAAGAGGAGCTACTGTTCTTTTCAGTTTCCTAAGCAGAGTTGAACTAGATATGGCCCGTGTGTAGGAAGCACAGTTCTTTTGTACTGAGCAAGCTCACTGTTCTGGCCCTATAGGAAACACAGTAGAGTAGAAGAGTGCTCTTTTCTCTAAAGCAGTGTGTTTCTTGTAAGGTGAGCTAGGTTTTGTTTCCCAGTCCTAGATGGAGTTGAATCACATGCAGTTTCTGGTCCTACGAGCAAGCGTTGTTTTATGGTAAGAAGAGTCACTATTGGGCTGCCATTGCCATACACAGGACAAATAGCACTGGTGTCTGTTCCCAACAAGTACAGTGTATTGGACTGAAGAGGATCTACTGTTCTTGTCAGGTTCCTAAGCAGAATTGAACTAGATATGGTCGTGTATGTAGGAAGCACAGTTCTTTTGTTCTGAGCAAGCTCACTGTTCGGACACCATAGGAAACACAGTAGAGTAGAAGAGTGCTCTTTTCTCAAAAACAGAGTGTGTTTCTTGTAAGGCGAGCTAGCGTTTGTTTCCCAGTCCTAAATGGAGTTGAATCACATGCAGTTTCTGGTCCTAAGAGCATGAGTTGTTTTCTGGTAAGGAAAGTCACTATTGCGCTCCCCTTGCCATACACAGTGCAAATAGCTCTCGCGTCTGTTCCCAGCAAGTACAGTGTATTGGACTGAAGAGGAGCTACTGTTCTTGTCAGTTTCCTAAGCAGAGTTGAACTAGATATGGCCCGTGTGTGTAGGAAGCACAGTTCTTTTGTTCTGAGCAAGCTCACTGTTCTGGCCCTGTAGGAAACACAGTAGAGTAGAAGAGTGCTCTTTTCTCTAAAGCAGAGTGTGTTTCTTGTACGGCGAGCTCACGTTTGTTTCCCAGTCCTAAATGGAGTTGAGTCACAGACAGTTTTTGGTCCTACGAGCAAGAGTTGTTTTCTGGTAATAAGAGTCACTATTGCGCTCCAAATGCCATACACAGTGCAAATAGCACTCGCGTCTGTTCCCAGCAAGTACAGTGTATTGGACTGAATAGGAGCTACTGTTCTTGTCAGTTTCCTAAGCAGAGTTGAACTACATATGGTCCTTGTGTGTAGGAAGCACAGTTCTTTTGTTCTGAGCAAGCTCACTCTTCTGGCCCTATAGGAAACACAGTAGAGTAGAAGCGTGCTCTTTTCTCAAAAGCAGAGTGTATTTTTGTAAGGCGAGCTAGCGTTTGTTTCCTAGTTAAATGGAGTTGAATCACATGCAGTTTCTGGTCCTACGAAGAAGAGTTGTTTTCTGGTAAAGAAAGTCACTATTGTGCTCCCATTGCCATACACAGTGCAAATAGCACTCGCGTCTGTTCCCAGCAAGTACAGTGTATCGGACTGAAGAGGAGCTGCTGTTCTTGTCAGTTTCCTAAGCAGAGTTGAACTAGATATGGCTCGTGTGTAGGAAGCACAGTTCTTTTGTTCTGAGCAAGCTCACTGTTCTGGCCCTATAGGAAACACAGTAGAGTAGAAGAGTGCTCTTTTCTCAAAAGCAGAGTGTGTTTCTTGTAAGGCGAGCTAGCGTTTGTTTCCCAGTTCCAAATGGAGTTGAATCACATGCAGTTTCTGGTCCTACGAGCAAGAGTTGTTTACTGGTAAGGAAAGTCACTATTGCGCTCCCCTTGCCATACACATTGCAAATACCTCTCACGTCTTTTCCCAGCAAGTACAGTGTATCAGACTGAAGAGGAGCTACTGTTCTTGTCAGTTTCCTAAGCAGAGTTGAACTAGATATGGCCCGTGTGTGTAGGAAGCACAGTTCTTTTGTTCTGAGCAAGCTCACTGTTCTGGCCCTATAGGAAATACAGTAGAGTAGAAGAGTGCTCTTTTCTCAAAAGCAGAGTGTGTTTCTTGTAAAGCGAGCTAGAGTTTGTTTCCCAGTCCTAAATGGAGTTGAATCACATGCAGTTTCTGGTCCTAAGAGCATGAGTTGTTTTCTGGTAAGGAAAGTCACTATTGTGCTCCCCTTGCCATTCACAGTGCAAATAGCACTCGCGTCTGTTCCCAGCAAGTACAGTGTATTGGACTAAAGAGGAGCTACTGTTCTTGTCAGTTTCCTAAGCAGAGTTGAACATGATATGGCCCTTGTGTGCAGGAAGCACAGTTCTTATGTTCTGAGCAAGCTCACTCTTCTGGCCCTATAGGAAACACAGTAGAGTAGAAGCGTGCTCTTTTCTCAAAAGCAGAGTGTGTTTTTGTAAGGCGAGCTAGCGTTTGTTTCCTAGTTAAATGGAGTTGAATCACATGCAGTTTCTGGTCCTACGAAGAAGAGTTGTTTTCTGGTAAAGAAAGTCACTATTGCGCTCCCATTGCCATACACAGTGCAAATAGCACTCGCGTCTGTTCCCAGCAAGTACAGTGTATCGGACTGAAGAGGAGCTACTGTTCTTGTCAGTTTCCTAAGCAGAGTTGAACTAGATATGGTCCGTGTGTAGGAAGCACAGTTCTTTTGTTCTGAGCAAGCTCACTGTTCTGGCCCTATAGGAAACACAGTAGAGTAGAAGAGTGCTCTTTTCTCAAAAGCAGAGTGTGTTTCTTGTAAGGCGAGCTAGTGTTTGTTTCCCAGTTCCAAATGGAGTTGAATCACATGCAGTTTCTGGTCCAACGAGCAAGAGTTGTTTACTGGTAAGGAAAGTCACTATTGCGCTCCCCTTGCCATACACATTGCAAATAGCTCTCGCGTCTTTTCCCAGCAAGTACAGTGTATCAGAGTGAAGAGGAGCTACTGTTCTTGTCAGTTTCCTAAGCAGAGTTGAACTAGATATGGCCCGTGTGTGTAGGAAGCACAGTTCTTTTGTTCTGAGCAAGCTCACTGTTTGGACACCATAGGAAACACAGTAGAGTAGAAGAGTGCTCTTTTCTCTAAAGCAGAGTGTGTTTCTTGTAAGGCAAGCTACTGTTTGTTTCCCAGTCCTAAATGGAGTGGAATCACATGCAGTTTCTGGTCCTACGAGCAAGAGTTGTTTTCTGGTAAGGAAAGTCACTATTGCGCTCCCATTGCCATACACAGTGGAAATAGCCCTCCCGTCTGTTCCCAGCAAGTACAGTGTATTGGACTGAAGAGGAGCTACTGTTCTTCTCAGTTTCCTAAGCAGAGTTGAACTAGATATGGCCCGTGTGTGTAGGAAGCACAGTTATTTTTTTCTGTGCAAACTCACTGTTCGGACCCCGTAGGAAACACAGTAGAGTAGAAGAGTACTCTTTTCTCAAAAGCAGAGTGTGTTTCATGTATGCGAGCTAGCATTTGTTTCCCAGTCCTAAATGGAGTTGAATCACATGCAGTTTCTGGTCCTACGAGCATGAGTTGTTTTCTGGTAAGGAAAGTAACTATTGCGCTCCCATTGCCGTACACAGTGCAAATAGCCCTCCTGTCTGTTCCCAGCAAGTACAGTGTATTGGTCTGCAAAGGAGCTACTGTTCTTCTCAGTTTCCTAAGCAGAGTTGAACTAGATATGGGCCGTGTGTGTAGGAAGTACAGTTATTTTTTTCTGAGCAAGCTCACTGTTCTGGCCCTATAGGAAACACAGAAGAGTAGAAGAGTGCTCTTTTCTCAAAAACAGAGTGTGTTTCATGTAAGGCGAGCTAGCATTTGTTTCCCAGTCCTAAATGGAGTTGAATCACATGCAGTTTCTGGTCCTACGAGCAAGAGTTGTTTACTGGTAAGGAAAGTCACTATTGAGCTCCCCTTGCCATACACAGTGCAAATAGCTCTCGCGTCTGTTCCCAGCAAGTACAGTGTATCAGACTGAAGAGGAGCTACTGTTCTTGTCAGTTTCCTAAGCATAGTTGAACTAGATATGGCCCGTGTGTGTAGGAAGCACAGTTCTTATGTTCTGAGCAAGTTCACTCTTCTGGCCCTATAGGAAACACAGTAGAGTAGAAGAGTGCTCTTTTCTCAAAACCAGAGTGTGTTTTTGTAAGGCGAGCTAGCATTTGTTTCCTAGTCCTAAATGGAGTTGAATCACATGCAGTTTCTGGTCCTAGGAACAAGAGTTGTTTTCTGGTAAGGAAAGTCACTATTGTGCTCCCATTTCCATACACAGTGCAAATAGCCTTCCCGTCTGTTCCCAGCAAGTACAGTGTATTGTTTTGAAAAGGAGCTACTGTTCTTCTCAGTTTCCTAAGCAGAGTTGAACTAGATATGGCCGTGTGTGTAGGAAGTACAGTTCTTTTTTGTAACGGTAACGCCCACGTTACTGTCACCCATTCACCATGTCTGAGCGAGGGGCTGTGGATTAAAAAATAAGGGACAAGAGACAGCGGGTCATTTGCCTCAGCTGAATGCCAAATGCCAAATGCCGTTTATTGAAAGAGGGAGGAAACCTTAAATACAGGCTTACAGCAAAATGGCGGATCCCCGGAGGGCAGAAGTTTGCTACTGAATGTTCTACATTCTTGCATGTAAGCTGTTAACGCCCAATATGCAGGATACACAAACAAGGAACTTCCCTAAAGCATTCAGGAGGGTGGATACCGGCAGGGAATTAGAATAGGGAGGACATCTGGTCAAGGTCAGCAAGCAGGCAACGGCTTTACTCAATATGGGAGAAGACCAGGGCCCTACAGGTCCCCCCTTTTTACTAAAAAATGAGCTTCTGACTTAGGTTGCGTGGGACGTCAGCAGGTCACCTTACCCGTCATGGAGACACCTGCCCAGGCCCCGCAAGTGCTCTGTCTTATGTTGGTGAGCGCCCCCCATGCATTACCCGTCTCTGAATACTCATTATCATACAGGCTCAACCACGTGAGCTGTAGAGTAAACTGTTGCCAAAGATCTCAAAGTGGCGCTGGGCTTGCAATCTGTGCGACCCAGAAAAGGCCAACAGTAGTCCTAACCCACCCATAGCCAGGAGGCTAAAGGCGATTGAGCCATTCCCTTCTTAAACGAGCCTTACTGCAAATAGGAGTCCTTGTAAAGTGGTATCCCATAAACAAATGGAACTTGAGTTTAAATAATTTTTACAACTTTCAAAGCCAATTTAAATGTATAAATGTAGAATTAAATTTATCATGCCCAATAAAATAAAAGATTAACTAACTGTGGTAGCTACTTTTGCTGCCAGGGTCTCCATTGTGCTAGCTGTAGAACCCAATTATGAAATAGCCATCCCAGAAATAGTAGCAGCAGTGGCCACCACTGCTATAACAGCAACAACGGCAACAGTGATGTCAGTCTCTTCTGGAGCGTGTTAGCATCATCTGTGTCTAACTGCCATGGTCCACTGGCATGGACGCAGCTCCAGGAACACGAAAAACCAAGGCCCATTTTTCTTCATCCCAGCACTACTTAGGCTGGCAGGTCTGCAAAAGAACAACTAAGAACCATAAAGAAAACAAAAACAAAAACAGCAAACAAGGAGCAGAACTAATGGTCTCATAAATGGCTACATTCAGGCTCACAAATTTTAAGGTGTCTACAAAAGAGGCTAGATGAACTTCAGGAGGCCAATAGATGTTGCACAGAGCCATTCCTGAAAAGTAGGTACTACACCAGCTTGAAGAGGGTTGCAAAATGTGAAAAGGCTTAGCTGGCATGCTACTGTTAACAAATGAAGGTCATTGACCTTCAGAGTTATCCTTAATCTCCAAGGTGTGACACATTCCCAACATTTTTGAAAAAAGGTTACCATACATTACCTTCTGAAGAATCCAACCACATGGCTACACTTCCTAGGCTTACAATAATGTTTGCCAAGGCTGGCCGTATTGGGCTCTCAATCCCCATTGGCATCAGAAGGGGAGAGTTTTTTACGAAGGCCCAATAGGTCTCTGCCATGTCGGGATTCAGCAGCAGCCACAGGGCGCACACAGTGCTCAGGAACCCGAAGAGGAATTTCATTGTCCTGTGGAAAGACACAAACAGATCCCCGGGCCCACACCAACACCGGATCGGGTCCCCTCTAAGTGCCAGTAGAAAGATCCTTCCATCGCACCAGAGGATGATTTGCAACAGGAGCCCTCCAGTGCTTATCTGCAGTGGATACTCCAGCAGAATCCACCAATAAAAAATTTAAAATATATAAAACAAGGGAAAGAGTAGAATGTGGAGAGGAGAGTTAACCCCCTAGCTCCTCCCTTTTTACTTTAGCAATATATGTTTTTAAGGTATGATGGCAGAGTTCTACTATAGCCTGTCCTTGAGGATTATAAGGAATACCAGTCTTATTAACAATAGAAAAATCTTGGCAGAATTTTGAAAATCCCGTACTGCTGTAGACAGGACCATTATCAGTCTTTATGCATTTTGGCACGCCCATGTAAGCAAAAGCATGAAGGCAATGATTCTTTACATCCTTAACTGTTTCCCCTGAATGGGTAGAAGCAAAAATTAGAGAAGAATATGTATCAATAGATATATGGACATATTGTAATTTTCCAAAGGAAGGTACGTGTGTGACGTTCATCTGCCACACATGATTAGGTAAAAGTCCTCGGGGATTAACTCCCAAATGAGGAACAGGTAAAAATTCCACACAAATAGGACATGATTTAACTATCTGGAGGGCTTGTTCCCGGGTTATGCCTGTAGGATGACGAAGAGATCCAACATTAAGATGATAACGTTGATGCAACTGAGTAGCCTTATCAAAGGCAGAACAAACTAATGTGACAGCCACACGAGTAATGGCGTCAGCCCTCTGATTACCTTCACTTAGAGGTCCAGGCAATTGAGTGTGAGCTCTAATATGGCCCACATAAAGGTTATGTGAGCGGGACCATATGAGTCCTTGCACTTGCAATAAATATTCATGAATGGGAGAAATGGATGATATGTAGGCTGTTGTCTCCAAAGGCATAATGGCATGTGCCACATATTGACTATCAGTATAAATATTTACACTCTCATCAGAAAACATCTGTAAAGCAAGCAACAGCGCCTGTACCTCTGCCATTTGGGCAGAAGTGCCCTGAACTTTCATTCTCTTCACTATGTTACCAGAAACTACCACAGCAAAACCATGTGAAGTGCCATCAGTAAATACCACACGGTCCTGAGGAATAGGAGTCATCTGTACTATCTTGGGAAATATAACAGGATGCAATTTAAAAAAAATGACACACATCATTGGAGGGGTAGTGAGTATCAAACCGACCCTGCATGGAGCATGTGAATATGGTCCAATCATTATCATTAGCTTGCAACCATGCTATTTGAGACTGGGTGTATGGGGTCACCACAATATCTGGCTCCTTACCGAAAGTTTGAACACTGATCTTGATTCCCTTAAATATAATCTGAGCAACAGCCTGTGGATAAGGAGTAATGGTTTTTGCTGGAGAAGCTGGGGAATGTACCCATAGAATAGGACCTGTTTGCCAAAACACTCCAGTAGGTGAATGAGAAAAACAAAATATTCATGACCTAAATAATGATAGGGATAAGATACCTGTACCTTTTCTGGGGCAGTCTGTAAATTAGCCAGGCTAAGAACCTCTTGTAATTTAGAAAAGGCATCAAAAACAAGTTTTTTATCTTTAGCAGCCAATAAAATATCATCCAAATGAGTCAATCACAATTAAATGCCAATGTTTAGGAATTGCCATGGGGCAGGCAAACCAGGCTGTGTTGCTCCCATGAGAAGCATGGTATTATTTACAGCTCTAAGATCTTGTAATAGCCGCCATTTTCCTGACTTCTTGTAGAGGCCAGTTGGGATCTCAGGATTCTTGTGAAGTTATAGATATGTCCAGCACCAGAATCCAGTAATCTTTTAATCTCAATCCCATATAATTTTATTTTTAATTTAGGCTGTTTATCATTGATAACTGTTTGTCAAAACACCTTTTTCCTATACTTTCAAAGCCTCCAGTTCTACATATAGGTGCCATTTTGCAATTAAAATAGGAAAGCAATATTAATCGAGCAATTTTATCACCAGCTTCTATTTTCATGGTCCTTTTTACATATACCAATTATAAAAGCATTAAATACAGTCTCTACAGGATTAAGAGGTAACTTTAGGTAATACTTCTGAGTATTTTTATAAAATCTTAAAAAGAGGATCCTTTTCTATAGATTCCAAGTAACATTAATATAAATTGCCAAATATTAACAATGTGGACCAAACAATTTACTTGTATTTTATTTACTGGAAAAATAATTTTGTAATCTCTTTATCAGTAAAAGATTATTATTTATGGGTTTATGTTAGCAACATTATTTAATAAGCGAACAACCCAATACATTTCAGGTGTTATATTTCTATAGAATTAAACCAAGAATTTCCAGAAAGCAACTTAAATTGCAGGGCCAAATTTTCAGTAATGACCAACAGACAAGAGCATACCTAATATATAGTTTAAAATTATGAATTCTGTTCCTTTAGTTTATCTACCATGAGAATCAAATATTCATCCAAACATTTATTAAGACAGTCAAAAGAACAGAACATCCTTTATTCAAACAGCATTGACTTAGCATTCTGTGTCCTGACCGAAACCATTTTTCACCAGAAGTTAGGCCCGTTTAAACTTTTAGGCGCTAGTCCCTCTCCCGGACTCTGCTGGCTTGGTCCATTCTGTTGGCCTTGTGGCTCCACCACCTGCTTTGGCATACCTGCCCACCCACTGCTCCGGGCTATCTCACACACTGCTGCTGCAGCATGTGCCTTTGACCACAGCCATACTGGACATGCAACACACACACACACACACACACACATTTCTGTTTAAACTTTTAGCGTTAGTCCCTTCCTGGGCCTCTGCTCACTTGGAGCGAGCTGAAGCTGTGGCTTAGCTTTGGCTCCGTCCAGTGCCCAGGCTCTAGTGCTGGTGCCCGCCCGGGCCGTGCTACATTGCAGCTCCACCTCCCACCGGCCTGTACCTGTCCGCCCGCCGCTCCGAGCTATCTTGTGCATGTCCACCACTGCCGCCGCTGGGCGCACGCCCCGCACACACAAACTCATGTTTAAACTTCCTACTCCCATGAAGGGACTACCTAATGAGTTATTCCCACCATAAGGGAAAAACAGAAAAACATTTCCCACGAAGGGATCCTAAATATTGAATTATTCCCACTCTGAGGGAGAAATAAAAAGCATTTGAACCAAAATAAGCAAACAGACAGCAGAACTTCTAACCTCTGGGCTCTCTTGCTATTCAGCCAGCAGCAATGAGGCCTACCTGCCGATTCTTAGTAATTCAGATGCTGCACTGCAGAAAGAGCTCAGAGTTTCAGCTATCCTGAAAATTCTACAATTGGAAAAAGTCTTTTCTTCCTCCATTACCACTGGGAAGAGGCTTCTCTCTTTCCTTTTTTCTTTAAATTGCTGGCCAGCCTTACCTTTCGGGTGTCCATCAGCTTGTCCCTTCTTTCTCGGATCTTGGTAACGTCTTGGTAGAATCTCGGTAGGGACCTCCATTTGTAACGGTAACGCCCGCGTTACTGTCACCCATTCACCATGTCCGAGCGAGGGGCTGTGGATTAAAAAATAAGGGACAAGAGACAGCGGGTCATTTGCCTCAGCTGAATGCCAAATGCCAAATGCCGTTTATTGAAAGAGGGAGGAAACCTTAAATACAGGCTTACAGCAAAATGGCGGATCCCCGGAGGGCAGAAGTTTGCTACTGAATGTTCTACATTCTTGCATCTAAGCTGTTAACGCCCAATATGCAGGATACACAAACAAGGAACTTCCCTAAAGCATTCAGGAGGGTGGATACCGGCAGGGAATTAGAATAGGGAGGACACCTGGTCAAGGTCAGCAAGCAGGCAACGGCTTTACTCAATATGGGAGAAGACCAGGGCCCTACACTTTTTTTCTGAGCAAGCTCACTGTTCTGGCCATATAGGAAACACAGTAGAGTAGAAGAGTGCTCTTTTCTCAAAAGCAGAGTGTGATTCTTGTAAAGCGAGCTAGAGTTTGTTTCCCAGTCGTAAATGGAGTTGAATCACATGCAATTTCTGGTCCTACGAGCAAGAGTTGTTTTCTGGTAAGAAGAGTCACTATTACGCTGCCATTGCCATACACAGGACAAATAGCACTGGCGTCTGTTCCCAGCAAGTACAGTGTATTGGACTGAAGAGGATCTACTGTTCTTGTCAGGTTCCTAAGAAGACTTGAACTAGATATGGTCCGTGTGTGTAGGAAGCACAGTTCTTTTGTTCTGAGCAAGCTCACTGTTTGGACCCCATAGGAAACACAGTAGAGTAGAAGAGTGCTCTTTTCTCTAAAGCAGAGTGTGTTTCTTGTAAGGCGAGCTAGCGTTTGTTTCCCAGTCCTAAATGGAGAGGAATCACATGCAGTTTCTGGTCCTACGAGCAAGAGTTGTTGTCTGGTAAGGAACGTCACTATTGGGCTCCCATTGCCATACACAGTGCAAATAGCCCTCCCGTCTGTTCCCAGAAAGTACAGTGTATTGGAGTGAAGAGGAGCTACTGTTCTTCTCAGTTTCCTAAGCAGAGTTGAACTAGATATGGCCCGTGTGTGGAGGAAGCACAGTTCTTTTTTTCTGAGCAAGCTCACTGTTCTGGCCCTATAGGAAACACAGTAGAGTAGAAGAGTGCTCTTTTCTCAAAAGCAGAGTGTGTTTCTTGTAAAGCGAGCTAGAGTTTGTTTCCCAGTCCTAAATGGAGTTGAATCACATGCAGTTTCTGGTCCTACGAGCAAGAGTTGTTTTCTGGTAAGGAAAGTCACTATTGCGCTCCCATTGCCGTACACAGTACAAATAGCACTCGCGTCTGTTCCCAGCAAGTACAGTGTATTGGACTGAAGAGGAGCTACTGTTCTTGTTGGTTTCCTAAGCAGAGTTGAACTAGATATGGCCCGTGTGTGTAGGAAGCACAGTTATTTTTTTCTGTGCAAACTCACTGTTCGGACCCCATAGGAAACACAGTAGAGTAGAAGAGTACTCTTTACTCAAAAGCAGAGTGTGTTTCATGTATGCGAGCTAGCATTTGTTTCCCAGTCCTAAATGGAGTTGAATCACATGCAGTTTCTGGTCCTACGAGCAAGAGCTGTTTTCTGGTAAGGAAAGTAACTATTGCGCTCCCATTGCCATACACAGTGCAAAAAGCCCTCATGTCTGTTCCCAGCAAGTACAGTGTATTGGACTGCAAAGGAGCTACTGTTCTTGTCAGTTTCCTAAGCAGAGTTGAACTAGATATGGCCCGTGTGTGTAGGAAGTACAGTTCTTTTTTTCTGAGCAAGCTCACTGTTCTGGCCCTATAGGAAACACAGAAGAGTAGAAGAGTGCTCTTTTCTCAAAAGCAGAGTGTGTTTCATGTAAGGCGAGCTAGCATTTGTTTCCCAGTCCTAAATGGAGTTGAATCACATGCAGTTTCTGGTCCTACGAGCAAGAGTTGTTTACTGGTAAGAAGAGTCACTATTGAGCTCACCTTGCCATACACAGTGCAAATAGCTCTCGCGTCTGTTCCCAGCAAGTACAGTGTATCAGACTGAAGAGGAGCTACTGTTCTTGTCAGATTCCTAAGCAGAGTTGAACTAGATATGGCCCATGTGTGTAGGAAGCACAGTTCTTATGTTCTGAGCAAGTTCATTCTTCTGGCCCTATAGGAAACACAGTAGAGTAGAAGAGTGCTCTTTTCTCAGAAGCAGAGTGTGTTTTTGTAAGGCGAGCTAGCATTTGTTTCCTAGTCCTAAATGGAGTTGAATCACATGCAGTTTCTGGCCCTAGGAACAAGAGTTGTTTTCTGGTAAGGAAAGTCACTGTTGTGCTCCCATTGCCCTTCACAAGGCAAATAGCACTCGCGCCGTTTCCCAGCAAGCACAGTGTATTGGACTGAAGAGGATCTACTGTTCTTGTCAGGTTCCTAAGCAGACTTGAACTAGATATGGCCGTGTGTGTAGGAAGCACAGTTCTTTTGTTCTGAGCAAGCTCACTGTTCTGAACACATAGGAAACACAGTAGAGTAGAAGAGTGCTCTTTTCTCAAAAGCAGAGTTTGTTTCTTGTAAGGCGAGCTAGCGTTTGTTTCCCAGTCCTAAATGGAGTTGAGTCACATGCAGTTTTTTGTCCTATGAGCAAAAGTTGTTTTCTTGTAAGACAAGTCACTATTGTTCTCCAATTGCCATACACAATGCAAATAGCACTTGCATCTGTTTCCCGCAAGTACAGTGTATTGGACGGAAGAGGAGCTACTGTTCTTGTCAGTTTACTAAGCAGAGTTGAACTAGATATGGTCCGTGTGTGTAGGAAGCACAGTTCTTTTGTTCTGAGCAAGCTCACTGTTTGGACCCCATAGGAAACACAGTAGAGTAGAAGAGTGCTCTTTTCTCAAAAGCAGAGTGTGTTTCATGTAAGGCGAGCTAGCATTTGTTTCCCAGTCCTAAATGGAGTTGAATCACATGCAGTTTCTGGTCTTACGAGCAAGAGTTGTTTTCTGGTAAGGAAAGTCACTATTGCGCTCCCATTGCCATACACAGTGCAAATAGCACTCGCGTCTGTTCCCAGCAAGTACAGTGTATCGGACTGAAGAGGAGCTACTGTTCTTGTCAGTTTCCTAAGCAGAGTTGAACGAGATATGGCTCATGTGTAGGAAGCACAGTTCTTTTGTTCTGAGCAAGCTCACTGTTCTGGCCCTATAGGAAAAACAGTAGAGTAGAAGAGTGCTCTTTTCTCTAAAGCAGTGTGTGTTTCTTGCAAGGTGAGCTAGCTTTTGTTTCCCAGTCCTAAATGGAGTTAAATCACATGCAGTTTCTGGTCCTACAAGCAAGAGTTGTTTTCTGGTAAGAAGAGTCACTATTGTGCTGCCATTGCCATACACAGGACAAATAGCACTGGCGTCTGTTCCCAGCAAGTACAGTGTATTGGACTGAAGAGGATCTACTGTTCTTGTCAGGTTCCTAAGCAGAATTGAACTAGATATGGCCGTGTGTGTAGGAAGCACAGTTCTTTTGTTCTGAGCAGCTCACTGTTCGGACCCCATAGGAAACACAGTAGAGAAGAAGAGTGCTCTTTTCTTAAAAGCAGAGTGTTTTTCTTGTAAGGCGAGCTTGCATTTGTTTCCCAGTCCTAAATGGAGTTGAGTCACATGCAGTGTTTTGTCCTACGAGCAAGAATTGTTTTCTGGTAAGACGAGTCACTATTGTGCTCCAATTGCCATACACAGTGCAAATAGCACTCTCGTCTGTTCCCCGCAAGTACATTGTATTGTACTGAAGAGGATCTACTGTTTTTGTCAGTTTCCTAAGCAGAGTTGAACTAGATATGGCCCGTGTGTGTAGGAAGCACAGTTCTTTTGTTCTGAGCAAGTTCACTGTTCGGACCCCATAGGAAGCACAGTAGAGTAGATGAGTGCTCTTTTCTCAAAAGCAGAGTGTGTTTCATGTAAGGCGAGCTAGCATTTGTTTCCTAGTCCTAAATGGAGTTGAATCACATGCAGTTTCTGGTCCTACGAGCAAGAGTTGTTTTCTGGTAAGAAGAGTCACTATTGCGCTGATATTGCCATACACAGGACAAATAGCACTGGCGTCTGTTCCCAGCAAGTACAGTGTATTGGACTGAAGAGGATATACTGTTCTTGTCAGGTTCCTAAGCAGACTTGAACTAGATATGGCCGTGTGAGTAGGAAGTACAGTTTTTTTGTTCTGAGCAAGCTCACTTTTTGGAACACATAGGAAACACAGTAGAGTAGAAGAGTGCTCTTTTCTCAAAAGCAGAGTGTGTTTCATGTAAGGCGACCTAGCATTTGTTTCCCACTCCTAAGTGGAGTGGAATCACATGCAGTTTCTGGTCCTACGATCAAGAGTTGTTTTCTGGTAAAGAAAGTCACTATTGCGCTCCCATTGCCGTACACAGTACAAATAGCCCTCGCGTCTGTTCCCAGCAAGTACAGTGTATTGGACTGAAGAGGAGCTACTGTTCTTGTTGGTTTCCTAAGCAGAGTTGAATTAGATATGGCCCGTGTGTGTAGGAAGCACAGTTATTTTGTTCTGTGCAAACTCACTGTTCGGACCCCATAGGAAACACAGTAGAGTAGAAGAGTACTCTTTTCTCAAAAGCAGAGTGTGTTTCATGTATGCGAGCTAGCATTTGTTTCCCAGTCCTAAATGGAGGTGAATCACATTCAGTTTCTGGTCCTACGAGCAAGAGTTGTTTTCTGGTAAGGAAAGTAACTATTGCGCTCCCATTGCCATACACAGTGCAAATAGCCCTCCTATCTGTTCCCAGTAAGTACAGTGGATTGGACTGAAGAGGAGCTACTGTTCTTCTCAGTTTCCTAAGCAGAGTTGAACTAGATATGGGCCGTGTGTGTAGGAAGTACAGTTCTTTTTTTCTGAGCAAGCTCACTGTTCTGGCCCTATAGGAAACACAGAAGATAGAAGAGTGCTCTTTTCTCAAAAGCAGAGTGTGTTTCATGTAAGGCGAGCTAGCATTTGTTTCCCAGTCCTAAATGGAGTTGAATCACATGCAGTTTCTGGTCCTACGAGCAAGAGTTGTTTTCTGGTAAGGAAAGTCACTATTGAGCTCCCCTTGCCATACACAGTGCAAATAGCTCTCGCGTCTGTTCCCAGTAAGTACAGTGTATCAGACTGAAGAGGAGCTACTGTTCTTGTCAGTTTCCTAAGCAGAGTTGAACTAGATATGGCCCTTGTGTGTAGGAAGCACAGTTCTTATGTTCTGAGCAAGTTCACTCTTCTGGCCCTGTAGGAAACACGGTAGAGTAGAAGAGTGCTCTTTTCTCAAAAGCAGAGTGTGTTTTTGTAAGGCTAGCTAGCAGTTGTTTCCTAGTCCTAAATGGATTTGAATCACATGCAGTTTCTGGTCCTATGAACAAGAGTTGTTTTCTGGTAATGAAAGTCACTTTAGCTCTCCCATTGCCATACACAGTGCAAATAGCACTCGCGTCTGTTCCCAGCAAGTACAGTGTATCGGACTGAAGAGGAGCTACTGTTCTTGTCAGTTTCCTAAGCAAAATTGAACTAGTTATGGCCCGTGTGTAGGAAGCACAGTTCTTTTTCTGAACAAGCTCACTCTTCGGACCCCATAGGAAACACAGTAGAGTAGAAGAGTTCTCTTTTCTGAAAAGCAGAGTGTGTTTCATGTAAGGCGAGCTAGAGTTTGTTTCCCAGTCCTAAATGGAGTTGAATCACATGCAGTTTCTGGTCTTATGAGCAAGAGTTGTTTTCTGGTAAGGAAAGTCACTATTGCGCTCCCATTGCCATACACAGGAAAAATAGCACTGGCGTCTGTTCCCAGCAAGTACAGTGTATCAGACTGAAGAGGAGCTACTGTTTTTGTCAGTTTCCAAAGCAGAGTTGAACTAGATATGGCCCGTGTGTAGGAAGCACAGTTTTTTTTTCTGAGCAAGCTCACTTTTCAGAACACATAGGAAACACAGTAGAGTAGAAGAGTGCTCTTTTCTCAAAAGCAGAGTGTGTTTTTGTAAGACGAGCTAGCGTTTGTTTCCTAGTCCTAAATGGAGTTGAATCTCATGCAGTTTCTGGTCCTATGAACAAGAGTTGTTTTCTGTTAAGGAAAGTCACTATTGCGCTCCCATTGCCCTTCACAAGGCAAATAGCACTCGCGTCTTTTCCCAGCAAGTACAGTGTATTGGACTGAAAAGGAGCTACTGTTCTTGTCAGTTTACTAAGCAGAGTGGAACTAGATATGGTCCGTGCTTGTAGGAAGCACAGTTCTTTTGTTCTGAGCAAGCTCACTGTTTGGACCCCATAGGAAACACAGTAGAGTAGAAGAGTGCTCTTTTCTCAAAAGCAGAGTGTGTTTCTTGGAAGTTGAGCCAGCGTTTGTTTCCCAGTCCTAAATGGAGTTGAGTCACGTGCAGTTTTTTGTCCTATGAGCAAGAGTTGTTTTCTGGTAAGACAAGTCACTATTGTGCTCCAAATGCCATACACAGTGCAAATAGCACTCGCGTCTGTTCCCCGCAAGTACAGTGTATTTGACGGAAGAGGAGCTACTGTTTTTGTCATTTTCCTAAGGAGAGTTGAACTAGATATGGCCCGTGTGTGCAGGAAGCACAGTTCTTTTGTTCTGAGCAAGCTCACTGTTTGGAACCCATAGGAAACAGAGTAGAGTAGAAGAGTGCTCTTTTCTCAAAAGCAGAGTGTGTTTCATGTAAGGCGAGCTAGCATTTGTTTCCCAGTCCTAAATGGAGTTGAATCACATGCAGTTTCTGGTCCTAAGAACAAGAGTTGTTTTCTGGTAAGGAAAGTTACTATTGCGCTCCCATTGCTATAAACAGTGCAAATAGCACTCTCCTATGTTCCCAGCAAGTACAGTGTATCGGACTGAAGAGGAGCTACTGTTCTTGTCAGTTTCATAAGCAGAGTTGAACGAGATATGGCCCGTGTGTAGGAAGCACAGTTCTTTTGTTCTGAGCAAGCTCACTGTTCTGGCCCTATAGGAAAAATGGTAGAGTAGAAGAGTGCTATTTTCTCTAAAGCAGAGTGTGTTTCTTGCAAGGTGAGCTAGCTTTTGTTTCCCAGTCCTAAATGGAGTTGAATCACATGCAGTTTCTGGTCCTACAAGCAAGAGTTTTTTTCTGGTAAGAAGAGTCACTATTGCACTGCCATTGCCATACACAGGACAAAGAGCACTGGCGTCTGTTCCCAGCAAGTACAGTGTATTGAACTGAAAAGGATCTACTGTTCTTGTCAGGTTCCTAAGCAGACTTGAACTAGATGTGGCCGTGTGAGTAGGAAGCACAGTTTTTTTTTTCTGAGCAAGCTCACTCTTCTGGCCCTATAGGAAACACAGTAGAGTAGAAGAGTGTTCTTTTCTCAAAAGCAGAGTGTGTTTCTTGTAAAGCGAGCTAGAGTTTGTTTCCCAGTTTTAAATGGAGTGGAATCACATGCAGTTTCTAGTCCTACGAGCAAGAGTTGTTTTCTGGTAAGAAGAGTCACTATTGAGCTGCCATTGCCATACACAGGACAAACAGCACTGGCGTCTGTTCCCAGCAAGTACAGTGTATTGGACTGAAGAGGATCTACTGTTCTTGTCAGGTTCCTAAGCACACTTGAACTAGATATGGCCGTGTGAGTAGGAAGCACAGTTTTTTTGTTCTGAGCAAGCTCACTGTTCGGAACACATAGGAAACACAGTAGAGTAGACGAGTGCTCTTTTATCAAAAGCAGAGTGTGTTTCTTGGAAGTCGAGCTAGCGTTTGTTTCCCAGTCCTAAATGGAGTTGAATCACATGCAGTTTCTGGTCTTACGAGCAAGAGTTGTTTTCTGGTAAGTAAAGTCACTATTGCGCTCCCTTTGCCGTACACAGTGCAAATAGCACTCGCCTCTGTTCCCAGCAAGTACAGTGTATCGGACTGAAGAGGAGCTACTGTTCTTGTCAGTTTCCTACGCAGAGTTGAACTAGATATGTCCCATGTGTAGGAAGCACAGTTCTTTTGTTCTGAGCAAGCTCACTCTTCTGGCCCTATAGGAAACACAGTAGAGTAGAAGAGTGCTCTTTTCTCTAAAGCAGAGTGTGTTTCTTGTAAGGTGAGCTAGCTTTTGTTTCCCAGTCCTAAATGGAGTTGAATCACATGCAGTTTCTGGTCCTACAAGCAAGAGATGTTTTCTGGTAGGAAGAGTCACTATTGCGCTGCCATTGCCATACACAGGACAAATAGCACTGGCGTCTGTTCCCAGCAAGTACAGTGTATTGGACTGAAGAGGATCTACTGTTCTTTTCAGGTTCCTAAGCAGAATTGAACTAGATATGGCCCATGTGTAGGAAGCACAGTTCTTTTGTTCTGAGCAAGCTCACTGTTCGGACCCCATAGGAAACACAGTAGAGTAGAAGAGTGCTCTTTTCTCAAAAGCAGAGTGTGTTTCTTGTAAGGCGAGCTAGTATTTGTTTCCCAGTCCTAAATGGAGTTGAGTCACATGGAGTTTTTGGTCCTACGAGCAAGAGTTGTTTTCTGGTAAGACGAGTCACTATTGTGCTTCAATTGCCATATACATTCCAAATAGCACTCGCGCCTTTTCCCCGCAAGTACAGTGTATTGGACTGAAGAGGATCTACTGTTTTTGTCAGTTTCCTAAGCAGAGTTGAACTAGATATGGCCCGTGTGTGTAGGAAGCACAGTTCATTTGTTCTGAGCAAGCTCACTGCTCGGACCCCATAGGAAACACAGTAGAGTAGAAGAGTGCTCTTTTCTCAAAAGCAGAGTGTGTTTCATGTAACGCGAGCTAGCATTTGTTTCCCAGTCCTAAATGGAGTTGAATCACATGAAGTTTCTGGTCTTACGAGCAAGAGTTGTTTTCTGGTAAGGAAAGTCACCATTGCGCTCCCATTGCCATACACAGTGCAAATAGCACTCGCGTCTGTTCCCAGCAACTACAGTGTATCGGACTGAAGAGGAGCTACTGTTCTTGTCAGTTTCCTAAGCAGAGTTGAACTAGATATGTCCCATGTGTAGGAAGCACAGTTCTTTTGTTCTGAGCAAGCTCACTATTCTGGCCCTATAGGAAACACAGTAGAGTAGAAGAGTGCGCTTTTCTCTAAAGCAGAGTGTGTTTCTTGTAAGGTGAGCTAGCTTTTGTTTCCCAGTCCTAAATGGTGTTGAATCACATGCAGTTTCTGATCCTACGAGCAAGAGTTGTTTTCTGCTATGAAGAGTCACTATTGCGCTGCCATTGCCATACACAGGACAAACAGCACTGGTGTCTGTTCCCAGCAATTACAGTGTACTGGACTGAAGAGGATCTACTGTCCTTGTCAGGTTCCTAAGCAGAATTGAAATAGATATGGCCGTGTGTAGGAAGCACAGTTCTTTGTTCTGAGCAAGCTCACTGTTCTGGCCCTATAGGAAACACAGTAGAGTAGAAGAGTGCTCTTTACTCAAAAGCGGAGTGTCTTTCTTGTAAGGCAAGCTAGCGTTTGTTTCCCAGTCCTAAATGGATTTTATCACATGCAGTTTTTTGTCCTACGAGCAAGAGTTGTTTTCTGGTAAGACGAGTCACTATTGTGCTCCACTTGCCATACACAGTGCAAATAGCACTCGCGTCTGTTCCCCGCAAGTACAGTGTATTGGACGGAAGAGGAGCTACTGTTCTTGTCATTTTTCTAATAAGAGTTGAACTAGATATGGCCCGTGTGTGTAGGAAGCACAGTTCTTTTGTTCTGAGCAAGCTCACTGTTCGGACCCCATAGGAAACACAGTAGAGTAGAAGAGTGCTTTTTTCTCAAAAGCAAAGTGTGTTTCTTGTAAGGCGAGCTAGCGTTTGTTTCCCAGTCCTAAATGGAGTGGAATCACATGCAGTTTCTGGTCCTACGAGCAAGAATTCTTTTCTGGTAAGAAGTGTCACTATTGCACTGCCATTGCCATACACAGGACAAATAGCACTGGCGTCTGTTCCCAGCAAGTACAGTGTATTGGACTGTAGAGGATATACTGTTCTTGTCAGGTTCCTAAGCAGAGTTGAACTAGATATGGCCGTGTGTGTAGGAAGCACAGTTTTTTGGTTCTGAGCAAGCTCACTGTTTGGAACACATAGGAAACACAGTAGAGTAGAAGAGTGCTCTTTCCTCAAAAGCAGAGTGTGTTTCTTGTAAGGCGAGCTAGCGTTTGTTTCCCAGTCCTAAATGGAGTTGAGTCACATGGAGTTTTTTGTACTATGAGCAAAAGTTGTTTTCTGGTAAGACAAGTCACTATTGTGCTCCAATTGCCATACACAGTGCAAATAGCACTCGCGTCTGTTCCCCGCAAGTACAGTGTATTGGACGGAAGAGGAGCTACTGTTCTTGTCAGTTTCCTAAGCACAGTTGAACTAGATATGGCCCGTGTGTGTAGGAAGCACAGTTCTTTTGTTCTGAGCAAGCACACTGTTCGGACCCCATAGGAAACACAGTAGAGTAGAAGAGTGCTCTTTTCTCAAAAGCAGAGTGTGTTTCATGTAAGGCGAGCTAGCATTTGTTTCCCAGTCCTAAATGGAGTTGAATCACATGCAGTTTCTGGTCTTACGAGCAAGAGTTGTTTTCCGGTAAGAAAAGTCACTATTGCGCTCCCATTGCCATACACAGTGCAAATAGCACTCGCGTCTGTTCCCAGCAAGTACAGTGTATCGGACTGAAGAGGAGCTACTGTTCTTGTCAGTTTCCTAAGCAGAGTTGAACTAGATATGGCCCGTGTGTAGGAAGCACAGTTCTTTTGTTCTGAGCAAGCTCACTGTTCTGGCCCTATAGGAAACACAGTAGAGTAGAAGAGTGCTCTTTTCTCTAAAGCAGAGTGTGTTTTTTGTAAGGAGAGCTAGCGTTTGTTTCCCAGTCCTAAATGGAGTTGAATCACATGCAGTTTCTGGTCCTAAGAGCAAGAGCTGTTTTCTCGTAAGGAAAGTCACTATTGTGCTCCCCTTGCCATACATAGTGCAAATAGTTCTCACGTCTGTTCCCAGCAAGTACAGTGTATCGGACTGAAGAGGAGCTACTGTTCTTGTCAGTTTCCTAAGCAGAGTTGAACTAGATATGGCCCGCGTGTGTAGGAAGCACAGTTCTTTTGTTCTGAGCAAGCTCACTGTTTTGACTCCATAGGAAACACAGTAGAGTAGAAGAGTGCTCTTTTCTCTAAAGCAGAATGTGTTTCATGTAAGGCGAGCTAGCGTTTGTTTCCCAGTCCTAAATGGAGTGGAATCACATGCAGTGTCTGGTCCTACGAGCAGGAGTTGTTTTCTGGTAAGGAACGTCACTATTGCGCTCCCATTGCCATACACAGTGCAAATAGCCCTCCCGTCTGTTCCCAGCAATTACAGTGTATTGGACTGAAAAGGAGCTACTGTTCTTCTCAGTTTCCTAAGCAGAGTTGAACTAGATATGGCCCGTGTGTGTAGGAAGTACAGTTCTTTTTTTCTGAGCCAGCTCACTGTTCTGGCCCTATAGGAAACACAGAAGAGTAGAAGAGTACTCTTTTCTCAAAAGCAGAGTGTGTTTCTTGTAAAGCGAGGTAGAGTTTGTTTCCCAGTCCTAAATGGAGTGGAATCACATGCAGTTTCTGGCCCTACGAGCAAGATTTGTTTTCTGGTAAGAAGAGTCACTATTGCGCTGCCATTGCCATACACAGGAAAATTGCACTAGCGTCTGTTCCAGTAAGTACAGTGTATTGGACTGAATGGGAGCTACTGTTCTTCTCAGTTTACTAAGCAGAATTGTACTAGATATGGTCCGTGCGTGTAGGAAGCACAGTTCTTTTGTTCTTAGCAAGCTCACTGTTTGGACCCCATAGGAAACACAGTAGAGTAGAAGAGTGCTCTTTTCTCAAAAGCAGAGTGTGTTTCTTGGAAGTCGAGCTAGCATTTCTTTCCCAGTCCTAAATGGAGTTGAGTCACATGCAGTTTTTTGTCCTACGAGCAAGAGTTGTTTTCTGGTAAGACGAGTCACTATTGTGCTCCAATTGCCATACACAGTGCAAATAGCACTCGCGTCTGTTCCCCGCAAGTACAGTGTATTGGACGGAAGAGGAGATACTGTTCTTGTCAGTTTCCTAAGCAGAGTTGAACTAGATATGGCCCATGTGTAGGAAGCACAGTTCTTTTGTTCTGAGCAAGCTCACTATTCTGGCCCTATAGCAAACACAGTAGAGTAGAAGAGTGCTCTTTTCTCAAAAGCAGAGTGTGTTTCATGTAAGTCGAGCTACCATTTGTTTCCCAGTCCTAAATGGAGTTGAATAACATGAAGTTTCTGGTCTTACGAGCAAGAGTTGTTTTCTGGTAAGGAAAGTCACTATTGCGCTCCCATTGCCATACACAGTGCAAATAGCACTCGCTTCTGTTCCCAGCAAGTACAGTGTATCGGACTGAAGAGGAGCTACTGTTCTTGTCAGTTTCCTAAGCAAAGTTGAACGAGATATGGCCCGTGTGTAGGAAGCACAGTTCTTTTGTTCTGAGCAAGCTCACTGTTCTGGCCCTATAGGAAAAATGGTAGAGTAGAAGAGTGCTATTTTCTCTAAAGCAGAGTGTGTTTCTTGCAAGGTGAGCTAGCTTTTGTTTCCCAGTCCTAAATGGAGTTGAATCACATGCAGTTTCTGGTCCTACAAGCAAGAGTTTTTTTCTGGTAAGAAGAGTCACTATTGCACTGCCATTGCCATACACAGGACAAAGAGCACTGGCGTCTGTTCCCAGCAAGTACAGTGTATTGAACTGAAAAGGATCTACTGTTCTTGTCAGGTTCCTAAGCAGACTTGAACTAGATATGGCCGTGTGAGTAGGAAGCACAGTTTTTTTTTTCTGAGCAAGCTCACTCTTCTGGCCCTATAGGAAACACAGTAGAGTAGAAGAGTGTTCTTTTCTCAAAAGCAGAGTGTGTTTCTTGTAAAGCGAGCTAGAGTTTGTTTCCCAGTTTTAAATGGAGTGGAATCACATGCAGTTTCTAGTCCTACGAGCAAGAGTTGTTTTCTGGTAAGAAGAGTCACTATTGAGCTGCCATTGCCATACACAGGACAAATAGCACTGGCGTCTGTTCCCAGCAAGTACAGTGTATTGGACTGAAGAGGATCTACTGTTCTTGTCAGGTTCCTAAGCACACTTGAACTAGATATGGCCGTGTGAGTAGGAAGCACAGTTTTTTTGTTCTGAGCAAGCTCACTGTTCGGAACACATAGGAAACACAGTAGAGTAGACGAGTGCTCTTTTATCAAAAGCAGAGTGTGTTTCTTGGAAGTCGAGCTAGCGTTTGTTTCCCAGTCCTAAATGGAGTTGAATCACATGCAGTTTCTGGTCTTACGAGCAAGAGTTGTTTTCTGGTAAGTAAAGTCACTATTGCGCTCCCTTTGCCGTACACAGTGCAAATAGCACTCGCCTCCTTTCCCAGCAAGTACAGTGTATCGGACTGAAGAGGAGCTACTGTTCTTGTCAGGTTCCTAAGCAGACTTGAACTAGATATGCCCGTGTGTGTAGGAAGCACTGTTTTTTTGTTCTGAGCAAGCTCACTGTTCGGAACACATAGGAAACACAGTAGAGTAGAAGAGTGCTCTTTTCTCAAAATCGTAGTGTGTTTCTTGTAAGGCGAGCTAGCGTTTGTTTCCCAGTCCTAAATGGAGTTGAGTCACATGAAGTTCTTTGTCCTATGAGCAAAAGTTGTTTTCTGGTAAGACTAGTCACTATTGTGCTCCAATTGCCATACCCAGTGCAAATAGCACTCGCGTCTGTTCCCCGCAAGTACAGTGTATTGGACGGAAGAGGAGCTACTGTTCTTGTCACTTTCCTAAGCACAGTTGAACTAGATATGGCCGTGTGTGTAGGAAGCACAGTTTTTTTGTTCTGAGCAAGCTCACTGTTCGGAACACATAGGAAACACAGTAGAGTAGAAGAGTGCTCTTTTCTCAAAAGCAGAGTGTGTTTCTTGGAAGTCGAGCTAGCGATTGTTTCCCAGTTCTAAATGGAGTTGAGTCACATGCAGTTTTTTGTCCAACGAGCAAGAGTTATTTTCTGGTAAGACAAGTCACTATTGTGCTCCAATGCCATACACAGTGCAAATAGCACTCGCGTCTGTTCCCCGCAAGTACAGTGTATTGGACTGAAAAGGAGCTACTGTTCTTGATTGTTTCCTAAGCAGAGTTTAGTTAGATATGGCCCGTGTGTGTAGAAAGCACAGTTCTTTTGTTCTGAGCAAGCTCACTGTTCAGACCCCATAGGAAACACAGTAGAGTAGAAGAGTGCTCTTTTCTCAAAAGCAGAGTATGTTTCTTGTAAGGCGAGCTAGCATTTCTTTCCCAGTCCTAAATGGAGTTGAATCACATGCAGTTTCTGGTCCTACGAGCAAGAGTTGTTTTCTGGGAAGGAAAGTCACTATTGCGCTCCCATTGCCATACATAGTGCAAATAGCACTCGCGTCTGTTCCCAGCAAGTACAGTGTATCGGACTGAAGAGGAGCTACTGTTCTTGTCAGTTTCCTAAGCAGAGTTGAGCTAGTTATGGCCCGTGTGTAGGAAGCACAGTTCTTTTGTTCTGAGCAAGCTCACTGTTCTGGCCCTATAGGAAACACAGTAGAGTAGAAGAGTGCTCTTTTCTCAAAAGCAGAGTGTGTTTCTTGTAAGGCAAGCTAGCATTTGTTTCCCAGTCCTAAATGGAGTTGAATCACATGCAGTTTCTGGTCCTACGAGCAAGAGTTGTTTTCTGGTAAGAAGAGACACTATTGCACTGCCATTGCCATACACAGGACAAATAGCACTGGCGTCTGTTCCCCGCAAGTACAGTGTATCGGACTGAAGAGGAGCTACTGTTCTTGTCAGGTTCCTAAGCAGACTTGAACTAGATATGCCCGTGTGTGTAGGAAGCACAGTTTTTTTGTTCTGAGCAAGCTCACTGTTCGGAACACATAGGAAACACAGTAGAGTAGAAGAGTGCTCTTTTCTCAAAATCGTAGTGTGTTTCTTGTAAGGCGAGCTAGGGTTTGTTTCCCAGTCCTAAATGGAGTTGAGTCACATGAAGTTTTTTGTCCTATGAGCAAAAGTTGTTTTCTGGTAAGACAAGTCACTATTGTGCTCCAATTGCCATACCCAGTGCAAATAGCACTCGCGTCTGTTCCCCGCAAGTACAGTGTATTGGACTGAAGAGGAGCTACTGTTCTTGTTTGTTTCCTAAGCAGAGTTTAATTAGATATGGCCGTGTGTGTAGAAAGCACAGTTCTTTTGTTCTGAGCAAGCTCACTGTTCGGACCCCATAGGAAACACAGTAGAGTAGAAGAGTGCTCTTTTCTCAAAAGCAGAGTGTGTTTCATGTAAGGCGAGCTAGCATTTGTTTCCCAGTCCTAAATGGAGTTGAATCACATGCAGTTTCTGGTCCTACAAGCAAGAGATGTTTTCTGGTAGGAAGAGTCACTATTGCGCTGCCATTGCCATACACAGGACAAATAGCACTGGCGTCTGTTCCCAGCAAGTACAGTGTATTGGACTGAAGAGGATCTACTGTTCTTTTCAGGTTCCTAAGCAGAATTGAACTAGATATGGCCCATGTGTAGGAAGCACAGTTCTTTTGTTCTGAGCAAGCTCACTGTTCGGACCCCATAGGAAACACAGTAGAGTAGAAGAGTGCTCTTTTCTCAAAAGCAGAGTGTGTTTCTTGTAAGGCGAGCTAGTATTTGTTTCCCAGTCCTAAATGGAGTTGAGTCACATGGAGTTTTTGGTCCTACGAGCAAGAGTTGTTTTCTGGTAAGACGAGTCACTATTGTGCTTCAATTGCCATATACATTCCAAATAGCACTCGCGCCTTTTCCCCGCAAGTACAGTGTATTGGACTGAAGAGGATCTACTGTTTTTGTCAGTTTCCTAAGCAGAGTTGAACTAGATATGGCCCGTGTGTGTAGGAAGCACAGTTCATTTGTTCTGAGCAAGCTCACTGCTCGGACCCCATAGGAAACACAGTAGAGTAGAAGAGTGCTCTTTTCTCAAAAGCAGAGTGTGTTTCATGTAACGCGAGCTAGCATTTGTTTCCCAGTCCTAAATGGAGTTGAATCACATGAAGTTTCTGGTCTTACGAGCAAGAGTTGTTTTCTGGTAAGGAAAGTCACCATTGCGCTCCCATTGCCATACACAGTGCAAATAGCACTCGCGTCTGTTCCCAGCAACTACAGTGTATCGGACTGAAGAGGAGCTACTGTTCTTGTCAGTTTCCTAAGCAGAGTTGAACTAGATATGTCCCATGTGTAGGAAGCACAGTTCTTTTGTTCTGAGCAAGCTCACTATTCTGGCCCTATAGGAAACACAGTAGAGTAGAAGAGTGCGCTTTTCTCTAAAGCAGAGTGTGTTTCTTGTAAGGTGAGCTAGCTTTTGTTTCCCAGTCCTAAATGGTGTTGAATCACATGCAGTTTCTGATCCTACGAGCAAGAGTTGTTTTCTGCTATGAAGAGTCACTATTGCGCTGCCATTGCCATACACAGGACAAACAGCACTGGTGTCTGTTCCCAGCAATTACAGTGTACTGGACTGAAGAGGATCTACTGTCCTTGTCAGGTTCCTAAGCAGAATTGAAATAGATATGGCCGTGTGTAGGAAGCACAGTTCTTTGTTCTGAGCAAGCTCACTGTTCTGGCCCTATAGGAAACACAGTAGAGTAGAAGAGTGCTCTTTACTCAAAAGCGGAGTGTCTTTCTTGTAAGGCAAGCTAGCGTTTGTTTCCCAGTCCTAAATGGATTTTATCACATGCAGTTTTTTGTCCTACGAGCAAGAGTTGTTTTCTGGTAAGACGAGTCACTATTGTGCTCCACTTGCCATACACAGTGCAAATAGCACTCGCGTCTGTTCCCCGCAAGTACAGTGTATTGGACGGAAGAGGAGCTACTGTTCTTGTCATTTTTCTAATAAGAGTTGAACTAGATATGGCCCGTGTGTGTAGGAAGCACAGTTCTTTTGTTCTGAGCAAGCTCACTGTTCGGACCCCATAGGAAACACAGTAGAGTAGAAGAGTGCTTTTTTCTCAAAAGCAAAGTGTGTTTCTTGTAAGGCGAGCTAGCGTTTGTTTCCCAGTCCTAAATGGAGTGGAATCACATGCAGTTTCTGGTCCTACGAGCAAGAATTCTTTTCTGGTAAGAAGTGTCACTATTGCACTGCCATTGCCATACACAGGACAAATAGCACTGGCGTCTGTTCCCAGCAAGTACAGTGTATTGGACTGTAGAGGATATACTGTTCTTGTCAGGTTCCTAAGCAGAGTTGAACTAGATATGGCCGTGTGTGTAGGAAGCACAGTTTTTTGGTTCTGAGCAAGCTCACTGTTTGGAACACATAGGAAACACAGTAGAGTAGAAGAGTGCTCTTTCCTCAAAAGCAGAGTGTGTTTCTTGTAAGGCGAGCTAGCGTTTGTTTCCCAGTCCTAAATGGAGTTGAGTCACATGGAGTTTTTTGTACTATGAGCAAAAGTTGTTTTCTGGTAAGACAAGTCACTATTGTGCTCCAATTGCCATACACAGTGCAAATAGCACTCGCGTCTGTTCCCCGCAAGTACAGTGTATTGGACGGAAGAGGAGCTACTGTTCTTGTCAGTTTCCTAAGCACAGTTGAACTAGATATGGCCCGTGTGTGTAGGAAGCACAGTTCTTTTGTTCTGAGCAAGCACACTGTTCGGACCCCATAGGAAACACAGTAGAGTAGAAGAGTGCTCTTTTCTCAAAAGCAGAGTGTATTTCATGTAAGGCGAGCTAGCATTTGTTTCCCAGTCCTAAATGGAGTTGAATCACATGCAGTTTCTGGTCTTACGAGCAAGAGTTGTTTTCCGGTAAGAAAAGTCACTATTGCGCTCCCATTGCCATACACAGTGCAAATAGCACTCGCGTCTGTTCCCAGCAAGTACAGTGTATCGGACTGAAGAGGAGCTACTGTTCTTGTCAGTTTCCTAAGCAGAGTTGAACTAGATATGGCCCGTGTGTAGGAAGCACAGTTCTTTTGTTCTGAGCAAGCTCACTGTTCTGGCCCTATAGGAAACACAGTAGAGTAGAAGAGTGCTCTTTTCTCTAAAGCAGAGTGTGTTTTTTGTAAGGAGAGCTAGCGTTTGTTTCCCAGTCCTAAATGGAGTTGAATCACATGCAGTTTCTGGTCCTAAGAGCAAGAGCTGTTTTCTCGTAAGGAAAGTCACTATTGTGCTCCCCTTGCCATACATAGTGCAAATAGTTCTCACGTCTGTTCCCAGCAAGTACAGTGTATCGGACTGAAGAGGAGCTACTGTTCTTGTCAGTTTCCTAAGCAGAGTTGAACTAGATATGGCCCGCGTGTGTAGGAAGCACAGTTCTTTTGTTCTGAGCAAGCTCACTGTTTTGACTCCATAGGAAACACAGTAGAGTAGAAGAGTGCTCTTTTCTCTAAAGCAGAATGTGTTTCATGTAAGGCGAGCTAGCGTTTGTTTCCCAGTCCTAAATGGAGTGGAATCACATGCAGTGTCTGGTCCTACGAGCAGGAGTTGTTTTCTGGTAAGGAACGTCACTATTGCGCTCCCATTGCCATACACAGTGCAAATAGCCCTCCCGTCTGTTCCCAGCAATTACAGTGTATTGGACTGAAAAGGAGCTACTGTTCTTCTCAGTTTCCTAAGCAGAGTTGAACTAGATATGGCCCGTGTGTGTAGGAAGTACAGTTCTTTTTTTCTGAGCCAGCTCACTGTTCTGGCCCTATAGGAAACACAGAAGAGTAGAAGAGTACTCTTTTCTCAAAAGCAGAGTGTGTTTCTTGTAAAGCGAGGTAGAGTTTGTTTCCCAGTCCTAAATGGAGTGGAATCACATGCAGTTTCTGGCCCTACGAGCAAGATTTGTTTTCTGGTAAGAAGAGTCACTATTGCGCTGCCATTGCCATACACAGGAAAATTGCACTAGCGTCTGTTCCAGTAAGTACAGTGTATTGGACTGAATGGGAGCTACTGTTCTTCTCAGTTTACTAAGCAGAATTGTACTAGATATGGTCCGTGCGTGTAGGAAGCACAGTTCTTTTGTTCTTAGCAAGCTCACTGTTTGGACCCCATAGGAAACACAGTAGAGTAGAAGAGTGCTCTTTTCTCAAAAGCAGAGTGTGTTTCTTGGAAGTCGAGCTAGCATTTCTTTCCCAGTCCTAAATGGAGTTGAGTCACATGCAGTTTTTTGTCCTACGAGCAAGAGTTGTTTTCTGGTAAGACGAGTCACTATTGTGCTCCAATTGCCATACACAGTGCAAATAGCACTCGCGTCTGTTCCCCGCAAGTACAGTGTATTGGACGGAAGAGGAGATACTGTTCTTGTCAGTTTCCTAAGCAGAGTTGAACTAGATATGGCCCATGTGTAGGAAGCACAGTTCTTTTGTTCTGAGCAAGCTCACTATTCTGGCCCTATAGCAAACACAGTAGAGTAGAAGAGTGCTCTTTTCTCAAAAGCAGAGTGTGTTTCATGTAAGTCGAGCTACCATTTGTTTCCCAGTCCTAAATGGAGTTGAATAACATGAAGTTTCTGGTCTTACGAGCAAGAGTTGTTTTCTGGTAAGGAAAGTCACTATTGCGCTCCCATTGCCATACACAGTGCAAATAGCACTCGCTTCTGTTCCCAGCAAGTACAGTGTATCGGACTGAAGAGGAGCTACTGTTCTTGTCAGTTTCCTAAGCAAAGTTGAACGAGATATGGCCCGTGTGTAGGAAGCACAGTTCTTTTGTTCTGAGCAAGCTCACTGTTCTGGCCCTATAGGAAAAATGGTAGAGTAGAAGAGTGCTATTTTCTCTAAAGCAGAGTGTGTTTCTTGCAAGGTGAGCTAGCTTTTGTTTCCCAGTCCTAAATGGAGTTGAATCACATGCAGTTTCTGGTCCTACAAGCAAGAGTTTTTTTCTGGTAAGAAGAGTCACTATTGCACTGCCATTGCCATACACAGGACAAAGAGCACTGGCGTCTGTTCCCAGCAAGTACAGTGTATTGAACTGAAAAGGATCTACTGTTCTTGTCAGGTTCCTAAGCAGACTTGAACTAGATATGGCCGTGTGAGTAGGAAGCACAGTTTTTTTTTTCTGAGCAAGCTCACTCTTCTGGCCCTATAGGAAACACAGTAGAGTAGAAGAGTGTTCTTTTCTCAAAAGCAGAGTGTGTTTCTTGTAAAGCGAGCTAGAGTTTGTTTCCCAGTTTTAAATGGAGTGGAATCACATGCAGTTTCTAGTCCTACGAGCAAGAGTTGTTTTCTGGTAAGAAGAGTCACTATTGAGCTGCCATTGCCATACACAGGACAAATAGCACTGGCGTCTGTTCCCAGCAAGTACAGTGTATTGGACTGAAGAGGATCTACTGTTCTTGTCAGGTTCCTAAGCACACTTGAACTAGATATGGCCGTGTGAGTAGGAAGCACAGTTTTTTTGTTCTGAGCAAGCTCACTGTTCGGAACACATAGGAAACACAGTAGAGTAGACGAGTGCTCTTTTATCAAAAGCAGAGTGTGTTTCTTGGAAGTCGAGCTAGCGTTTGTTTCCCAGTCCTAAATGGAGTTGAATCACATGCAGTTTCTGGTCTTACGAGCAAGAGTTGTTTTCTGGTAAGTAAAGTCACTATTGCGCTCCCTTTGCCGTACACAGTGCAAATAGCACTCGCCTCCTTTCCCAGCAAGTACAGTGTATCGGACTGAAGAGGAGCTACTGTTCTTGTCAGGTTCCTAAGCAGACTTGAACTAGATATGCCCGTGTGTGTAGGAAGCACTGTTTTTTTGTTCTGAGCAAGCTCACTGTTCGGAACACATAGGAAACACAGTAGAGTAGAAGAGTGCTCTTTTCTCAAAATCGTAGTGTGTTTCTTGTAAGGCGAGCTAGCGTTTGTTTCCCAGTCCTAAATGGAGTTGAGTCACATGAAGTTCTTTGTCCTATGAGCAAAAGTTGTTTTCTGGTAAGACTAGTCACTATTGTGCTCCAATTGCCATACCCAGTGCAAATAGCACTCGCGTCTGTTCCCCGCAAGTACAGTGTATTGGACGGAAGAGGAGCTACTGTTCTTGTCACTTTCCTAAGCACAGTTGAACTAGATATGGCCGTGTGTGTAGGAAGCACAGTTTTTTTGTTCTGAGCAAGCTCACTGTTCGGAACACATAGGAAACACAGTAGAGTAGAAGAGTGCTCTTTTCTCAAAAGCAGAGTGTGTTTCTTGGAAGTCGAGCTAGCGTTTGTTTCCCAGTTCTAAATGGAGTTGAGTCACATGCAGTTTTTTGTCCAACGAGCAAGAGTTATTTTCTGGTAAGACAAGTCACTATTGTGCTCCAATGCCATACACAGTGCAAATAGCACTCGCGTCTGTTCCCCGCAAGTACAGTGTATTGGACTGAAAAGGAGCTACTGTTCTTGATTGTTTCCTAAGCAGAGTTTAGTTAGATATGGCCCGTGTGTGTAGAAAGCACAGTTCTTTTGTTCTGAGCAAGCTCACTGTTCAGACCCCATAGGAAACACAGTAGAGTAGAAGAGTGCTCTTTTCTCAAAAGCAGAGTATGTTTCTTGTAAGGCGAGCTAGCATTTCTTTCCCAGTCCTAAATGGAGTTGAATCACATGCAGTTTCTGGTCCTACGAGCAAGAGTTGTTTTCTGGGAAGGAAAGTCACTATTGCGCTCCCATTGCCATACATAGTGCAAATAGCACTCGCGTCTGTTCCCAGCAAGTACAGTGTATCGGACTGAAGAGGAGCTACTGTTCTTGTCAGTTTCCTAAGCAGAGTTGAGCTAGTTATGGCCCGTGTGTAGGAAGCACAGTTCTTTTGTTCTGAGCAAGCTCACTGTTCTGGCCCTATAGGAAACACAGTAGAGTAGAAGAGTGCTCTTTTCTCAAAAGCAGAGTGTGTTTCTTGTAAGGCAAGCTAGCATTTGTTTCCCAGTCCTAAATGGAGTTGAATCACATGCAGTTTCTGGTCCTACGAGCAAGAGTTGTTTTCTGGTAAGAAGAGACACTATTGCACTGCCATTGCCATACACAGGACAAATAGCACTGGCGTCTGTTCCCCGCAAGTACAGTGTATCGGACTGAAGAGGAGCTACTGTTCTTGTCAGGTTCCTAAGCAGACTTGAACTAGATATGCCCGTGTGTGTAGGAAGCACAGTTTTTTTGTTCTGAGCAAGCTCACTGTTCGGAACACATAGGAAACACAGTAGAGTAGAAGAGTGCTCTTTTCTCAAAATCGTAGTGTGTTTCTTGTAAGGCGAGCTAGGGTTTGTTTCCCAGTCCTAAATGGAGTTGAGTCACATGAAGTTTTTTGTCCTATGAGCAAAAGTTGTTTTCTGGTAAGACAAGTCACTATTGTGCTCCAATTGCCATACCCAGTGCAAATAGCACTCGCGTCTGTTCCCCGCAAGTACAGTGTATTGGACTGAAGAGGAGCTACTGTTCTTGTTTGTTTCCTAAGCAGAGTTTAATTAGATATGGCCGTGTGTGTAGAAAGCACAGTTCTTTTGTTCTGAGCAAGCTCACTGTTCGGACCCCATAGGAAACACAGTAGAGTAGAAGAGTGCTCTTTTCTCAAAAGCAGAGTGTGTTTCATGTAAGGCGAGCTAGCATTTGTTTCCCAGTCCTAAATGGAGTTGAATCACATGCAGTTTCTGGTCTTACGAGCAAGAGTTGTTTTCCGGTAAGAAAAGTCACTATTGCGCTCCCATTGCCATACACAGTGCAAATAGCACTCGCGTCTGTTCCCAGCAAGTACAGTGTATCGGACTGAAGAGGAGCTACTGTTCTTGTCAGTTTCCTAAGCAGAGTTGAACTAGATATGGCCCGTGTGTAGGAAGCACAGTTCTTTTGTTCTGAGCAAGCTCACTGTTCTGGCCCTATAGGAAACACAGTAGAGTAGAAGAGTGCTCTTTTCTCTAAAGCAGAGTGTGTTTTTTGTAAGGAGAGCTAGCGTTTGTTTCCCAGTCCTAAATGGAGTTGAATCACATGCAGTTTCTGGTCCTAAGAGCAAGAGCTGTTTTCTCGTAAGGAAAGTCACTATTGTGCTCCCCTTGCCATACATAGTGCAAATAGTTCTCACGTCTGTTCCCAGCAAGTACAGTGTATCGGACTGAAGAGGAGCTACTGTTCTTGTCAGTTTCCTAAGCAGAGTTGAACTAGATATGGCCCGCGTGTGTAGGAAGCACAGTTCTTTTGTTCTGAGCAAGCTCACTGTTTTGACTCCATAGGAAACACAGTAGAGTAGAAGAGTGCTCTTTTCTCTAAAGCAGAATGTGTTTCATGTAAGGCGAGCTAGCGTTTGTTTCCCAGTCCTAAATGGAGTGGAATCACATGCAGTGTCTGGTCCTACGAGCAGGAGTTGTTTTCTGGTAAGGAAAGTCACTATTGCGCTCCCATTGCCATACACAGTGCAAATAGCCCTCCCGTCTGTTCCCAGCAAGTACAGTGTATTGGACTGAAAAGGAGCTACTGTTCTTCTCAGTTTCCTAAGCAGAGTTGAACTAGATATGGCCCGTGTGTGTAGGAAGTACAGTTCTTTTTTTCTGAGCCAGCTCACTGTTCTGGCCCTATAGGAAACACAGAAGAGTAGAAGAGTACTCTTTTCTCAAAAGCAGAGTGTGTTTCTTGTAAAGCGAGGTAGAGTTTGTTTCCCAGTCCTAAATGGAGTGGAATCACATGCAGTTTCTGGCCCTACGAGCAAGATTTGTTTTCTGGTAAGAAGAGTCACTATTGCGCTGCCATTGCCATACACAGGAAAATTGCACTAGCGTCTGTTCCAGTAAGTACAGTGTATTGGACTGAATGGGAGCTACTGTTCTTCTCAGTTTACTAAGCAGAATTGTACTAGATATGGTCCGTGCGTGTAGGAAGCACAGTTCTTTTGTTCTTAGCAAGCTCACTGTTTGGACCCCATAGGAAACACAGTAGAGTAGAAGAGTGCTCTTTTCTCAAAAGCAGAGTGTGTTTCTTGGAAGTCGAGCTAGCATTTCTTTCCCAGTCCTAAATGGAGTTGAGTCACATGCAGTTTTTTGTCCTACGAGCAAGAGTTGTTTTCTGGTAAGACGAGTCACTATTGTGCTCCAATTGCCATACACAGTGCAAATAGCACTCGCGTCTGTTCCCCGCAAGTACAGTGTATTGGACGGAAGAGGAGATACTGTTCTTGTCAGTTTCCTAAGCAGAGTTGAACTAGATATGGCCCATGTGTAGGAAGCACAGTTCTTTTGTTCTGAGCAAGCTCACTATTCTGGCCCTATAGCAAACACAGTAGAGTAGAAGAGTGCTCTTTTCTCAAAAGCAGAGTGTGTTTCATGTAAGTCGAGCTACCATTTGTTTCCCAGTCCTAAATGGAGTTGAATAACATGAAGTTTCTTGTCTTACGAGCAAGAGTTGTTTTCTGGTAAGGAAAGTCACTATTGCGCTCCCATTGCCATACACAGTGCAAATAGCACTCGCTTCTGTTCCCAGCAAGTACAGTGTATCGGACTGAAGAGGAGCTACTGTTCTTGTCAGTTTCCTAAGCAAAGTTGAACGAGATATGGCCCGTGTGTAGGAAGCACAGTTCTTTTGTTCTGAGCAAGCTCACTGTTCTGGCCCTATAGGAAAAATGGTAGAGTAGAAGAGTGCTATTTTCTCTAAAGCAGAGTGTGTTTCTTGCAAGGTGAGCTAGCTTTTGTTTCCCAGTCCTAAATGGAGTTGAATCACATGCAGTTTCTGGTCCTACAAGCAAGAGTTTTTTTCTGGTAAGAAGAGTCACTATTGCACTGCCATTGCCATACACAGGACAAAGAGCACTGGCGTCTGTTCCCAGCAAGTACAGTGTATTGAACTGAAAAGGATCTACTGTTCTTGTCAGGTTCCTAAGCAGACTTGAACTAGATATGGCCGTGTGAGTAGGAAGCACAGTTTTTTTTTTCTGAGCAAGCTCACTCTTCTGGCCCTATAGGAAACACAGTAGAGTAGAAGAGTGTTCTTTTCTCAAAAGCAGAGTGTGTTTCTTGTAAAGCGAGCTAGAGTTTGTTTCCCAGTTTTAAATGGAGTGGAATCACATGCAGTTTCTAGTCCTACGAGCAAGAGTTGTTTTCTGGTAAGAAGAGTCACTATTGAGCTGCCATTGCCATACACAGGACAAATAGCACTGGCGTCTGTTCCCAGCAAGTACAGTGTATTGGACTGAAGAGGATCTACTGTTCTTGTCAGGTTCCTAAGCACACTTGAACTAGATATGGCCGTGTGAGTAGGAAGCACAGTTTTTTTGTTCTGAGCAAGCTCACTGTTCGGAACACATAGGAAACACAGTAGAGTAGACGAGTGCTCTTTTATCAAAAGCAGAGTGTGTTTCTTGGAAGTCGAGCTAGCGTTTGTTTCCCAGTCCTAAATGGAGTTGAATCACATGCAGTTTCTGGTCTTACGAGCAAGAGTTGTTTTCTGGTAAGTAAAGTCACTATTGCGCTCCCTTTGCCGTACACAGTGCAAATAGCACTCGCCTCCTTTCCCAGCAAGTACAGTGTATCGGACTGAAGAGGAGCTACTGTTCTTGTCAGGTTCCTAAGCAGACTTGAACTAGATATGCCCGTGTGTGTAGGAAGCACTGTTTTTTTGTTCTGAGCAAGCTCACTGTTCGGAACACATAGGAAACACAGTAGAGTAGAAGAGTGCTCTTTTCTCAAAATCGTAGTGTGTTTCTTGTAAGGCGAGCTAGCGTTTGTTTCCCAGTCCTAAATGGAGTTGAGTCACATGAAGTTTTTTGTCCTATGAGCAAAAGTTGTTTTCTGGTAAGACTAGTCACTATTGTGCTCCAATTGCCATACCCAGTGCAAATAGCACTCGCGTCTGTTCCCCGCAAGTACAGTGTATTGGACGGAAGAGGAGCTACTGTTCTTGTCACTTTCCTAAGCACAGTTGAACTAGATATGGCCGTGTGTGTAGGAAGCACAGTTTTTTTGTTCTGAGCAAGCTCACTGTTCGGAACACATAGGAAACACAGTAGAGTAGAAGAGTGCTCTTTTCTCAAAAGCAGAGTGTGTTTCTTGGAAGTCGAGCTAGCGTTTGTTTCCCAGTTCTAAATGGAGTTGAGTCACATGCAGTTTTTTGTCCAACGAGCAAGAGTTATTTTCTGGTAAGACAAGTCACTATTGTGCTCCAATGCCATACACAGTGCAAATAGCACTCGCGTCTGTTCCCCGCAAGTACAGTGTATTGGACTGAAAAGGAGCTACTGTTCTTGATTGTTTCCTAAGCAGAGTTTAGTTAGATATGGCCCGTGTGTGTAGAAAGCACAGTTCTTTTGTTCTGAGCAAGCTCACTGTTCAGACCCCATAGGAAACACAGTAGAGTAGAAGAGTGCTCTTTTCTCAAAAGCAGAGTATGTTTCTTGTAAGGCGAGCTAGCATTTCTTTCCCAGTCCTAAATGGAGTTGAATCACATGCAGTTTCTGGTCCTACGAGCAAGAGTTGTTTTCTGGGAAGGAAAGTCACTATTGCGCTCCCATTGCCATACATAGTGCAAATAGCACTCGCGTCTGTTCCCAGCAAGTACAGTGTATCGGACTGAAGAGGAGCTACTGTTCTTGTCAGTTTCCTAAGCAGAGTTGAGCTAGTTATGGCCCGTGTGTAGGAAGCACAGTTCTTTTGTTCTGAGCAAGCTCACTGTTCTGGCCCTATAGGAAACACAGTAGAGTAGAAGAGTGCTCTTTTCTCAAAAGCAGAGTGTGTTTCTTGTAAGGCAAGCTAGCATTTGTTTCCCAGTCCTAAATGGAGTGGAATCACATGCAGTTTCTGGTCCTACGAGCAAGAGTTGTTTTCTGGTAAGAAGAGACACTATTGCACTGCCATTGCCATACACAGGACAAATAGCACTGGCGTCTGTTCCCCGCAAGTACAGTGTATCGGACTGAAGAGGAGCTACTGTTCTTGTCAGGTTCCTAAGCAGACTTGAACTAGATATGCCCGTGTGTGTAGGAAGCACAGTTTTTTTGTTCTGAGCAAGCTCACTGTTCGGAACACATAGGAAACACAGTAGAGTAGAAGAGTGCTCTTTTCTCAAAATCGTAGTGTGTTTCTTGTAAGGCGAGCTAGGGTTTGTTTCCCAGTCCTAAATGGAGTTGAGTCACATGAAGTTTTTTGTCCTATGAGCAAAAGTTGTTTTCTGGTAAGACAAGTCACTATTGTGCTCCAATTGCCATACCCAGTGCAAATAGCACTCGCGTCTGTTCCCCGCAAGTACAGTGTATTGGACTGAAGAGGAGCTACTGTTCTTGTTTGTTTCCTAAGCAGAGTTTAATTAGATATGGCCGTGTGTGTAGAAAGCACAGTTCTTTTGTTCTGAGCAAGCTCACTGTTCGGACCCCATAGGAAACACAGTAGAGTAGAAGAGTGCTCTTTTCTCAAAAGCAGAGTGTGTTTCTTGTAAGGCGAGCTAGCATTTCTTTCCCAGTCCTAAATGAAGTTGAATCACATGCAGATTCTGGTCCTACGAGCAAGAGTTGTTTTCTGGGAAGGAAAGTCACTATTGCGCTCCCATTGCCATACATAGTGCAAATAGCACTCCCGTCTGTTCCCAGCAAGTACAGTGTATCGGACTGAAGAGGAGCTACTGTTCTTGTCAGTTTCCTAAGCAGAGTTGAACTAGTTATGGCCCGTGTGTAGGAAGCACAGTTCTTTTGTTCTGAGCAAGCTCACTGTTCTGGCCCTATAGGAAACACAGTAGAGTGGAAGAGTGCTCTTTTCTCAAAAGCAGAGTGTGTTTCTTGTAAGGTGAGGTAGCATTTGTTTCCCAGTCCTAAATGGAGTTGAGTCACATGCAGTTTTTTGTCCTACAAGCAAGAGTTTTTTTTCTGGTAAGTCGAGTCACTATTGTGCTCCAATTGCCATACACAGTGCAAATAGCACTCGCGTCTGTTCCCAGCAAGTACAATGTATCGGACTGAAGAGGAGCTAATGTTCTTGTCAGTTTCCAAAGCAGAGTTGAACTAGATATGGCCTGTGTGTGTAGGAAGCACAGTTCTTTTGTTCTAAGCAAGCTCACTGTTCGGAGCCAATAGGAAAAACAGTAGAGTAGAAGAGTGCTCTTTTCTCAAAAGCAGAGTGTGTTTCATGTAAGGCGAGCTAGCATTTGTTTCCCAGTCCTAAAAGGAGTGGAATCACATGCAGTTTCTCGTCCTACGAGCAAGGGTTGTTTTCTGGTAAGAAGAGTCACTATTGCGCTGCCATTGCCATACACAGCACAAATAGCACTGGCGTCTGTTCCCAGCAAGTACAGTGTATTGGACTGAAGAGGATCTACTGTTTTTGTCAGGTTCCTAAGCAGACTTGAAGTAGATATGGCCTTGTGTGTAGGAAGCACAGTTTTTTTGTTCTGAGCAAGCTCACTTTTCGGAACACATATGAAACACAGTAGAGTAGAAGAGTGCTCTTTTCTCAAAAGCAGAGTGTATTTCTTGGAAGTCGAGCTAGTGTTTGTTTCCCAGTCCTCAATGGAGTTGACTCACATGCAGTTTTTTGTCCTACGAGCAAGAGTTGTTTTCTCGTAAGACAAGTCACTATTGTGCTCCATTTGCCATACACAGGACAAATAGCACTGGCGTCTGTTCCCTTCAAGTACAGTGTATTGGACTGAAGAGGATCTACTGTTCTTGTCAGGTTCCTAAGCAGAATTGAACTAGATATGGCCGTGTGTGTAGGAAGCACAGTTCTTTTGTTCTGAGCAAGCTAACTGTTCGGACACCATAGGAAACCCAGTAGAGTAGAAGAGTGCTCTTTTCTCAAAAGCAGAGTGTATTCTTCTAAGGCGAGCTAGCGTTTGTTTCCCAGTCCTAAATGGAGTTGAATCACATGCAGTTTCTGGTCCTAAGAGCAAGAGTTGTTTTCTGGTAAGGAAATTCACTATTGTGCTCCCCTTGCCATACATAGTGCAAATAGCTCTCGCGTCTGTTCCCAGCAAGTACAGTGTATCGGACTGAAGAGGAGCTACTGTTCTTGTCAGTTTCCTAAGCAGAGTTCAACTAGATATGGCCCATGTGTGTAGGAAGCACCGTTCTTATGTTCTGAGCAAGCTCACTGTTTTGGCCCTATAGGAAACACAGTAGAGTAGAAGAGTGCTCTTTTCTCAAAAGCAGAGTGTGTTTTTGTAAGGCGAGCTAGCGTTTGTTTACTAGTCCTAAATGGAGTTGAATCACATGCAGTTTCTGGTCCTACGATCAAGAGTTTTTTTCTGGTAAGGAAAGTCACTATTGCACTCCCATTGCCCTACACAAGGCAAATAGCACTCGCGTCTTTTCCCAGCAAGTACAGTGTATTGGACTGAATAGGAGCTACTGTTCTTGTCAGTTTCCTAAGCAGAGTTGAACTAGATATGGCCCGTGTGTGTAGGAAGTACAGTTCTTTTTTTCTGAGCAAGCTCACTGCTCTGGCCCTATAGAAAACACAGTAGAGTAGAAGAGTGCTCTTTTCTCAAAAGCAGAGTGTGTTTCTTGTAAAGCGAGCTAGAGTTTGTTTCCCAGTCCTAAATGGAGTGGAATCACATGCAGTTTCTGGTCCTACGAGCAAGAGTTGTTTTCTGGTAAGAAGAGTCACTATTGCGCTGCCATTGCCATACAGAGGACAAATAGCACTGGCGTCTGTTCACAGCAAGTGTAGTGTATTGGACTAAAGAGGATCTACTGTTCTTGTCAGGTTCCTAAGCAGACTTGAACTAGATATGGCCGTGTGTGTAGGAAGCACAGTTTTTTTTTGTTCTCAGCAAGCTCACTGTTAGGAACACATAGGAAACACAGTAGAGTAGAAGAGTGCTCTTTTCTCAAAAGCAGAATGTGTTTCTTGGAAGTCGAGCTAGCGTTTGTTTCCCAGTCCTAAATGGAGTTGAGTCACATGCAGTTTTTTGTCCTACGAGCAAGAGTTGTTTTCTCGTAAGACAAGTGACTATTGTGCTCCAATGCCATACACAGTGCAAATAGCACTCGCGTCTATTCCCCGCAAGTACAGTGTATTGGACTGAAGAGGATCTACTGTTCTTGTCAGGTTCCTAAGCAGAATTGAACTAGATATGGCCGTGTGAGTAGAAGTACAGTTTTTTTGTTCTGAGCAAGCTCACTGTTCGGAACACATAGGAAACACAGTAGAGTAGAAGAGTGCTATTTTCTCAAAAGCAGAGTGTGTTTCATGTAAGGCGACCTAGCATTTGTTTCCCACTCCTAAGTGGAGTGGAATCACATGCAGTTTCTGGTCCTACAATCAAGAGTTGTTTTCTGGTAAGGAAAGTCACTATTGCGCTCCCATTGAATTACACAGTACAAATAGCACTCGCGTCTGTTCCCAGCAAGTACAGTGTATCGGACTGAAGAGGAGCCACTGTTCTTGTTGGTTTCCTAAGCAGAGTTGAACTAGATATGGCCCATGTGTGTAGGAAGCACAGTTTTTTTGTTCTGTGCAAACTCCCTGTTCGAACCCCATAGGAAACACAGTAGAGTAGAAGAGTACTCTTTTCTCAAAAGCAGAGTGTGTTTCATGTATGCGAGCTAGCATTTGTTTCCCAGTCCTAAATGGAGTTGAATCACATGCAGTTTCTGGTCCTACGAGCAAGAGTTGTTTTCTGGTAAGGAAAGTCACTATTGCGCTCCCATTGCCCTTCACAAGGCAAATAGCACTTGCGTCTTTTCCCAGCAAGTACAGTGTATTGGACTGAATAGGAGCTACTGTTCTTGTCAGTTTACTAAGCAGAGTTGAACTAGATATGGGCCGTGTGTGTAGGAAGTACAGTTATTTTTTTCTGAGCAAGCTCACTGTTCTGGCACTATAGGAAACACAGAAGAGTAGAAGAGTGCTCTTTTCTCAAAAACAGAGTGTGTTTCATGTAAGGAGAGCTAGCATTTGTTTCCCAGTCCTAAATGGAGTTGAATCACATGCAGTTTCTGGTCCTACGAGCAAGAGTTGTTTACTGGTAAGGAAAGTCACTATTGAGCTCCCCTTGCCATGCACAGTGCAAATAGCACTGGCGTCTATTCCCAGCAAGTACAGTGTATCAGACTGAAGAGGAGTTACTGTTCTTGTCAGTTTCCTAAGCAGAGTTGAACTAGATATGGCCCGTGTGTGTAGGAAGCACAGTTCTTATGTTCTGAGCAAGTTCACTCTTCTGGCCCTATAGGAAAGACAGTAGAGTAGAAGAGTGCTCTTTTCTCAAAAGCAGAGTGTGTTTTTGTAAGGCGAGCTAGCATTTGTTTCCTAGTCCTAAATGGAGTTGAATCACATGCAGTTTCTGGTCCTAGGAACAAGAGTTGTTTTCTGGTAAGGAAAGTCACTATTGTGCTCCCATTTCCATACACAGTGCAAATAGCCTTCCCGTCTGTTCCCAGCAAGTACAGTGTATTGTTTTGAAAAGGAGCTACTGTTCTTCTCAGTTTCCTAAGCAGAGTTGAACTAGATATGGCCCGTGTGTGTAGGAAGTACAGTTCTTTTTTTCTGACCAAGCTCACTGTTCTGGCCATATAGGAAACACAGTAGAGTAGAAGAGTGCTCTTTTCTCAAAAGCAGAGTGTGATTCTTGTAAAGCGAGCTAGAGTTTGTTTCCCAGTCCTAAATGGAGTTGAATCACATGCAATTTCTGGTCCTACGAGCAAGAGTTGTTTTCTGGTAAGAAGAGTCACTATTGCGCTCCCATTGCCATACACAGGACAAATAGTACTGGCGTCTGTTCCCAGCAAGTACAGTGTATTGGACTGAAGAGGATCTACTGTTCTTGTCAGGTTCCTAAGAAGACTTGAACTAGATATGGTCCGTGTGTGTAGGAAGCACAGTTCTTTTGTTCTGAGCAAGCTCACTGTTTGGACCCCATAGGAAACACAGTAGAGTAGAAGAGTGCTCTTTTCTCTAAAGCAGAGAGTGTTTCTTGTAAGGCGAGCTAGTGTTTGTTTCCCAGTCCTAAATGGAGTGGAATCACATGCAGTTTCTGGTCCTATGCGCAAGAGTTGTTTTCTGGTAAGGAACGTCACTATTGGGCTCCCATTGCCATACACAGTGCAAATAGCCCTCCCGTCTGTTCCCAGAAAGTACAGTGTATTGGACTGAAGAGGAGCTACTGTTCTTCTCAGTTTCCTAAGAAGAGTTGAACTAGATATGGCCCGTGTGTGTAGGAAGCACAGTTCTTTTTTTCTGAGCAAGCTCACTGTTCTGACCCTATAGGAAACACAGTAGAGTAGAAGAGTGCTCTTTTCTCAAAAGCAGAGTGTGTTTCTTGTAAGGCGAGCTAGCGTTTGTTTCCCAGTCCTAAATGGAGCTGCATCACATGCATTTTCTGGTCCTACGAGCAAGAGTTGTTTTCTGGTAAGAAGAGTCACTATTGCGCTGCCATTGCCATACACAGGACAAATAACACTGGCGTCTGTTCCCAGCAGTACAGTGTATTGGACTGAAGAGGAGCCACTGTTCTTGTCAGGTTCCTAAGCAGAATTGAACTAGATATGGCTGTGTGTGTAGGAAGCACAATTCTTTTTTTCTGAGAAAGCTCACTGTTCGGACCCCATAGGAAACACAGTAGAGTAGAAGAGTGCTCTTTTCTCAAAAGCAGAGTGTGTTTCATGTAAGGCGAGCTAGAGTGTGTTTCCCAGTCCTAAATGGAGTTGAATCACATGCAGTTTCTGGTCTTACGAGCAAGAGTTGTTTTCTGGTAAGGAAAGTCACTATTGCGCTCCCATTACCATACACAGTGCAAATAGCACTCGCGTCTGTTCCCAGCAAGTACAGTGTATCGGACTGAAGAGGAGCTACTGTTCTTGTCAGTTTCCAAAGCAGAGTTGAACTAGATATGGCCCGTGTGTAGGAAGCACAGTTTTTTTTGTTCTGAGCAAGCTCACTTTTTGGAACACATAGGAAACACAGTAGAGTAGAAGAGTGCTCTTTTCTCAAAAGCAGAGTGTGTTTTTGTAAGGCGAGCTAGCATTTGTTTCCTAGTCCTAAATGGAGTTGAATCACATGCAGTTTCTGGTCCTATGAACAAGAGTTGTTTTCTGGTAAGGAAAGTCACTATTGTGCTCCCATTGCCCTTCATAAGGCAAATAGCACTCGCGTCTCTTCCCAGCAAGTACAGTGTATTGGACTGAATATGAGCTACTGTTCTTGTCAGTTTACTAAGCAGAGTTGAACTAGATATGGTCCGTGCGTGTAGGAAGCACAGTTCTTTTGTTCTGAGCAAGCTCACTGTTTGGACCCCATAGGAAACACAGTAGAGTAGAAGAGTGCTCTTTTCTCAAAAGCAGAGTGTGTTTCTTGGAAGTCGAGCTAGTGTTTCTTTCCCAGTCCTAAATGGAGTTGAGTCACATGCAGTGTTTTGTCCTACGAGCAAGAGTTGTTTTCTGGTAAGACGAGTCACTATTGTGCTCCAATTGCCATACACAGTGCAAATAGCACTCGCATCTGTTCCCCGCAAGTACAGTGTATTGGACGGAAGAGGAGCTACTGTTCTTGTCAGTTTCTTAAGGAGAGTTGAACTAGATATGGCCCGTGTGTGTAGGAAGCACAGTTCTTTTGTTCTGAGCAAGCTCACTGTTTGGAACCCATAGGAAACACAGTAGAGTAGAAGAGTGCTCTTTTCTCAAAAGCAGAGTGTGTTTCATGTAAGGCGAGCTAGCATTTGTTTCCCAGTCCTAAATGGAGTTGAATCACATGCAGTTTCTGGTCCTACGAACAAGAGTTGTTTTCTGGGAAGGAAAGTCACTATTGAGCTCCCCTTGCCATACACAGTGCAAATAGCTCTCGCGTCTGTTCCCAGTAAGTACAGTGTATCAGACTGAAGAGGAGCTACTGTTCTTGTTAGTTTCCAAAGCAGAGTTGAACTAGATATGGCCTTTGTGTGTAGGAAGCACAGTTCTTATGTTCTGAGCAAGTTCACTCTTCTGGCCCTATAGGAAACACAGTAGAGTAGAAGAGTGCTCTTTTCTCAAAAGCAGAGTGTGTTTTTGTAAGGCGAGCTAGCAGTTGTTTCCTAGTCCTAAATGGATTTGAATCACATGCAGTTTCTGGTCCTAGGAACAAGAGTTGTTTTCTGGTAAGGAAAGTCACTATTGCGCTCCCATTGCCCTTCACAAGGCAAATAGCACTCGCGCCTTTTCCCAGCAAGTACAGTGTATTGGACTGAATAGGAGCTACTCTTCTTGTCAGTTTACTAAGCAGAGTTGAACTAGATATGGTCCGTGTGTGCAGGAAGCACAGTTCTTTTGTTCTGAGCAAGCTCACTGTTTGGACCCCATAGGAAACACAGTAGAGTAGAAGAGTGCTCTTTTCTCTAAAGCAGAGTGTGTTTCTTGTAAGGCAAGCTACCGTTTGTTTCCCAGTCCTAAATGGAGTGGAAACACATGCAGTTTCTGGTCCTACGAGCAAGAGTTGTTTTCTGGTAAGGAAAGTCACTATTGCGCTCCCATTGCCATACACAGTGCAAATAGCCCTCCCGTCTGTTTCCAGCAACTACAGTGTATTGGACTGAAGAGGAGCTACTGTTCTTCTCAGTTTCCTAAGCAGAGTTGAAGTAGATATGGCACGTGTGTGTAAAAAGCACAGTTCTTTTTTTCTGAGCAAGCTCACTGTTCTGGCCCTATTGGAAACACAGTAGAGTAGAAGAGTGCTCTTTTCTCAAAAGCAGAGTGTGTTTCTTGTAAAGCGAGCTAGAATTTGTTTCCCAGTCCTAAATGGAGTTGAATCACATGCAGTTTCTGGTCCTACGAGCAAGAGTTGTTTTCTGTTAAGAAGAGTCACTATTGCACTGCCATTGCCATACACAGGACAAATAGCACTGGCGTCTGTTCCCAACAAGTACAGTGTATTGAACTGAAGAGGATCTACTGTTCTTGTCAGGTTCCTAAGCAGACTTGAACTAGATCTGGCCGTGTGAGTAGGAAGCACAGTTTTTTTTTTCTGAGCAAGCTCACTGTTCGCAACATATAGGAAACACAGTAGAGTAGAAGAGTGCTCTTTTCTAAAAAGCAAAGTGTGTTTCTTGGAAGTTGAGCTAGCGTTTGTTTCCCAGTCCTAAATGGAGTTGAGTCACATGCAATTTTTTGTCCTATGAGCAAGACTTTTTTTCTGGTAAGGAAAGTCACTATTGTGCTCCCATTGCCATACACAGTACAAATAGCACTCGCGTCTGTTCCCAGCAAGTACAGTGTATCGGACTGAAGAGGAGCTACTGTTCTTGTCAGTTTCCTAAGCAGAGTTGAACTAGATATGGCCCGTGTGTAGGAAGCACAGTTCTTTTGTTCTGAGCAAGCTCACTGTTCTGGCCCTATAGGAAACACAGTAGAGTAGAAGAGTGCTCTTTTCTCAAAAGCAGAGTGTGTTTCTTGTAAGGCGAGCTAGCATTTGTTTCCCAGTCCTAAATGGAGTTGAGTCACATGCAGTTTTTTGTGCTACGAGCAAAAATTGTTTTCTGGTAAGACGAGTCACTATTGTGCTCCAATTGCCATACACAGTGCAAATAGCACTCGCGTCTGTTCCCCGCAAGTACAGTGAATTGGACTGAAGAAGATCTACTGTTCTTGTCAGTTTCCTAAGCAGAGTTGAACTAGATATGTCCCGTGTGTGTAGGAAGCACAGTTCTTTTGTTCTGAGCAAGCTCACTGTTCGGACCCCATAGGAAGCACAGTAGATTAGAAGAGTGCTCTTTTCTCAAAAGCAGAGTGTGTTTCATGTAAGGCGAGCTAGCATTTGTTTCCCAGTCGTAAATGGAGTTGAATCACATGCAGTTTCTGGTCCTACGATCAAGAGTTGTTTTCTGGTAAGGAAAGTCACTATTGCGCTCCCATTGCCATGCACAGTGCAAATAGCACTCGCGTTTGTTCCCAGCAAGTACAGTGTATCGGACTGAAGAGGAGCTGCTGTTCTTGTCAGTTTCCTAAACAAAGTTGAACTAGTTATGGCCCGTGTGTAGGAAGCACAGTTCTTTTTTTCTGAGCAAGCTCACTGTTCTGGCCTTATAGGAAACACAGTAGAGTAGAAGAGTGCTCTTTTCTCAAAAGCAGAGTGTGTTTCTTGTAAAGTGAGCTAGAGTTTGTTTCCCAGTTATAAATGGAGTTGAATCACATGAAGTTTCTGGTCCTAAGAGCAAGAGATGTTTTCTGTTAAGAAGAGTAACTATTGCGCTGCCTTTGCCATACACAGGACAAATAGCACTAGCGTCTGTTCCCAGCAAGTACAGTGTATTGAACTGAAGAGGATCTACTGTACTTGTCAGGTTCCTAAGCAGACTTGAACTAGATATGGCCGTGTGTGTAGGAAGCACAGTTTTTTTCTTCTGAGCAAGCTCACTGTTCGGAACACATAGGAAACACAGTAGAGTAGAAGAGTGCTCTTTTCTCAAAAGCAGAGTTTGTTTCTTGTAAGGCGAGCTAGCGTTTGTTTCCCAGTCCTAAATGGAGTTGAGTCACATGCAGGTTTTTGTCCTATGAGCAAAAGTTGTTTTCTGGTAAGACAAGTCACTATTGTTCTCCAATTGCCATACACAATGCAAATAGCACTCGCGTCTGTTCCCCGCAAGTACAGTGTATTGGACGGAAGAGGAGCTACTGTTCTTGTCAGTTTCCTAAGCACAGTTGAACTAGATATGGCCCGTGTGTAGGAAGCACAGTTTTTTTTGTTCTGAGCAAGCTCACTTTTTGGAACACATAGGAAACACAGTAGAGTAGAAGAGTGCTCTTTTCTCAAAAGCAGAGTGTGTTTTTGTAAGGCGAGCTAGCATTTGTTTCCTAGTCCTAAATGGAGTTGAATCACATGCAGTTTCTGGTCCTATGAACAAGAGTTGTTTTCTGGTAAGGAAAGTCACTATTGTGCTCCCATTGCCCTTCATAAGGCAAATAGCACTCGCGTCTTTTCCCAGCAAGTACAGTGTATTGGACTGAATAGGAGCTACTGTTCTTGTCAGTTTACTAAGCAGAGTTGAACTAGATATGGTCCGTGCGTGTAGGAAGCACAGTTCTTTTGTTCTGAGCAAGCTCACTGTTTGGACCCCATAGGAAACACAGTAGAGTAGAAGAGTGCTCTTTTCTCAAAAGCAGAGTGTGTTTCTTGGAAGTCGAGCTAGTGTTTCTTTCCCAGTCCTAAATGGAGTTGAGTCACATGCAGTGTTTTGTCCTACGAGCAAGAGTTGTTTTCTGGTAAGACGAGTCACTATTGTGCTCCAATTGCCATACACAGTGCAAATAGCACTCGCGTCTGTTCCCCGCAAGTACAGTGTATTGGACGGAAGAGGAGCTACTGTTCTTGTCAGTTTCTTAAGGAGAGTTGAACTAGATATGGCCCGTGTGTGTAGGAAGCACAGTTCTTTTGTTCTGAGCAAGCTCACTGTTTGGAACCCATAGGAAACAGAGTAGAGTAGAAGAGTGCTCTTTTCTCAAAAGCAGAGTGTGTTTCATGTAAGGAGAGCTAGCATTTGTTTCCCAGTCCTAAATGGAGTTGAATCACATGCAGTTTCTGGTCGTACAAGCAAGAGTTGTTTTCTGGTAAGAAGAGTCACTATTGCGCTGATATTGCCATACACAGGACAAATAGCACTAGCGTCTGTTCCCAGCAAGTACAGTGTATTGGAATGAAGAGGATCTACTGTTCTTGTCAGGTTCCTAAGCAGACTTGAACTAGATATGGCCGTGTGAGTAGGAAGTACAGTTCTTTTGTTCTGAGCAGCTCACTGTTCGGAACACATAGGAAACACAGTAGAGTAGAAGAGTGCTCTTTTCTCGAAAGCAGAGTGTGTTTCATGTAAGGGGACCTAGCATTTGTTTCCCACTCCTAAGTGGAGTTGAATCACATGCAGTTTCTGGTCCTACGATCAAGAGTTGTTTTCTGGTAAGGAAAGTCACTATTGCAATCCCATTGCCGTACACAGTACAAATAGCACTCGCGTCTGTTCCCAGCAAGTACAGTGTATTGGACTGAAGAGGAGCTACTGTTCTTGTTGGTTTCCTAAGCAGAGTTGAATTAGATATGGCCCGTGTGTGTAGGAAGCACAGTTATTTTGTTCTGTGCAAACTCACTGTTCGGACCCATAGGAAACACAGTAGAGTAGAAGAGTACTCTTTTCTCAAAAGCAGAGTGTGTTTCATGTATGCGAGCTAGCATTTGTTTCCCAGTCCTAAATGGAGTTGAATCACATTCAGTTTCTGGTACTACGAGCAAGAGTCGTTTTCTGGTAAGGAATGTAACTATTGCGCTCCTATTGCCATACACAGTACAAATAGCCCTCCTATCTGTTCCCAGTAAGTACAGTGTATTGGACTGCAAAGGAGCTACTGTTCTTCTCAGTTTCCTAAGCAGAGTTGAACTAGATATGGGCCGTGTGTGTAGGAAGTACAGTTCTTTTTTTCTGAGCAAGCTCACTGTTCTGGCCCTATAGGAAACACAGAAGAGTAGAAGAGTGCTCTTTTCTCAAAAGCAGAGTGTGTTTCATGTAAGGCGAGCTAGCATTTGTTTCCCAGTCCTAAATGGAGTTGAATCACATGCAGTTTCTGGTCCTACGAGCAAGAGTTGTTTTCTGGGAAGGAAAGTCACTATTGAGCTCCCCTTGCCATACACAGTGCAAATAGCTCTCGCGTCTGTTCCCAGTAAGTACAGTGTATCAGACTGAAGAGGAGCTACTGTTCTTGTCAGTTTCCTAAGCAGAGTTGAACTAGATACGGCCTTTGTGTGTAGGAAGCACAGTTCTTATGTTCTGAGCAAGTTCACTCTTCTGGCCCTATAGGAAACACAGTAGAGTAGAAGAGTGCTCTTTTCTCAAAAGCAGAGTGTGTTTCTTGTAAGGCGAGCTAGCAGTTGTTTCCTAGTCCTAAATGGATTTGAATCACATGCAGTTTCTGGTCCTAGGAACAAGAGTTGTTTTCTGGTAAGGAAAGTCACTATTGCGCTCCCATTGCCCTTCACAAGGCAAATAGCACTCGCGCCTTTTCCCAGCAAGTACAGTGTATTGGACTGAATAGGAGCTACTCTTCTTGTCAGTTTACTAAGCAGAGTTGAACTAGATATGGTCCGTGTGTGCAGGAAGCACAGTTCTTTTGTTCTGAGCAAGCTCACTGTTTGGACCCCATAGGAAACACAGTAGAGTAGAAGAGTGCTCTTTTCTCTAAAGCAGAGTGTGTTTCTTGTAAGGCAAGCTACCGTTTGTTTCCCAGTCCTAAATGGAGTGGAAACACATGCAGTTTCTGGTCCTACGAGCAAGAGTTGTTTTCTGGAAAGGAAAGTCACTATTGCGCTCCCATTGCCATACACAGTGCAAATAGCCCTTCCGTCTGTTTCCAGCAACTACAGTGTATTGGACTGAAGAGGAGCTACTGTTCTTCTCAGTTTCCTAAGCAGAGTTGAAGTAGATATGGCCCGTGTGTGTAGGAAGCACAGTTCTTTTTTTCTGAGCAAGCTCACTGTTCTGGCCCTATTGGAAACACAGTAGAGTAGAAGAGTGCTCTTTTCTCAAAAGCAGAGTGTGTTTCTTGTAAAGCGAGCTAGAATTTGTTTCCCAGTCCTAAATGGAGTTGAATCACATGCAGTTTCTGGTCCTACGAGCAAGAGTTGTTTTCTGTTAAGAAGAGTCACTATTGCAGTGCCATTGCCATACACAGGACAAATAGCACTGGCGTCTGTTCCCAACAAGTACAGTGTATTGAACTGAAGAGGATGTACTGTTCTTGTCAGGTTCCTAAGCAGACTTGAACAAGATATGGCCGTGTGAGTAGGAAGCACAGTTTTTTTTTTTTTTCTGAGCAAGCTCACTGTTCGCAACATATTGGAAACACAATAGAGTAGAAGAGTGCTCTTTTCTAAAAAGCAAAGTGTGTTTCTTGGAAGTTGAGCTAGCGTTTGTTTCCCAGTCCTAAATGGAGTTGAGTCCCATGAAATTTTTTGTCCTATGAGCAAGACATTTTTTCTGGTAAGGAAAGTCACTATTGTGCTCCCATTGCCATACACAGTACAAATAGCACTCGCGTCTGTTCCCAGCAAGTACAGTGTATCGGACTGAAGAGGAGCTACTGTTCTTGTCAGTTTCCAAAGCAGAGTTGAACTAGATATGGCCCGTGTGTAGGAAGCACAGTTCTTTTGTTCTGAGCAAGCTCACTGTTCTGGCCCTATAGGAAACACAGTAGAGTAGAAGAGTGCTCTTTTCTCAAAAGCAGAGTGTGTTTCTTGTAAGGCGAGCTAGAGTTTGTTTCCCAGTCCTAAATGGAGTTGAGTCACATGCAGTTTTTTGTGCTACGAGCAAAAATTGTTTTCTGGTAAGACGAGTCACTATTGTGCTCCAATTGCCATACACAGTGCAAATAGCACTCGCGTCTGTTCCCCGCAAGTACAGTGTATTGGACTGAAGAAGATCTACTGTTCTTGTCAGTTTCCTAAGCAGAGTTGAACTAGTTATGGCCCGTGTGTAGGAAGCACAGTTCTTTTGTTCTGAGCAAGCTCACTCTTCTGGCCCTATAGGAAACACAGTAGAGTGGAAGAGTGCTCTTTTCTCAAAAGCAGAGTGTGTTTCTTGTAAGGCGAGGTAGCATTTGTTTCCCAGTCCTAAATGGAGTTGAGTCACATGCAGTTTTTTGTCCTACAAGCAAGAGTTTTTTTCTGGTAAGTCGAGTCACTATTGTGCTCCAATTGCCATACACAGTGCAAATAGCACTCGCGTCTGTTCCCAGCAAGTACAATGTATCGGACTGAAGAGGAGCTAATGTTCTTGTCAGTTTCCTAAGCAGAGTTGAACTAGATATGGCCTGTGTGTGTAGGAAGCACAGTTCTTTTGTTCTAAGCAAGCTCACTGTTCGGAGCCAATAGGAAACACAGTAGAGTAGAAGAGTGCTCTTTTCTCAAAAGCAGAGTGTGTTTCATGTAAGGCGAGCTAGCATTTGTTTCCCAGTCCTAAATGGAGTGGAATCACATGCAGTTTCTCGTCCTATGAGCAAGGGTTGTTTTCTGGTAAGAAGAGTCACTATTGCGCTGCCATTGCCATACACAGGACAAATAGCACTGGCGTCTGTTCCCAGCAAGTACAGTGTATTGGACTGAAGAGGATCTACTGTTCTTGTCAGGTTCCTAAGCAGACTTGAACTAGATATGGCCGTGTGTGTAGGAAGCACAGTTTTTTTGTTCTGAGCAAGCTCACTGTTCGGAACACATAGGAAACACAGTAGAGTAGAAGAGTGCTCTTTTCTCAAAAGCAGAGTTTGTTTCTTGTAAGGCGAGCTAGCGTTTGTTTCCCAGTCCTAAATGGAGTTGAGTCACATGCAGGTTTTTGTCCTATGAGCAAAAGTTGTTTTCTGGTAAGACAAGTCACTATTGTTCTCCAATTGCCATACACAATGCAAATAGCACTCGCGTCTGTTCCCCGCAAGTACAGTGTATTGGACGGAAGAGGAGCTACTGTTCTTGTCAGTTTCCTAAGCACAGTTGAACTAGATATGGCCCGTGTGTGTAGGAAGCACAGTTCTTTTGTTCTGAGCAAGCTCACTGTTCGGACCCAATAGGAAACACAGTAGAGTAGAAGAGTGCTCTTTTCTGAAAAGCAGAGTGTGTTTCATGTAAGGCGAGCTAGAGTTTGTTTCCCAGTCCTAAATGGACTTGAATCACATGCAGTTTCTGGTCTTACGAGCAAGAGTTGTTTTCTGGTAAGGAAAGTCACTATTGCGCTCCCATTGCCATACACAGTGCAAATAGCACTCGCGTCTGTTCCCAGCAAGTACAGTGTATCAGACTGAAGAGGAGCTACTGTTCTTGTCAGTTTCCAAAGCAGAGTTGAACTAGATATGGCCCGTGTGTAGGAAGCACAGTTTTTTTTTTTCTGAGCAAGCTCACTTTTCGGAACACATAGGAAACACAGTAGAGTAGAAGAGTGCTCTTTTCTCAAAATCGTAGTGTGTTTCTTGTAAGGCGAGCTAGCGTTTGTTTCCCAGTCCTAAATGGAGTTGAGTCACATGAAGTTTTTTGTCCTATGAGCAAAAGTTGTTTTCTGGTAAGACAAGTCACTATTGTGCTCCAATTGCCATACCCAGTGCAAATAGCACTCGCGTCTGTTCCCCGCAAGTACAGTGTATTGGACGGAAGAGGAACTACTGTTCTTGTCACTTTCCTAAGCACAGTTCAACTAGATATGGCCGTGTGTGTAGGAAGCACAGTTTTTTTGTTCTGAGCAAGCTCACTGTTCGGACCCCATAGGAAACACAGTAGAGTAGAAGAGTGCTCTTTTCTCAAAAGCAGAGTGTGTTTCTTGGAAGTCGAGCTAGCGTTTGTTTCCCAGTCCTAAATGGAGTTGAGTCATATGCAGTTTTTTGTCCAACGAGCAAGAGTTATTTTCTGGTAAGACAAGTCACTATTGTGCTCCAATGCCATACACAGTGCAAATAGCACTCACGTCTGTTCCCCGCAAGTACAGTGTATTGGACTGAAGAGGAGCTACTGTTCTTGTTTGTTTCCTAAGCAGAGTTTAATTAGATATGGCCGTGTGTGTAGAAAGCACAGTTCTTTTGTTCTGAGCAAGCTCACTGTTCGGACCCCATAGGAAACACAGTAGAGTGGAAGAGTGCTCTTTTCTCAAAAGCAGAGTGTGTTTCTTGTAAGGCGAGCTAGCATTTCTTTCCGAGTCCTAAATGGAGTTGAATCACATGCAGTTTCTGGTCCTACAACAAGAGTTGTTTTCTGGGAAGGAAAGTCACTATTGCGCTCCCATTGCCATACATAGTGCAAATAGCACTCCCGTCTGTTCCCAGCAAGTACAGTGTATCGGACTGAAGAGGAGCTACTGTTCTTGTCAGTTTCCTAACCAGAGTTGAACTAGTTATGGCCCGTGTGTAGGAAGCACAGTTCTTTTGTTCTGAGCAAGCTCACTGTTCTGGCCCTATAGGAAACACAGTAGAGTGGAAGAGTGCTCTTTTCTCAAAAGCAGAGTGTGTTTCTTGTAAGGCGAGGTAGCATTTGTTTCCCAGTCCTAAATGGAGTTGAGTCACATGCAGTTTTTTGTCCTACAAGCAAGAGTTTTTCTCTGGTAAGTCGAGTCACTATTGTGCTCCAATTGCCATACACAGTGCAAATAGCACTCGCGTCTGTTCCCAGCAAGTACAATGTATCGGACTGAAGAGGAGCTAATGTTCTTGTCAGTTTCCTAAGCAGAGTTGAACTAGATATGGCCTGTGTGTGTAGGAAGCACAGTTCTTTTGTTCTAAGCAAGGTCACTGTTCGGAGCCAATAGGAAACACAGTAGAGTAGAAGAGTGCTCTTTTCTCAAAAGCAGAGTGTGTTTCATGTAAGGCGAGCTAGCATTTCTTTCCCAGTCCTAAATGGAGTGGAATCACATGCAGTTTCTCGTCCTACGAGCAAGGGTTGTTTTCTGGTAAGAAGAGTCACTATTGTGCTGCCATTGCCATACACAGCACAAATAGCACTGGCGTCTGTTCCCAGCAAGTACAGTGTATTGGACTGAAGAGGATCTACTGTTTTTGTCAAGTTCCTAAGCAGACTTGAAGTAGATATGGCCTTGTGTGTAGGAAGCACAGTTTTTTTGTTCTGAGCAAGCTCACTTTTCGGAACACATAGGAAACCCAGTAGAGTAGAAGAGTGCTCTTTTCTCAAAAGCAGAGTGTATTTCTTGGAAGTCGAGCTAGCGTTTGTTTCCCAGTCCTCAATGGAGTTGACTCACATGCAGTTTTTTGTCCTACGAGCAAGAGTTGTTTTCTCGTAAGACAAGTCACTATTGTGCTCCAATTGCCATACACAGGACAAATAGCACTGGCGTCTCTTCCCTTCAAGTACAGTGTATTGGACTGAAGAGGATCTACTGTTCTTGTCAGGTTCCTAAGCAGAATTGAACTAGATATGGCCGTGTGTGTATGAAGCACAGTTCTTTTGTTCTGAGCAAGCTAACTGTTCGGACACCATAGGAAACCCAGTAGAGTAGAAGAGTGCTCTTTTCTCAAAAGCAGAGTGTGTTCTTCTAAGGCGAGCTAGCGTTTGTTTCCCAGTCCTAAATGGAGTTGAATCACATGCAGTTTCTGGTCCTAAGAGCAAGAGTTGTTTTCTGGTAAGGAAATTCACTATTGTGCTCCCCTTGCCATACATAGTGCAAATAGCTCTCGCGTCTGTTCCCAGCAAGTACAGTGTATTGGACTGAAGAGGAGCTACTGTTCTTGTCAGTTTCCTAAGCAGAGTTCAACTAGATATGGCCCATGTGTGTAAGAAGCACCGTTCTTATGTTCTGAGCAAGCTCACTGTTTTGCCCCTATAGGAAACACAGTAGAGTAGAAGAGTGCTCTTTTCTCAAAAGCAGAGTGTGTTTTTGTAAGGCGAGCTAGCGTTTGTTTCCTAGTCCTAAATGGAGTTGAATCACATGCAGTTTCTGGTCCTACGATCAAGAGTTTTTTTCTGGTAAGGAAAGTCACTATTGCGCTCCCATTGCCCTACACAAGGCAAATAGCACTCGCGTCTTTTCCCAGAAAGTACAGTGTATTGGACTGAATAGGAGCTACTGTTCTTGTCAGTTTCCTAAGCAGAGTTGAACTAGATATGGCCCGTGTGTGTAGGAAGTACAGTTCTTTTTTTCTGAGCAAGCTCACTGTTCTGGCCCTATAGAAAACACAGTAGAGTAGAAGAGTGCTCTTTTCTCAAAAGCAGAGTGTGTTTCTTGTAAAGCGAGCTAGAGTTTGTTTCCCAGTCCTAAATGGAGTGGAATCACATGCAGTTTCTGGTCCTACGAGCAAGAGTTGTTTTCTGGTAAGAAGAGTCACTATTGCGCTGCCATTGCCATACACAGGACAAATAGCACTGGCGTCTGTTCACAGCAAGTATAGTGTATTGGACTAAAGAGGATCTACTGTTCTTGTCAGGTTCCTAAGCAGACTTGAACTAGATATGGCCGTGTGTGTAGGAAGCACAGTTTTTTTGTTCTGAGCAAGCTCACTGTTAGGAACACATAGGAAACACAGTAGAGTAGAAGAGTGCTCTTTTCTCAAAAGCAGAATGTGTTTCTTGGAAGTCGAGCTAGCGTTTGTTTCCCAGTCCTAAATGGAGTTGAGTCACATGCAGTTTTTTGTCCTACGAGCAAGAGTTGTTTTCTCATAAGACAAGTCACTATTGTGCTCCAATGCCATACACAGTGCAAATAGCACTCGCGTCTATTCCCCGCAAGTACAGTGTATTGGACTGAAGAGGATCTACTGTTCTTGTCAGGTTCCTAAGCAGAATTGAACTAGATATGGCCGTGTGAGTAGGAAGTACAGTTTTTTTGTTCTGAGCAAGCTCACTGTTCGGAACACATAGGAAACACAGTAGAGTAGAAGAGTGCTATTTTCTCAAAAGCAGAGTGTGTTTCATGTAAGGCGACCTAGCATTTGTTTCCCACTCCTAAGTGGAGTGGAATCACATGCAGATTCTGGTCCTACAATCAAGAGTTGTTTTCTGGTAAGGAAAGTCACTATTGCGCTCCCATTGCCGTACACAGTACATATAGCACTCGCGTCTGTTCCCAGCAAGTACAGTGTATCGGACTGAAGAGGAGCCACTGTTCTTGTTGGTTTCCTAAGCAGAGTTGAACTAGATATGGCCCATGTGTGTAGGAAGCACAGTTATTTTGTTCTGTGCAAACTCACTGTTCGAACCCCGTAGGAAACACAGTAGAGTAGAAGAGTACTCTTTTCTCAAAAGCAGAGTGTGTTTCATGTATGCGAGCTAGCATTTGTTTCCCAGTCCTAAATGGAGTTGAATCACATGCAGTTTCTGGTCCTACGAGCAAGAGTTGTTTTCTGGTAAGGAAAGTCACTATTGCGCTCCCATTGCCCTTCACAAGGCAAATAGCACTCGCGTCTTTTCCCAGCAAGTACAGTGTATTGGACTGAATAGGAGCTACTGTTCTTCTCAGTTTACTAAGCAGAGTTGAACTAGATATGGGCCGTGTGTGTAGTAAGTACAGTTATTTTTTTCTGAGCAAGCTCACTGTTCTGGCACTATAGGAAACACAGAAGAGTAGAAGAGTGCTCTTTTCTCAAAAACAGAGTGTGTTTCATGTAAGGCGAGCTAGCATTTGTTTCCCAGTCCTAAATGGAGTTGAATCACATGCAGTTTCTGGTCCTACGAGCAAGAGTTGTTTACTGGTAAGGAAAGTCACTATTGAGCTCCCCTTGCCATGCACAGTGCAAATAGCACTGGCGTCTATTCCCAGCAAGTACAGTGTATCAGACTGAAGAGGAGTTACTGTTCTTGTCAGTTTCCTAAGCAGAGTTGAACTAGATATGGCCCGTGTGTGTAGGAAGCACAGTTCTTATGTTCTGAGCAAGTTCACTCTTCTGGCCCTATAGGAAAGACAGTAGAGTAGAAGTGTGCTCTTTTCTCAAAAGCAGAGTGTGTTTTTGTAAGGCGAGCTAGCATTTGTTTCCTAGTCCTAAATGGAGTTGAATCACATGCAGTTTCTGGTCCTAGGAACAAGAGTTGTTTTCTGGTAAGGAAAGTCACTATTGCGCTCCCATTGCCGTACACAGTACAAATAGCACTCGCGTCTGTTCCCAGCAAGTACAGAGTATTGGACGGAAGAGGAGCTACTGTTCTTGTCAGTTTCCTAAGCACAGTTGAACTAGATATGGCCAGTGTGTGTAGGAAGCACAGTTCTTTTGTTCTGAGCAAGCTCACTGTTCGGACCACATAGGAAACACAGTAGAGTAGAAGAGTGCTCTTTTCTCAAAAGCAGAGTGTGTTTCATGTAAGGCGAGCTAGAGTTTGTTTCCCAGTCCTAAATGGAGTTGAATCACATGCAGTTTCTGGTCTTACGAGCAAGAGTTGTTTTCTGGTAAGGAAAGTCACTATTGCGCTCCCATTACCATACACAGTGCAAATAGCACTCGCGTCTGTTCCCAGCAAGTACAGTGTATCGGACTGAAGAGGAGCTACTGTTCTTGTCAGTTTCCAAAGCAGAGTTGAACTAGATATGGCCCGTGTGTAGGAAGCACAGTTTTTTTTGTTCTGAGCAAGCTCACTTTTTGGAACACATAGGAAACACAGTAGAGTAGAAGAGTGCTCTTTTCTCAAAAGCAGAGTGTGTTTTTGTAAGGCGAGCTAGCATTTGTTTCCTAGTCCTAAATGGAGTTGAATCAAATGCAGTTTCTGGTCCTATGAACAAGAGTTGTTTTCTGGTAAGGAAAGTCACTATTGTGCTCCCATTGCCCTTCATAAGGCAAATAGCACTCGCGTCTTTTCCCAGCAAGTACAGTGTATTGGACTGAATAGGAGCTACTGTTCTTGTCAGTTTACTAAGCAGAGTTGAACTAGATATGGTCCGTGCGTGTAGGAAGCACAGTTCTTTTGTTCTGAGCAAGCTCACTGTTTGGACCCCATAGGAAACAGAGTAGAGTAGAAGAGTGCTCTTTTCTCAAAAGCAGAGTGTGTTTCTTGGAAGTCGAGCTAGTGTTTCTTTCCCAGTTTTAAATGGAGTTGAGTCACATGCAGTGTTTTGTCCTACGAGCAAGAGTTGTTTTCTGGTAAGACGAGTCACTATTGTGCTCCAATTGCCATACACAGTGCAAATAGCACTCGCGTCTGTTCCCCGCAAGTACAGTGTATTGGACGGAAGAGGAGCTACTGTTCTTGTCAGTTTCTTAAGGAGAGTTGAACTAGATATGACCCGTGTGTGTAGGAAGCACAGTTCTTTTGTTCTGAGCAGCTCACTGTTCGGAACACATAGGAAACACAGTAGAGTAGAAGAGTGCTCTTTTCTCGAAAGCAGAGTGTGTTTCATGTAAGGCGAGCTAGCATTTGTTTCCCAGTCCTAAATGGAGTTGAATCACATGCAGTTTCTGGTCCTACAAGCAAGAGTTGTTTTCTGGTAAGAAGAGTCACTATTGCGCTGATATTGCCATACACAGGACAAATAGCACTAGCGTCTGTTCCCAGCAAGTACAGTGTATTGGACGGAAGAGGATCTACTGTTCTTGTCAGGTTCCTAAGCAGACTTGAACTAGATATGGCCGTGTGAGTAGGAAGTACAGTTCTTTTGTTCTGAGCAGCTCACTGTTCGGAACACATAGGAAACTCAGTAGAGTAGAAGAGTGCTCTTTTCTCGAAAGCAGAGTGTGTTTCATGTAAGGGGACCTAGCATTTGTTTCCCACTCCTAAGTGTAGTTGAATCACATGCAGTTTCTGGTCCTACTATCAAGAGTTGTTTTCTGGTAAGGAAAGTCACTATTGCAATCCCATTGCCGTACACAGTACAAATAGCACTCGCGTCTGTTCCCAGCAAGTACAGTGTATTGGACTGAAGAGGAGCTACTGTTCTTGTTGGTTTCCTAAGCAGAGTTGAATTAGATATGGCCCGTGTGTGTAGGAAGCACAGTTATTTTGTTCTGTGCAAACTCACTGTTCGGACCCATAGGAAACACAGTAGAGTAGAAGAGTACTCTTTTCTCAAAAGCAGAGTGTGTTTCATGTATGCGAGCTAGCATTTGTTTCCCAGTCCTAAATGGAGTTGAATCACATTCAGTTTCTGGTACTACGAGCAAGAGTCGTTTTCTGGTAAGGAATGTAACTATTGCGCTCCCATTGCCATACACAGTACAAATAGCCCTCCTATCTGTTCCCAGTAAGTACAGTGTATTGGACTGCAAAGGAGCTACTGTTCTTCTCAGTTTCCTAAGCAGAGTTGAACTAGATATGGGCCGTGTGTGTAGGAAGTACAGTTCTTTTTTTCTGAGCAAGCTCACTGTTCTGGCCCTATAGGAAACACAGAAGAGTAGAAGAGTGCTCTTTTCTCAAAAGCAGAGTGTGTTTCATGTAAGGCGAGCTAGCATTTGTTTCCCAGTCCTAAATGGAGTTGAATCACATGCAGTTTCTGGTCCTACGAGCAAGAGTTGTTTTCTGGTAAGGAAAGTCACTATTGAGCTCCCCTTGCCATACACAGTGCAAATAGCTCTCGCGTCTGTTCCCAGTAAGTACAGTGTATCAGACTGAAGAGGAGCTACTGTTCTTGTCAGTTTCCTAAGCAGAGTTGAACTAGATACGGCCCTTGTGTGTAGGAAGCACAGTTCTTATGTTCTGAGCAAGTTCACTCTTCTGGCCCTATAGGAAACACAGTAGAGTAGAAGAGTGCTCTTTTCTCAAAAGCAGAGTGTGTTTTTGTAAGGCGAGCTAGCAGTTGTTTCCTAGTCCTAAATGGATTTGAATCACATGCAGTTTCTGGTCCTAGGAACAAGAGTTGTTTTCTGGTAAGGAAAGTCACTATTGCGCTCCCATTGCCCTTCACAAGGCAAATAGCACTCGCGCCTTTCCCCAGCAAGTACAGTGTATTGGACTGAATAGGAGCTACTCTTCTTGTCAGTTTACTAAGCAGAGTTGAACTAGATATGGTCCGTGTGTGCAGGAAGCACAGTTCTTTTGTTCTGAGCAAGCTCACTGTTTGGACCCCATAGGAAACACAGTAGAGTAGAAGAGTGCTCTTTTCTCTAAAGCAGAGTGTGTTTCTTGTAAGGCAAGCTACCGTTTGTTTCCAAGTCCTAAATGGAGTGGAAACACATGCAGTTTCTGGTCCTACGAGCAAGAGTTGTTTTCTGGTAAGGAAAGTCACTATTGCGCTCCCATTGCCATACACAGTGCAAATAGCCCTCCCGTCTGTTTCCAGCAACTACAGTGTATTGGACTGAAGAGGAGCTACTGTTCTTCTCAGTTTCCTAAGCAGAGTTGAAGTAGATATGGCCCGTGTGTGTAGGAAGTACAGTTCTTTTTTTCTGAGCAAGCTCACTGTTCTGGCCCTATTGGAAACACAGTAGAGTAGAAGAGTGCTCTTTTCTCAAAAGCAGAGTGTGTTTCTTGTAAAGCGAGCTAGAATTTGTTTCCCAGTCCTAAATGGAGTTGAATCACATGCAGTTTCTGGTCCTACGAGCAAGAGTTGTTTTCTGTTAAGAAGAGTCACTATTGCACTGCCATTGCCATACACAGGACAAATAGCACTGGCGTCTGTTCCCAACAAGTACAGTGTATTGGACTGAAGAGGATCTACTGTTCTTGTCAGGTTCCTAAGCAGACTTGAACTAGATATGGCCGTGTGAGTAGGAAGCACAGTTTTTTTTTTCTGAGCAAGCTCACTGTTCGCAACATATAGGAAACACAGTAGAGTAGAAGAGTGCTCTTTTCTAAAAAGCAAAGTGTGTTTCTTGGAAGTTGAGCTAGCGTTTGTTTCCCAGTCCTAAATGGAGTTGAGTCACATGCAATTTTTTGTCCTATGAGCAAGACTTTTTTTCTGGTAAGGAAAGTCACTATTGTGCTCCCATTGCCATACACAGTACAAATAGCACTCGCGTCTGTTCCCAGCAAGTACAGTGTATCGGACTGAAGAGGAGCTACTGTTCTTGTCAGTTTCCTAAGCAGAGTTGAACTAGATATGGCCCGTGTGTAGGAAGCACAGTTCTTTTGTTCTGAGCAAGCTTACTGTTCTGGCCCAATAGGAAACACAGTAGAGTAGAAGAGTGCTCTTTTCTCAAAAGCAGAGTGTGTTTCTTGTAAGGCGAGCTAGCGTTTGTTTCCCAGTCCTAAATGGAGTTGAGTCCCATGCAGTTTTTTGTGCTACGAGCAAAAATTGTTTTCTGGTAAGACGAGTCACTATTGTGCTCCAATTGCCATACACAGTGCAAATAGCACTCGCGTCTGTTCCCCGCAAGTACAGTGTATTGGACTGAAGAAGATCTACTGTTCTTGTCAGTTTCCTAAGCAGAGTTGAACTAGATATGTCCCGTGTGTGTAGGAAGCACAGTTCTTTTGTTCTGAGCAAGCTCACTGTTCGGACCCCATAGGAAGCACAGTAGATTAGAAGAGTGCTCTTTTCTCAAAAGCAGAGTGTGTTTCATGTAAGGCGAGCTAGCATTTGTTTCCCAGTCGTAAATGGAGTTGAATCACATGCAGTTTCTGGTCCTACGATCAAGAGTTGTTTTCTGGTAAGGAAAGTCACTATTGCGCTCCCATTGCCATACACAGTGCAAATAGCACTCGCGTTTGTTCCCAGCAAGTACAGTGTATCGGACTGAAGAGGAGCTGCTGTTCTTGTCAGTTTCCTAAACAAAGTTGAACTAGTTATGGCCCGTGTGTAGGAAGCACAGTTCTTTTTTTCTGAGCAAGCTCACTGTTCTGGCCTTATAGGAAACACAGTAGAGTAGAAGAGTGCTCTTTTCTCAAAAACAGAGTGTGTTTCTTGTAAAGCGAGCTAGAGTTTGTTTCCCAGTTATAAATGGAGTTGAATCACATGAAGTTTCTGGTCCTAAGAGCAAGAGATGTTTTCTGTTAAGAAGAGTAACTATTGCGCTGCCTTTGCCATACACAGGACAAATAGCACTAGAATCTGTTCCCAGCAAGTACAGTGTATTGAACTGAAGAGGATCTACTGTACTTGTCAGGTTCCTAAGCAGACTTGAACTAGATATGGCCGTGTGAGTAGGAAGCACAGTTTTTTTGTTCTGAGCAAGCTCACTGTTCTGGCCCTATAGGAAACAAAGTAGAGTAGAAGAGTGCTCTTTTATCAAAAGCAGAGTGTGTTTCTTGGATGTCGAGGTAGCGTTTGTTTCCCAGTCCCAAATGGAGTTGAGTCACATGCAGTTTTTTGTCCTACGAGCAAGAGTTGTTTTCTGGTAAGACAAGTCACTATTGTGCTCCAATTGCCATACACAGGACAAATAGCACTGGCGTCTGTTCCCAGCAAGTACAGTGTATTGGACTAAAGAGGAGCTACTGTTCTTGTCAGTTTCCTAAGCAGAGTTGAACTAGATACGGCCCTTGTGTGTAGGAAGCACAGTTCTTATGTTCTGAGCAAGTTCACTCTTCTGGCCCTATAGGAAACACAATAGAGTAGAAGAGTGCTCTTTTCTCAAAAGCAGAGTGTGTTTTTGTAAGGCGAGCTAGCAGTTGTTTCCTAGTCCTAAATGGATTTGAATCACATGCAGTTTCTGGTCCTAGGAACAAGAGTTGTTTTCTGGTAAGGAAAGTCACTATTGCGCTCCCATTGCCCTTCACAAGGCAAATAGCACTCGCGCCTTTCCCCAGCAAGTACAGTGTATTGGACTGAATAGGAGCTACTCTTCTTGTCAGTTTACTAAGCAGAGTTGAACTAGATATGGTCCGTGTGTGCAGGAAGCACAGTTCTTTTGTTCTGAGCAAGCTCACTGTTTGGACCCCATAGGAAACACAGTAGAGTAGAAGAGTGCTCTTTTCTCTAAAGCAGAGTGTGTTTCTTGTAAGGCAAGCTACCGTTTGTTTCCCAGTCCTAAATGGAGTGGAAACACATGCAGTTTCTGGTCCTACGAGCAAGAGTTGTTTTCTGGTAAGGAAAGTCACTATTGCGCTCCCATTGCCATACACAGTGCAAATAGCCCTCCCGTCTGTTTCCAGCAACTACAGTGTATTGGACTGAAGAGGAGCTACTGTTCTTCTCAGTTTCCTAAGCAGAGTTGAAGTAGATATGGCCCGTGTGTGTAGGAAGCACAGTTCTTTTTTTCTGAGCAAGCTCACTGTTCTGGCCCTATTGGAAACACAGTAGAGTAGAAGAGTGCTCTTTTCTCAAAAGCAGAGTGTGTTTCTTGTAAAGCGAGCTAGAATTTGTTTCCCAGTCCTAAATGGAGTTGAATCACATGCAGTTTCTGGTCCTACGAGCAAGAGTTGTTTTCTGTTAAGAAGAGTCACTATTGCACTGCCATTGCCATACACAGGACAAATAGCACTGGCGTCTGTTCCCAACAAGTACAGTGTATTGAACTGAAGAGGATCTACTGTTCTTGTCAGGTTCCTAAGCAGACTTGAACTAGATATGCCGTGTGAGTAGGAAGCACAGTTTTTTTTTTCTGAGCAAGCTCACTGTTCGCAACATATAGGAAACACAGTAGAGTAGAAGAGTGCTCTTTTCTAAAAAGCAAAGTGTGTTTCTTGGAAGTTGAGCTAGCGTTTGTTTCCCAGTCCTAAATGGAGTTGAGTCACATGCAATTTTTTGTCCTATGAGCAAGACTTTTTTTCTGGTAAGGAAAGTCACTATTGTGCTCCCATTGCCATACACAGTACAAATAGCACTCGCGTCTGTTCCCAGCAAGTACAGTGTATCGGACTGAAGAGGAGCTACTGTTCTTGTCAGTTTCCTAAGCAGAGTTGAACTAGATATGGCCCGTGTGTAGGAAGCACAGTTCTTTTGTTCTGAGCAAGCTCACTGTTCTGGCCCAATAGGAAACACAGTAGAGTAGAAGAGTGCTCTTTTCTCAAAAGCAGAGTGTGTTTCTTGTAAGGCGAGCTAGCGTTTGTTTCCCAGTCCTAAATGGAGTTGAGTCCCATGCAGTTTTTTGTGCTACGAGCAAAAATTGTTTTCTGGTAAGACGAGTCACTATTGTGCTCCAATTGCCATACACAGTGCAAATAGCACTCGCGTCTGTTCCCCGCAAGTACAGTGTATTGGACTGAAGAAGATCTACTGTTCTTGTCAGTTTCCTAAGCAGAGTTGAACTAGATATGTCCCGTGTGTGTAGGAAGCACAGTTCTTTTGTTCTGAGCAAGCTCACTGTTCGGACCCCATAGGAAGCACAGTAGATTAGAAGAGTGCTCTTTTCTCAAAAGCAGAGTGTGTTTCATGTAAGGCGAGCTAGCATTTGTTTCCCAGTCGTAAATGGGGTGGAATCACATGCAGTTTCTGGTCCTACGATCAAGAGTTGTTTTCTGGTAAGGAAAGTCACTATTGCGCTCCCATTGCCATACACAGTGCAAATAGCACTCGCGTTTGTTCCCAGCAAGTACAGTGTATTGGACTGAAGAGGTGCTGCTGTTCTTGTCAGTTTCCTAAACAAAGTTGAACTAGTTATGGCCCGTGTGTAGGAAGCACAGTTCTTTTGTTCTGAGCAAGCTCACTGTTCGGACCCCATAGGAAGCACAGTAGATTAGAAGAGTGCTCTTTTCTCAAAAGCAGAGTGTGTTTCTTGTCAAGCGAGCTAGAGTTTGTTTCCCAGTTATAAATGGAGTTGAATCACATGAAGTTTCTGGTCCTAAGAGCAAGAGATGTTTTCTGTTAAGAAGAGTAACTATTGCGCTGCCTTTGCCATACATAGGACAAATAGCACTAGCGTCTGTTTCCAGCAAGTACAGTGTATTGAACTGAAGAGGATCTACTGTACTTGTCAGGTTCCTAAGCAGACTTGAACTAGATATGGCCGTGTGAGTAGGAAGCACAGTTTTTTTGTTCTGAGCAAGCTCACTGTTCTGGCCCTATAGGAAACAAAGTAGAGTAGAAAAGTGCTCTTTTATCAAAAGCAGAGTGTGTTTCTTGGATGTCGAGGTAGCGTTTGTTTCCCAGTCCCAAATGGAGTTGAGTCACATGCAGTTTTTTGTCCTACGAGCAAGAGTTGTTTTCTGGTAAGACAAGTCACTATTGTGCTCCAATTGCCATACACAGGACAAATAGCACTGGCGTCTGTTCCCAGCAAGTACAGTGTATTGGACTGAAGAGGATCTACTGTTCTTGTCAGGTTCCTAAGCAGACTTGAACTAGATATGGCCGTGTGTGTAGGAAGCACATTTTTTTTGTTCTGAGCAAGCTCACTGTTCGGAACACATAGGAAACACAGTAGAGTAGAAGAGTGCTCTTTTCTCAGAAGCAGAGTTTGTTTCTTGTAAGGCGAGCTAGCGTTTGTTTCCCAGTCCTAAATGGAGTTGAGTCACATGCAGTTTCTGGTCCTACGAGCAAGAGTTGTTTTCTGTTAAGAAGAGTCACTATTGCACTGCCATTGCCATACACAGGACAAATAGCACTGGCGTCTGTTCCCAACAAGTACAGTGTATTGGACTGAGGATCTACTGTTCTTGTCAGGTTCCTAAGCAGACTTGAACTAGATATGGCCGTGTGAGTAGGAAGCACAGTTTTTTTTTTCTGAGCAAGCTCACTGTTCGCAACATATAGGAAACACAGTAGAGTAGATGAGTGCTCTTTTCTAAAAAGCAAAGTGTGTTTCTTGGAAGTTGAGCTAGCGTTTGTTTCCCAGTCCTAAATGGAGTTGAGTCACATGCAATTTTTTGTCCTATGAGCAAGACTTTTTTTCTGGTAAGGAAAGTCACTATTGTGCTCCCATTGCCATACACAGTACAAATAGCACTCGCGTCTGTTCCCAGCAAGTACAGTGTATCGGACTGAAGAGGAGCTACTGTTCTTGTCAGTTTCCTAAGCAGAGTTGAACTAGATATGGCCCGTGTGTAGGAAGCACAGTTCTTTTGTTCTGAGCAAGCTCGCTGTACTGGCCCTATAGGAAACACAGGAGAATAGAAGAGTGCTCTTTTCTCAAAAGCAGAGTGTGTTTCTTGTAAGGCGAGCTAGCGTTTGTTTCCCAGTCCTAAATGGAGTTGAGTCCCATGCAGTTTTTTGTGCTACGAGCAAAAATTGTTTTCTGGTAATACGAGTCACTATTGTGCTCCAATTGCCATACACAGTGCAAATAGCTCTCGCGTCTGTTCCCCGCAAGTACAGTGTATTGGACTGAAGAAGATCTACTGTTCTTGTCAGTTTCCTAAGCAGAGTTGAACTAGATATGTCCCGTGTGTGTACGAAGCACAGTTCTTTTGTTCTGAGCAAGCTCACTGTTCGGACCCCATAGGAAGCACAGTAGATTAGAAGAGTGCTCTTTTCTCAAAAGCAGAGTGTGTTTCATGTAAGGCGAGCTAGCATTTGTTTCCCAGTCGTAAATGGAGTTGAATCACATGCAGTTTCTGGTCCTACGATCAAGAGTTGTTTTCTGGTAAGGAAAGTCACTATTGCGCTCCCATTGCCATACACAGTGCAAATAGCACTCGCGTTTGTTCCCAGCAAGTACAGTGTATCGGACTGAAGAGGAGCTGCTGTTCTTGTCAGTTTCCTAAACAAAGTTGAACTAGTTATGGCCCGTGTGTAGGAAGCACAGTTCTTTTTTTCTGAGCAAGCTCACTGTTCTGGCCTTATAGGAAACACAGTAGAGTAGAAGAGTGCTCTTTTCTCAAAAGCAGAGTGTGTTTCTTGTAAAGCGAGCTAGAGTTTGTTTCCCAGTTATAAATGGAGTTGAATCACATGAAGTTTCTGGTCCTAAGAGCAAGAGATGTTTTCTGTTAAGAAGAGTAACTATTGCGCTGCCTTTGCCATACTCAGGACAAATAGCACTAGCGTCTGTTCCCAGCAAGTACAGTGTATTGAACTGAAGAGGATCTACTGTACTTGTCAGGTTCCTAAGCAGACTTGAACTAGATATGGCCGTGTGAGTAGGAAGCACAGTTTTTTTGTTCTGAGAAAGCTCACTGTTCTGGCCCTATAGGAAACAAAGTAGAGTAGAAGAGTGCTCTTTTATCAAAAGCAGAGTGTGTTTCTTGGATGTCGAGGTAGCGTTTGTTTCCCAGTCCCAAATGGAGTTGAGTCACATGCAGTTTTTTGTCCTACGAGCAAGAGTTGTTTTCTGGTAAGACAAGTCACTATTGTGCTCCAATTGCCATACACAGGACAAATAGCACTGGCGTCTGTTCCCAGCAACTACAGTGTATTGGACTGAAGAGGATCTACTGTTCTTGTCAGGTTTCTAAGCAGACTTGAACTAGATATGGCCGTGTGTGTAGGAAGCACAGTTTTTTTGTTCTGAGCAAGCTCACTGTTCGGAACACATAGGAAACACAGTAGAGTAGAAGAGTGCTCTTTTCTCAGAAGCAGAGTTTGTTTCTTGTAAGGCGAGCTAGCGTTTGTTTCCCAGTCCTAAATGGAGTTGAGTCACATGCAGTTTTTTGTCCTATGAGCAAAAGTTGTTTTCTGGTAAGACAAGTCACTATTGTTCTCCAATTGCCATACACAATGCAAATAGCACTCGCGTCTGTTCCCCGCAAGTACAGTGTATTGGACGGAAGAGGAGCTACTGTTCTTGTCAGTTTCCTAAGCACAGTTGACCTAGATATGGCCCGTGTGTGTAGGAAGCACAGTTCTTTTGTTCTGAGCAAGCTCACTGTTCGGAACCAATAGGAAACACAGTAGAGTAGAAGAGTGCTCTTTTCTGAAAAGCAGAGTGTGTTTCATGTAAGGCGAGCTAGAGTTTGTTTCCCAGTCCTAAATGGACTTGAATCCCATGCAGTTTCTGGTCTTACGAGCAAGAGTTGTTTTCTGGTAAGGAAAGTCACTATTGCGCTCCCATTGCCATACACAGTGCAAATAGCACTCGCGTCTGTTCCCAGCAAGTACAGTGTATCAGACTGAAGAGGAGCTACTGTTCTTGTCAGTTTCCAAAGCAGAGTTGAACTAGATATGGCCCGTGTGTAGGAAGCACAGTTTTTTTTTTTCTGAGCAAGCTCACTTTTCAGAACACATAGGAAACACAGTAGAGTAGAAGAGTGCTCTTTTCTCAAAATCGTAGTGTGTTTCTTGTAAGGCGAGCTAGCGTTTGTTTCCCAGTCCTAAATGGAGTTGAGTCACATGAAGTTTTTTGTCCTATGAGCAAAAGTTGTTTTCTGGTAAGACAAGTCACTATTGTGCTCCAATTGCCATACCCAGTGCAAATAGCACTCGCGTCTGTTCCCCGCAAGTACAGTGTATTGGACGGAAGAGGAACTACTGTTCTTGTCACTTTCCTAAGCACAGTTCAACTAGATATGGCCGTGTGTGTAGGAAGCACAGTTTTTTTGTTCTGAGCAAGCTCACTGTTCGGAACACATAGGAAACACAGTAGAGTAGAAGAGTGCTCTTTTCTCAAAAGCAGAGTGTGTTTCTTGGAAGTCGAGCTAGCGTTTGTTTCCCCGTCCTAAATGGAGTTGAGTCACATGCAGTTTTTTGTCCAACGAGCAAGAGTTATTTTCTGGTAAGACAAGTCACTATTGTGCTCCAATGCCATACACAGTGCAAATAGCACTCGCGTCTGTTCCCAGCAAGTACAGTGTATCAGACTGAAGAGGAGCTACTGTTCTTGTCAGTTTCCAAAGCAGAGTTGAACTAGATATGGCCCGTGTGTAGGAAGCACAGGTTTTTTTTTTTCTGAGCAAGCTCACTTTTCGGAACACATAGGAAACACAGTAGAGTAGAAGAGTGCTCTTTTCTCAAAAGCAGAGTGTGTTTTTGTAAGGCGAGCTAGCGTTTGTTTCCTAGTCCTAAATGGAGTTGAATCTCATGCAGTTTCTGGTCCTATGAACAAGAGTTGTTTTCTGGTAAGGAAAGTCACTATTGTGCTCCCATTGCCATTCACAAGGCAAATAGCACTCGCGTCTTTTCCCAGCAAGTACAGTGTATTGGACTGAATAGGAGCTACTGTTCTTGTCAGTTTACTAAGCAGAGTTGAACTAGATATGGTCCGTGCGTGTAGGAAGCACAGTTCTTTTGTTCTGAGCAAGCTCACTCTTTGGACCCCATAGGAAACACAGTAGAGTAGAAGAGTGCTCTTTTCTCAAAAGCAGAGTGTGTTTCTTGGAAGTCGAGCTAGCGTTTGTTTCCCAGTCCTAAATGGAGTTGAGTCACATGCAGTTTTTTGTCCTATGAGCAAGAGTTGTTTTCTGGTAAGACAAGTAACTATTGTGCTCCAATTGCCATACACAGTGCAAATAGCACTCGCGTCTGTTCCCCGCAAGTACAGTGTATTGGACGGAAGAGGAGCTACTGTTCTTGTCATTTTCCTAAGGAGAGTTGAACTAGATATGGCCTTTGTGTGTAGGAAGCACAGTTCTTTTGTTCTGAGCAAGCTCACTGTTTGGAACCCATAGGAAACAGAGTAGAGTAGAAGAGTGCTCTTTTCTCAAAAGCAGAGTGTGTTTCATGTAAGGCGAGCTAGCATTTGTTTCCCAGTCCTAAATGGAGTTGAATCACATGCAGTTTCTGGTCCTAAGAACAAGAGTTGTTTTCTGGTAAGGAAAGTCACTATTGCGCTCCCATTGCCATAAACAGTGCAAATAGCACTCCCCTATGTTCCCAGCAAGTACAGTGTATCGGACTGAAGAGGAGCTACTGTTCTTGTCAGTTTCCTAAGCAGAGTTGAACGAGATATGGCCCGTGTGTAGGAATCACAGTTCTTTTGTTCTGAGCAAGCTCACTGTTCTGGCCCTATAGGAAAAACGGTAGAGTAGAAGAGTGCTCTTTTCTCTAAAGCAGAGTGTGTTTCTTGCAAGGTGAGCTAGCTTTTGTTTCCCAGTCCTAAATGGAGTTGAATCACATGCAGTTTCTGGTCCTAGAAGCAAGAGTTGTTTTCTGGTAAGAAGAGTCACTATTGCGCTGCCATTGCCATACACAGGACAAATAGCACTGGCGTCTGTTCCCTGCAAGTACAGTGTATTGAACTGAAGAGGATCTACTGTTCTTGTCAGGTTCCTAAGCAGACTTGAACTAGATATGGCCGTGTGAGTAGGAATCACAGTTTTTTTTTTTTTTCTGAGCAAGCTCACTGTTCGGAACATATAGGAAACACAGTAGAGTAGAAGAGTGCTCTTTTCTCAAAAGCAAAGTGTGTTTCTTGGAAGTTATGCTAGCGTTTGTTTCCCAGTCCTAAATGGAGTTGAGTCACATGCAATTTTTTGTCCTACGAGCAAGACTTGTTTTCTGGTAAGGAAAGTCACTATTGTGCTCCCTTTGACATACACAGTGGAAATATCACTCGTGTCTGTTCCCAGCAAGTACAGTGTATCGGACTGAAGAGGAGCTACTGTTCTTGTCACTTTCCTAAGCAGAGTTGAACTAGATATGGCCCGTGTGTAGGAAGCACAGTTCTTTTGTTCTGAGCAAGCTCACTGTTCTGGCCCTATAGGAAACACAGTAGAGTGGAAGAGTGTTCTTTTCTCAAAAGCAGAGTGTGTTTCTTGTAAAGCAAGCTAGAGTTTGTTTCCCAGTTTTAAATGGAGTGGAATCACATGCAGTTTCTGGTCCTACGAGCAAGAGTTGTTTTCTGGTAAGAAGAGTCACTATTGAGCTGCCATTGCCATACACAGGACAAAAAGCACTGACCTCTGTTCCCAGCAAGTACAGTGTATTGGACTGAAGAGGATCTACTGTTCTTGTCAGGTTACTAAGCAGACTTGAACTAGATATGGCCGTGTGAGTAGGAAGCACAGTTTTTTTGTTCTGAGCAAGCTCACTGTTCGGAACACATAGGAAACACAGTAGAGTAGAAGAGTGCTCTTTTATCAAAAGCAGAGTGTGTTTCTTGTAAGGCAAGCTAGCGTTTGTTTCCCAGTCCTAAATGGAGTTGAATCACATGCAGTTTTTGGTTCTACGAGCAAGAGTTGTTTTCTGGTAAGTAAAGTCACAATTGCGCTCCCATTGCCGTACACAGTGCAAATAGCACTCGCGTCTGTTCCCAGCAAGTACAGTGTATTGAACTGAAGAGAATCTACTGTACTTGTCAGGTTCCTAAGCAGACTTGAACTAGATATGGCCGTGTGAGTAGGAAGCACAGTTTTTTTGTTCTGAGCAAGCTCACTGTTCTGGCCCCATAGGAAACAAAGTAGAGTAGAAGAGTGCTCTTTTATCAAAAGCAGAGTGTGTTTCTTGGAAGTCGAGCTAGCGTTTGTTTCCCAGTCCCAAATGGAGTTGAGTCACATGCAGTTTTTTGTCCTACGAGCAAGAGTTGTTTTCTGGTAAGACAAGTCACTATGGTGCTCCAATTGCCATACACAGGACAAATAGCACTGGCGTCTGTTCCCAGCAAGTACAGTGTATTGGACTGAAGAGGATCTACTGTTCTTGTCAGGTTCCTAAGCAGACTTGAACTATATATGGCCGTGTGTGTAGGAAGCACAGTTTTTTTGTTCTGAGCAAGCTCACTGTTCGGAACACATAGGAAACACAGTAGAGTAGAAGAGTGCTCTTTTCTCAAAAGCAGAGTTTGTTTCTTGTAAGGCGAGCTAGCGTTTGTTTCCCAGTCCTAAATGGAGTTGAGTCACATGCAGTTTTTTGTCCTATGAGCAAAAGTTGTTTTCTGGTAAGACAAGTCACTATTGTTCTCCAATTGCCATACACAATGCAAATAGCACTCGCGTCTGTTCCCCGCAAGTACAGTGTATTGGACGGAAGAGGAGCTACTGTTCTTGTCAGTTTCCTAAGCACAGTTGAACTAGATATGGCCCGTGTGTAGGAAGCACAGTTCTTTTGTTCTGAGCAAGCTCACTGTTCGGACCCCATAGGAAACACAGTAGAGTAGAAGAGTGCTCTTTTCTGAAAAGCAGAGTGTGTTTCATGTAAGGCGAGCTAGAGTTTGTTTCCCAGTCCTAAATGGAGTTGAATCACATACAGTTTCTGGTGTTACGAGCAAGAGTTGTTTTCTGGTAAGGAAAGTCACTATTGCGCTCCCATTGCCATACACAGTGCAAATAGCACTCGCGTGTGTTCCCAGCAAGTACAGTGTATCAGACTGAAGAGGAGCTACTGTTTTTGTCAGTTTCCAAAGCAGAGTTGAACTAGATATGGCCCGTGTGTAGGAAGCACAGTTCTTTTGTTCTGAGCAAGCTCACTGTTCTGGCCCTATAGGAAAAACGGTAGAGTAGAAGAGTGCTCTTTTCTCTAAAGCAGAGTGTGTTTCTTGCAAGGTGAGCTAGCTTTTGTTTCCCAGTCCTAAATGGAGTGGAATCACATGCAGTTTCTGGTCCTACAAGCAAGAGTTGTTTTCTGGTAAGAAGAGTCACTATTGCGCTGCCATTGCCATACACAGGACAAATAGCACTGGCGTCTGTTCCCAGCAAGTACAGTGTATTGAACTGAAGAGGATCTACTGTTCTTGTCAGGTTCCTAAGCAGACTTGAACTAGATATGGCCGTGTGAGTAGGAAGCACAGTTTTTTTTTTTTCTGAGCAACCTCACTGTTCAGAACATATAGGAAACACAGTAGAGTAGAAGAGTGCTCTTTTCTCAAAAGCAAAGTGTGTTTCTTGGAAGTTGAGCTAGCGTTTGTTTCCCAGTCCTAAATGGAGTTGAGTCACATGCAATTTTTTGTCCTACGAGCAAGACTTGTATTCTGGTAAGGAAAGTCACTATTGTGCTCCCATTGCCATACACAGTGCAAATAGCACTCGTGTCTGTTCCCAGCAAGTACAGTGTATCGGAGAGAAGAGGAGCTACTGTTCTTGTCAGTTTCCTAAGGAGAGTTGAACTAGATATGGCCCATGTGTAGGAAGCACAGTTCTTTTGTTCTGAGCAAGCTCACTATTCTGGCCCTATAGGAAACACAGTAGAGTAGAAGAGTGCACTTTTCTCTAAAGCAGAGTGTGTTTCTTGTAAGGTGAGCTAGCTTTTGTTTCCCAGTCCTAAATGGTGTTGAATCACATGCAGTTTCTGATCCTACGAGCAAGAGTTGTTTTCTGCTATGAAGAGTCACTATTGCGCTGCCATTGCCATACACAGGACAAACAGCACTGGTGTCTGTTCCCAGCAATTACAGTGTACTGGACTGAAGAGGATCTACTGTCCTTGTCAGGTTCCTAAGCAGAATTGAAATAGATATGGCCGTGTGTAGGAAGCAAAGTTCCTTGTTCTGAGCAAGCTCACTGTTCTGGCCCTATAGGAAACACAGTAGAGTAGAAGAGTGCTCTATACTCAAAAGCAGAGTGTCTTTCTTGTAAGGCAAGCTAGCGTTTGTTTCCCAGTCCTAAATGGAGTTGAGTCACATGCAGTTTTTTGTCCTACGAGCAAGAGTTGTTTTCTGGTAAGACGAGTCACTATTGTGCTCCAATTGCCATACACAGTGCAAATAGCACTGGCGTCTGTTCCCCGCAAGTACAGTGTATTGGACTGAAGAGGATCTAGTGTTCTTGTCAGTTTCCTAAGCAGAGTTGAACTAGATATGGCCGTGTGTGTAGGAAGCACAGTTTTTTTGTTCTGAGCAAGCTCACTGTTTGGAACACATAGGAAACACAGTAGAGTAGAAGAGTGCTCTTTTCTCAAAAGCAGAGTGTGTTTCTTGTAAGGCGAGCTATCGTTTGTTTCCCAGTCCTAAATGGAGTTGAGTCACATGGAGTTTTTTGTACTATGAGAAAAAGTTGTTTTCTGGTAAGGAAAGTCACTATTGTGCTCCCCTTGCCATACATAGTGCAAATAGCCCTCACGTCTGTTCCCAGTAAGTACAGTGTATCGGACTGAAGAGGAGCTACTGTTCTTGTCAGTTTCCTAAGCAGAGTTGAACTAGATATGGCCTGCGTGTGTAGGAAGCACAGTTCTTTTGTTCTGAGCAAGCTCACTGTTTTGACCCCATAGGAAACACAGTAGAGTAGAAGAGTGCTCTTTTCTCTAAAGCAGAATGTGTTTCATGTAAGGCGAGCTAGCGTTTGTTTCCCAGTCCTAAATGGAGTGGAATCACATGCAGTGTCTGGTCCTACGAGCAGGAGTTGTTTTCTGGTAAGGAAAGTCACTATTGCGCTCCCATTGCCATACACAGTGCAAATAGCCCTCCCGTCTGTTCCCAGCAAGTACAGTGTATTGGACTGAAAAGGAGCTACTGTTCTTCTCAGTTTTCTAAGCAGAGTTGAACTAGATATGGCCCGTGTGTGTAGGAAGTACAGTTCTTTTTTTCTGAGCAAGCTCACTGTTCTGGCCCTATAGGAAACACAGAAGAGTAGAAGAGTGCTCTTTTCTCAAAAGCAGAGTGTGTTTCTTGTAAAGCGAGCTAGAGTTTGTTTCCCAGTCCTAAATGGAGTGGAATCACATGCAGTTTCTGGTCCTACGAGCAAGATTTGTTTTCTGGTAAGAAGAGTCACTATTGCGCTGCCATTGCCATACACAGGACAAATAGCACTGGCGTCTGTTCCAGTAAGTACAGTGTATTGGACTGAATAGGAGCTACTGTTCTTGTCAGTTTACTAAGCAGAATTGAACTAGATATGGTCCGTGCGTGTAGGAAGCACAGTTCTTTTGTTCTTAGCAAGCTCACTGTTTGGACCCCATAGGAAACACAGTAGAGTAGAAGAGTGCTCTTTTCTCAAAAGCAGAGTGTGTTTCTTGGAAGTCGAGCTAGCATTTCTTTCCCAGTCCTAAATGGAGTTGAGTCACATGCAGTTTTTTGTCCTACGAGCAAGAGTTGTTTTCTGGTAAGACAAGTCACTATTGTGCTCCAATTGCCATACCCAGTGCAAATAGCACTCGCGTCTGTTCCCCGCAAGTACAGTGTATTGGACGGAAGAGGAGCTACTGGTCTTGTCACTTTCCTAAGCACAGTTGAACTAGATATGACCGTGTGTGTAGGTAGCACAGTTTTTTTGTTCTGAGCAAGCTCACTGTTCGGAACACATAGGAAACACAGTAGAGTAGAAGAGTGCTCTTTTCTCAAAAGCAGAGTGTGTTTCTTGGAAGTCGAGCTAGCGTTTGTTTCCCAGTCCTAAATGGAGTTGAGTCACATGCAGTTTTTTGTCCAACGAGCAAGAGTTATTTTCTGGCAAGACAAGTCACTATTGTGCTCCAATTGCCATACACAGTGCAAATTGCACTCGCTTCTGCTCCCCGCAAGTACAGTGTATTGGACTGAAGAGGAGCTACTGTTCTTGTTTGTTTCCTAAGCAGAGTTTAATGAGATATGGCCCGTGTGTGTAGAAAGCACAGTTCTTTTGTTCTGAGCAAGCTCACTGTTCGGACCCCATAGGAAACACAGTAGAGTAGAAGAGTGCTCTTTTCTCAAAAGCAGAGTGTGTTTCTTGTAAGGCGAGCTAGCATTTCTTTCCCAGTCCTAAATGGAGTTGAATCACATGCAGTTTCTGGTCCTACAAGCAAGAGTTGTTTTCTGGTAAGAAGAGTCACTATTGCGCTGATATTGCCATACACAGGACAAATAGCACTGGCGTCTGTTCCCAGCAAGTACAGTGTATTGGACTGAAGAGGATCTACTGTTCTTGTCAGGTTCCTAAGCAGACTTGAACTAGATATGGCCGTGTGAGTAGGAAGTACAGTTCTTTTGCTCTGAGCAGCTCACTGTTCGGAACACATAGGAAACACAGTAGAGTAGAAGAGTGCTCTTTTCTCAAAAGCAGAGTGTGTTTCATGTAAGGGGACCTACCATTTGTTTCCCACTCCTAAGTGGAGTTGAATCACATGCAGTTTCTGGTCCTACGATCAAGAGTTGTTTTCTGGTAAGGAAAGTCACTATTGCACTCCCATTGCCGTACACAGTACAAATAGCACTCGCGTCTGTTCCCAGCAAGTACAGTGTATTGGACTGAAGAGGAGCTACTGTTCTTGTTGGTTTCCTAAGCAGAGTTGAATTAGATATGGCCCGTGTGTGTAGGAAGCACAGTTATTTTGTTCTGTGCAAACTCACTGTTCTGACCCATAGGAAACACAGTAGAGTAGAAGAGTACTCTTTTCTCAAAAGCAGAGTGTGTTTCATGTATGCGAGCTAGCATTTGTTTCCCAGTCCTAAATGGAGGTGAATCACATTCAGTTTCTGGTCCTACGAGCAAGAGTCGTTTTCTGGTAAGGAATGTAACTATTGTGCTCCCATTGCCATACACAGTGCAAATAGCCCTCCTATCTGTTCCCAGTAAGTACAGTGTATTGGACTGCAAAGGAGCTACTGTTCTTCTCAGTTTCCTAAGCAGAGTTGAACTAGATATGGGCCGTGTGTGTAGGAACTACAGTTCTTTTTTTCTGAGCAAGCTCACTGTTCTGGCCCTATAGGAAACACAGAAGAATAGAAGAGTGCTCTTTTCTCAAAAGCAGAGTGTGTTTCATGTAAGGCGAGCTAGCATTTGTTTCCCAGTCCTAAATGGAGTTGAATCACATGCAGTTTCTGGTCCTACGAGCAAGAGTTGTTTTCTGGTAAGGAAAGTCACTATTGAGCTCCCCTTGCCATACACAGTGCAAATAGCTCTCGCGTCTGTTCCCAGTAAGTACAGTGTATTAGACTGAATAGGAGCTACTCTTCTTGTCAGTTTACTAAGCAGAGTTGAACTAGATATGGTCCGTGTGTGCAGGAAGCACAGTTCTTTTGTTCTGAGCAAGCTCACTGTTTGGACCCCATAGGAAACACTGTAGAGTAGAAGAGTGCTCTTTTCTCTAAAGCAGAGTGTGTTTTTTGTAAGGCAAGCTACCGTTTGTTTCCCAGTCCTAAATGGAGTGGAAACACATGCAGTTTCTGGTCCTACGAGCAAGAGTTGTTTTCTGGTAAGGAAAGTCACTATTGTGCTTCTATTGCCATACACAGTGCAAGTAGCACTCGCGTCTGTTCCCAGCAAGTACAGTGTATCGGACTGAAGAGGACCTACTATTCTTGTCAGTTTCCTAAGCAGAGTTGAACTAGATATGGCCAGTGTGTAGGAAGCACAGTTCTTTTGTTCTGAGCAAGCTCACTGTTCTGGCCCTATAGGAAACACAGTAGAGTAGAAGAGTGCTCTTTTCTCAAAAGCAGAGTGTGTTTCATGTAAGGCGAGCTAGCATTTTTTTCCCAGTCCTAAATGGAGTTGAATCACATGCAGTTTCTGGTCCTACGATCAAGAGTTGTTTTCTGGTAAGGAAAGTCACTATTGCGCTCCCATTGCCATACACAGTGCAAATAGCACTCGCGTCTGTTCCCAGCAAGTACAGTGTATCGGACTGAAGAGGAGCTACTGTTCTTGTCAGTTTCCTAAACAAAGTTGAACTAGTTATGGCCCGTGTGTAGGAAGCACAGTTTTTTTTTTTCTGAGCAAGCTCACTGTTCTGGCCTTATAGGAAACACAGTAGAGTAGAAGAGTGCTCTTTTCTCAAAAGCAGAGTGTGTTTCTTGTAAAGCGAGCTAGAGTTTGTTTCCCAGTTATAAATGGAGTTGAATCACATGAAGTTTCTGGTCCTAAGAGCAAGAGATGTTTTCTGTTAAGAAGAGTAACTATTGCGCTGCCTTTGCCATACACAGGACAAATAGCACAGGCGTCTGTTCCCAGCAAGTACAGTGTATTGAACTGAAGAGGATCTACTGTACTTGTCAGGTTCCTAAGCAGACTTGAACTAGATATGGCCGTGTGAGTAGGAAGCACAGTTTTTTGTTCTGAGCAAGCTCACTGTTCTGGCCCTATAGGAAACAAAGTAGAGTAGAAGAGTGCTCTTTTATCAAAAGCAGAGTTTTTTTCTTGGAAGTCGAGCTAGCGTTTGTTTCCCAGTCCCAAATGGAGTTGAGTCACATGCAGTTTTTTGTCCTACGAGCAAGAGTTGTTTTCTGGTAAGACAAGTCACTATTGTGCTCCAATTGCCATACACAGGACAAATAGCACTGGCGTCTGTTCCCAGCAAGTACAGTGTATTGGACTGAAGAGGATCTACTGTTCTTGTCAGGTTCCTAAGCAGACTTGAACTAGATATGGCCGTGTGTGTAGGAAGCACAGTTTTTTTGTTCTGAGCAAGCTCACTGTTCAGAACACATAGGAAACACAGTAGAGTAGAAGAGTGCTCTTTTCTCAAAAGCAGAGTTTGTTTCTTGGAAGGCGAGCTATCGTTTGTTTCCAAGTCCTAAATGGAGTTGAGTCACATGCAGGTTTTTGTCCTATGAGCAAAAGTTGTTTTCTGGTAAGACAAGTCACTATTGTTCTCCAATTGCCATACACAATGCAAATAGCACTCGCGTCTGTTCCCCGCAAGTACAGTGTATTGGACGGAAGAGGAGCTACTGTTCTTGTCAGTTTCCTAAGCACAGTTGAAGTAGATATGGCCCGTGTGTGTAGGAAGCACAGTTCTTTTGTTCTGAGCAAGCTCACTGTTCGGACCCCATAGGAAACACAGTAGAGTAGAAGAGTGCTCTTTTCTGAAAAGCAGAGTGTGTTTCATGTAAGGCGAGCTAGAGTTTGTTTCCCAGTCCTAAATGGACTTGAATCACATGTAGTTTCTGGTGTTACGAGCAAGAGTTGTTTTCTGGTAAGGAAAGTCACTATTGCGCTCACATTGCCATACACAGTGCAAATATAACTCGCGTCTGTTCCCAGCAAGTACAGTGTATCAGACTGAAGAGGAGCTACTGTTCTTGTCAGTTTCCAAAGCAGAGTTGAACTAGATATGGCCCGTGTGTAGGAAGCACAGTTTTTTTTTTCTGAGCAAGCTCACTTTTCGGAACACATAGGAAACACAGTAGAGTAGAAGAGTGCTCTTTTCTCAAAAGCAGAGTGTGTTTTTGTAAGGCGAGCTAGCGTTTGTTTCCTAGTCCTAAATGGAGTTGAATCTCATGCAGTTTCTGGTCCTCTGAACAAGAGTTGTTTTCTGGTAAGGAAAGTCACTATTGTGCTCCCATTGCCCTTCACAAGGGAAATAGCACTCGCGTCTTTTCCCAGCAAGTACAGTGTATTGGACTGAATAGGAGCTACTGTTCTTGTCAGTTTACTAAGCAGAGTTGAGCTAGATATGGTCCGTGCGTATAGGAAGCACAGTTCTTTTGTTCTGAGCAAGCTCACTGTTTGGACCCCATAGGAAACACAGTAGAGTAGAAGAGTGCTCTTTTCTCAAAAGCAGAGTGTGTTTCTTGGAAGTCGAGCTAGCGTTTGTTTCCCAGTCCTAAATGGAGTTGAGTCACATGCAGTTTTTTGTCCTATGAGCAAGAGTTGTTTTCTGGTAAGGCAAGTCACTATTGTGCTCCAATTGCCATACACAGTGCAAATAGCACTCGCGTCTGTTCCCAGCAAGTACAGTGTATTGGACTGAATAGGAGCTACTGTTCTTGTCAGTTTCCTAAGCAGAGTTGAACTAGATATGGCCCGTGTGTGTAGGAAGCACAGTTCTTTTGTTCTGAGCAAGCTCACTGTTTGGAACCCATGGGAAACAGAGTAGAGTAGAAGAGTGCTCTTTTCTCAAAAGCAGAGTGTGTTTCATGTAAGGCGAGCTAGCATTTGTTTCCCAGTCCTAAATGGAGTTGAATCACATGCAGTTTCTGGTCCTAAGAACAAGAGTTGTTTTCTGGTAAGGAAAGTCACTATTGCGCTCCCATTGCCATAAACAGTGCAAATAGCACTCCCCTATGTTCCCAGCAAGTACAGTGTATCGGACTGAAGAGGAGCTACTGTTCTTGTCAGTTTCCTAAGCAGAGTTGAACGAGATATGGCCCGTGTGTAGGAAGCACAGTTCTTTTGTTCTGAGCAAGCTCACTGTTCTGGCCCTATAGGAAAAACAGTAGAGTAGAAGAGTGTTCTTTTCTCAAAAGCAGAGTGTGTTTCTTGTAAAGCGAACTAGAGTTTGTTTCCCAGTTTTAAATGGAGTGGAATCACATGCAGTTTTTTGTCCTACGAGCAAGAGTTGTTTTCCGGTAAGACAAGTCACTATTGTGCTCCAATTGCCCTACACAGTGCAAAGAGCACTCGCGTCTGTTCCCCGCAAGTACAGTGCATTGGACAGAAGAGGAGCTACTGTTCTTGTCAGTTTCCTAAGCAGAGTTGAACTAGATATGGCCCGTGTGTGTAGGAAGCACAGTTCATTTGTTCTGAGTAAGCTCACTGTTCGGACCCCATAGGAAACACAGTAGAGTAGAAGAGTGCTCTTTTCTCAAAAGCAGAGTGTGTTTCATGTAACGCGAGCTAGCATTTGTTTCCCAGTCCTAAATGGAGTTGAATCACATGAAGTTTCTGGTCTTACGAGCAAGAGTTGTTTTCTGGTAAGGAAAGTCACTATTGCGCTCCCATTGCCATACACAGTGCAAATAGCACTTGCGTCTGTTCCCAGCAACTACAGTGTATCAGACTGAAGAGGAGCTACTGTTCTTGTCAGTTTCCTAAGCAGAGTTGAACTAGATATGGCCCATGTGTAGGAAGCACAGTTCTTTTGTTCTGAGCAAGCTCACTATTCTGGCCCTATAGGAAACACAGTAGAGTAGAAGAGTGCACTTTTCTCTAAAGCAGAGTGTGTTTCTTGTAAGGTGAGCTAGCTTTTGTTTCCCAGTCCTAAATGGTGTTGAATCACATGCAGTTTCTGATCCTACGAGCAAGAGTTGTTTTCTGGTATGACGAGTCACTATTGCGCTGCCATTGCCATACACAGGACAAACAGCACTGGTGTCTGTTCCCAGCAATTACAGTGTACTGGACTGAAGAGGAGCTCCTGTTCTTCTCAGTTTTCTAAGCAGAGTTAAACTAGATATGGCCCGTGTGTGTAGGAAGTACAGTTCTTTTTTTCTGAGCAAGCTCACTGTTCTGGCCCTACAGGAAACACAGAAGAGTAGAAGAGTGCTCTTTTCTCAAAAGCAGAGTGTGTTTCTTGTAAAGCGAGCTAGAGTTTGTTTCCCAGTCCTAAATGGAGTGGAATCACATGCAATTTCTGGTCCTACGAGCAAGATTTGTTTTCTGGTAAGAAGAGTCACTATTGCGCTGCCATTGCCATACACAGGACAAATAGCACTGGCGTCTGTTCCAGTAAGTACAGTGTATTGGATTGAATAGGAGCTACTGTTCTTGTCAGTTTACTAAGCAGAATTGAACTAGATATGGTCCGTGCGTGTAGGAATCACAGTTCTTTTGTTCTTAGCAAGTTCACTGTTTGTACCCCATAGGAAACAAAGTAGAGTAGAAGAGTGCTCTTTTCTCAAAAGCAGAGTGTGTTTCATGTAAGGCGAGCTGCCATTTGTTTCCCAGTCATAAATGTAGTTGAATCACATGAAGTTTCTGGTCTTACGAGCAAGAGTTGTTTTCTGGTAAGGAAAGTCACTATTGCGCTCCCATTGCCATACACAGTGCAAATTGCACTCGCTTCAGTTCCCAGCAAGTACAGTGTATCGGACTGAAGAGGAGCTACTGTTCTTGTCAGTTTCCTAAGCAGAGTTGAACTAGATATGGCCCGTGTGTAGGAAGCACAGTTCTTTTGTTCTGAGCAAGCTCACTCTTCTGGCCCTATAGGAAACACAGTAGAGTAGAAGAGTGCTCTTTTCTCAAAAGCAGAGTGTGTTTCTTGTAAGGCGAGCTAGCATTTGTTTCCCAGTTCTAAATGGAGTGGAATCACATGCAGTTTCTGGTCCTACGAGCAAGAGTTGTTTTCTGGTAAGAAGAGACACTATTGCACTGCCATTGCCATACACAGGACAAATAGCACTGGCGTCTGTTCCCAGCAAGTACAGTGTATTGGACTGAAGAGGATCTACTGTTCTTGTCAGGTTCCTAAGCAGACTTGAACTAGATATGCCCGTGTGTGGAGGAAGCACAGTTTTTTTGTTCTGAGCAAGCTCACTGTTCGGAACACATAAGAAACACAGTAGAGTAGAAGAGTGCTCTTTTCTCAAAATCGTAGTGTGTTTCTTGTAAGGCGAGCTAGCGTTTGTTTCCCAGTCCTAAATGGAGTTGAGTCACATGAAGTTTTTTGTCCTATGAGCAAAAGTTGTTTTCTGGTAAGACAAGTCACTATTGTGCTCCAATTGCCATACCCAGTGCAAATAGCACTCGCGTCTGTTCCCCGCAAGTACAGTGTATCGGACGGAAGAGGAGCTACTGTTCTTGTCAGTTTCCTAAGCACAGTTGAACTAGATATGGTCCGTGTGTGTAGGAAGCACAGTTTTTTTGTTCTGAGCAAGCTCACTGTTCTGGCCCTATAGGAAACACAGTAGAGTAGAAGATTGCTCTTTTCTCAAAAGCAGAGTGTGTTTCTTGGAAGTCGAGCTAGCGTTTGTTTCCCAGTCCTAAATGGAGTTGAGTCACATGCAGTTTTTTGTCCAACGAGCAAGCGTTATTTTCTGGCAAGACAAGTCACTATTGTGCTCCAATTGCCATACACAGTGCAAATTGCACTCGCGTCTGTTCCCCTCAAGTACAGTGTATTGGACTGAAGAGGAGATACTGTTCTTGTTTGTTTCCTAAGCAGAGTTTAATTAGATATGGCCCGTGTGTGTAGAAAGCACAGTTGTTTTGTTCTGAGCAAGCTCACTGTTCGGACCCCATAGGAAACACAGTAGAGTAGAAGAGTGCTCTTTTCTCAAAAGCAGAGTGTGTTTCTTGTAAGGCGAGCTAGCATTTGTTTCCCAGTCCTAAATGGAGTTGAATCACATGCAGTTTCTGGTCTTACGAGCAAGAGTTGTTTTCCGGTAAGGAAAGTCACTATTGCGCTCCCATTGCCATACACAGTGCAAATAGCACTCGCGTCTGTTCCCAGCAAGTACAGTGTATCGGACTGAAGAGGAGCTACTGTTCTTGTCAGTTTCCTAAGCAGAGTTGAACTAGATATGGCCCGTGTGTAGGAAGCACAGTTCTTTTGTTCTGAGCAAGCTCACTGCTCTGGCCCTATAGGAAACACAGTAGAGTAGAAGAGTGCTCTTTTCTCTAAAGCAGAGTGTGTTTTTTGTAAGGTGAGCTGGCGTTTATTTCCCAGTCCTAAATGGAGTTGAATCACATGCAGTTTCTGGTCCTAAGAGCAAGAGCTGATTTCTGGTAAGTAAAGTCACTATTGTGCTCCCCTTGCCATACATAGTGCAAATAGCTCTCACGTCTGTTCCCAGCAAGTACAGTGTATCGGACTGAAGAGGAGCTACTGTTCTTGTCAGTTTCCTAAGCAGAGTTGAACTAGATATGGCCTGCGTGTGTAGGAAGCACAGTTCTTTTGTTCTGAGCAAGCTCACTGTTTTGACCCCATAGGAAACACAGTAGAGTAGAAGAGTGCTCTTTTCTCTAAAGCAGAATGTGTTTCATGTAAGGCGAGCTAGCGTTTGCTTTCCATTCCTAAATGGAGTGGAATCACATGCAGTGTCTGGTCCTACGAGCAGGAATTGTTTTCTGGTAAGGAAAGTCTCTATTGCACTGCCATTGCCATACACAGGACAAATAGCACTGGCGTCTGTTCCAGCAAGTACAGTGTATTGGACTGAATAGGAGCTACTGTTCTTGTCAGTTTACTAAGCAGAATTGAGCTAGATATGGTCCGTGCGTGTAGGAAGCACAGTTCTTTTGTTCTGAGCAAGCTCACTGTTTGGACCCCATAGGAAACACAGTAGAGTAGACGAGTGCTCTTTTCTCAAAAGCAGAGTGTGTTTCTTGGAAGTCGAGCTAGCATTTCTTTCCCAGTCCTAAATGGAGTTGAGTCACATGCAGTTTTTTGTCCTACGAGCAAGAGTTGTTTTCTGGTAAGACAAGTCACTATTGTGCTCCAATTGCCATAAACAGTGCAAATAGCACTCGCGTCTGTTCCCCGCAAGTACAGTGTATTGGACGGAAGAGGAGCTACTGTTCTTGTCATTTTCCTAAGGAGAGTTGAACTAGATATGGCCCGTGTGTGTAGGAAGCACAGTTCTTTTGTTCTGAGCAAGCTCACTCTTCTGGCCCTATAGGAAACACAGTAGAGTAGAAGAGTGCTCTTTTCTCAAAAGCAGAGTGTGTTTCTTGTAAGGCGAGCTAGCATTTGTTTCCCAGTCCTAAATGGAGTGGAATCACATGCAGTTTCTGGTCCTATGAGCAAGAGATGTTTTCTGGTAAGAAGAATCACTGTTGTGCTCTCAATGTCATACACAGTGCAAATAACATTGGCGTCGGTTCCCAACATGTACAGTGTATTGGACTGAAGAGGATCTACTGTTTTTGTCAGGTTCCTAAGCAGACTTGAACTAGATATGGCCTTGTGTGTAGGAAGCACAGTTTTTTTGTTCTGAGCAAGCTCACTTTTCGGAACACATAGGAAACACAGTAGAGTAGAAGAGTGCTCTTTTCTCAAAAGCAGAGTGTGTTTCTTGGAAGTAGAGCTAGCCTTTGTTTCCCAGTCCTCAATGGAGTTGACTCACATGCAGTTTTTTGTCCTACGAGCAAGAGTTGTTTTCTCGTAAGACAAGTCACTATTGTGCTCCAATTGCCATACACAGTGCAAATAGCACTCGCGTCTGTTCCCCGCAAGTACAGTGTATTGGACTGAAGAGGAGCTACTGTTCTTGTTTGTTTCCTAAGCAGAGTTGAACTAGATATGGCCCGTGTGTAGGAAGCACAGTTCTTTTGTTCTGAGCAAGCTCACTGTTCGGACCCAATAGGAAACGCTGTAGAATAGAAGAGTGCTCTTTTCTCAAAAGCAGAGTGTGTTTCATGTAAGGCGAGCTAGCACTTGTTCCCCAGTTCTAAATGGAGTTGAATCACATGCAGTTTCTGGTCCTACGAGCAAGAGTTGTTTTCTGGTAAGGAAAGTCACTATTGCGCTCCCATTGACATACACAGTGCAAATAGCACTCGCGTCTGTTCCCAGCAAGTACAGTGTATCGGACTGAAGAGGAGCTACTGTTCTTGTCAGTTTCCTAAGCAGAGTTGAACTAGTTATGGCCGGTATGTAGGAAGCACAGTTCTTTTGTTCTGAGCAAGCTCACTCTTCTGGCCCTATAGGAAACACAGTAGAGTAGAAGAGTGCTCTTTTCTCTAAAGCAGAGTGTGTTTCTTGTAAGGCGAGCTAGTGTTTGTTTCCCAGTCCTAAATGGAGTTGAATCACATGCAGTTTCTAGTCCTAAGAGCAAGAGTTGTTTTATGGTAAGAAGAGTCACTATTGCGATGCCATTGCCATACACAGGACAAATAGCACTGGCGTCTGTTCCCAGCAAGTACAGTGTATTGGACTGAAGAGGATCTACTGTTCTTGTCAGGTTCCTAAGCAGAATTGAACTAGATATGGCCGTGTGTGTAGGAAGCACAGTTCTTTTGTTCTGAGCAAGCTCACTGTTCGGACACCATAGGAAAACCAGTAGAGTAGAAGAGTGCTCTTTTCTCAAAAGCAGAATGTGTTCTTGGAAGTCGAGCTAGCGTTTGTTTTCCAGTCTTAAATGGAGTTGAGTCACATGCAGTTTTTTGTCCTACGAGCAAGAGTTGTTTTCTCGTAAGACAAGTCACTATTGTGCTCCAATGCCATACACAGTGCAAATAGCACTCGCGTCTATTCCCCGCAAGTACAGTGTATTGGACTGAAGAGGATCTACTGTTCTTGTCAGGTTCCTAAGCAGAATTGAACTAGATATGGCCGTGTGTGTAGGAAGCACAGTTCTTTTGTTCTGAGCAAGCTCACTGTTCGGACACCATAAGAAACAAAGTAGAGTAGAAGAGTGCTCTGTTCTCAAAAGCAGAGTGTGTTTCTTGTAAGGCGAGCTAGCATTTGTTTCCCAGTCGTAAAAGGAGTTGAATCTCATGCAGTTTCTGGTCCTAAGAGCAAGAGTTGTTTTCTGGTAAGGAAAGTCACTATTGCGCTCCCCTTGCCATACATTGTGCAAATAGCTCTCGCTTCTATTCCCAGCAAGTACAGTGTATCGGACTGAAGAGGAGCTACTGTTCTTGTCAGTTTCCTAAGCAGAGTTGAACTAGATATGGCCCGTGTGTGTAGGAAGCACAGTTCTTATGTTCTGAGCAAGCTCACTGTTCTGGCCCCAGAGGAAGCACAGTAGAGTAGAAGAGTGCTCTTTTCTCTAAAGCAGAGTGTGTTTCTTTTAAGGCGAGCTAGCGTTTGTTTTCCAGTCCTAAATGGAGTTGAGTCACTTGCAGTTTTTTGTCCTACGAGCAAGAGTTGCTTTCTGGTAAGACGAGTCACTATTGTGCTAAAATTGCCATACACAGTGCAAATAGCACTCGCGTCTGTTCCCCGCAAGTAAAGTGTATTGGACTGAAGAGGAGCTACTGTTCTTGTCAGTTTCATAAGCAGAGTTGAACTAGATATGGCCCGTGTATGTAGGAAGCACAGTTCTTATGTTCTGAGCAAGCTCACTGTTCTGGCCCTATAGGAAACACAGTAGAGTAGAGGAGTGCTCTTTTCTATAAAGCCGAGTGTGTTTCTTGTAAGGCGAGCTAGCGTTTGTTTCCCAATCCTAAATGGAGTTGAATCACATGCAGTTTCTGGTCCTACGAGCAAGAGTTGTTTTCTGGTAATACGTGTCACTATTGTGCTCCCATTGACATACACAGTGCAAATAGCACTCGTGTCTCTTTCCTGCAAGTACAGTGTATCGGACTAAAGAGGAGCTACTGTTCTTGTCAGTTTCCTATGCAGAGTTGAACTAGATATGGCCGTGTGAGTAGGAAGCACAGTTTTTTTGTTCGGAGCAAGCTTACTGTTCGGAACACATAGGAAACACAGTAGAGTAGAAGAGTGCTCTTTTCTCAAAAGCAGAGTGTGTTTCTTGGAAGTCGAGCTAGCGTTTGTTTCCCAGTTAAATGGAGTTGAGTCACATGCAGTTTTTTGTCCTATGAGCAAGAGTTGTTTTCTGGTAAGAAGAGTCACTATTGCGCTCAAATTGCCATACACAGTGCAAATAGCACTCGCGTCTGTTCTCTGCAAGTACAGTGTATTGGACGGAAGAGGAGCTATTGTTCTTGTCAGTTTCCTAAGCAGAGTTGAACTAGATATGGCCCATGTGTGTAGGAAGCACAGTTCTTTTGTTCTGAGCAAGCTCACTGTTCGGACCCCATAGGAAACAGAGTAGAATAGAAGAGTGCTCTTTTCTCAAAAGCAGTGTGTGTTTCATGTAAGGCGAGCTAGCATTTGTTTCCCAATCCTAAATGGAGTTGAATCACATGCAGTTTCTGGTCTTACGAGCAAGAGATGTTTTCTGGTAAGGAAAGTCACTATTGCGCTCCCATTGACATACACAGTGCAAATAGCACTTGCGTCTGTTCCCAGCAAGTACAGTGTATCGGACTGAAGAGTAGCTACTGTTCTTGTCAGTTGCCTAAGCATAGTTGAACTAGATATGGCCCGTGTGTAGGAAGCACAGTACTTTTGTTCTGAGCAAGCTCACTGTTCTGGCCCTATAGGAAACACAGTAGAGTAGAAGTGTGCTCTTTTCTCTAAAGCAGAGTGTGTTCCTTGTAAGGTGAGCTAGCTTTTGTTTGCCAGTCCTAAATGGAGTGGAATTACATGCAGTTTCTGGTCCTACAAGCAAGAGTTGTTTTCTGGTAAGAAGAGTCACTATTGCGCTGCCATTGCCATACACAGGACAAATAGCACTGGCGTCTCTTCCCAGCAAGTACAGTGTATTGGACTGAAGAGGATCTACTGTTCTTGTCAGGTTCCTAAGCAGACTTGAACTAGATATGGCCGTGTGTGTAGGAAGCACAGTTCTAATGTTCTGAGCAAGTTCAATCTTCTGGCTCTATAGGAAAAACAGTAGAGTAGAAGAGTGCTCTTTTCTGAAAAGCAGAGTGTGTTTCTTGCATGGAGAGCTAGCGTTTGTTTTCTAGTCCTAAATGGAGTTGAGTCACATGCAGTTTTTTGTCCTACGAGCAAGAGTTGTTTTCTGGTAAGACAAGTCACTATTGTGCTCCAATTGCCATACACAGTGCAAAGAGCACTCGCGTCTGTTCCCTGCAAGTACAGTGTATTGGAAGGAAGAGGAGCTATTGTTCTTGTCAGTTTCCTAAGAAGAGTTGAACTAGATATGGCCCATGTGTGTAGGAAGCACAGTTCTTTTGTTCTGAGCAAGCTCACTATTCTGGCCCTATAGGAAACACAGTAGAGTAGAAGAGTGCGCTTTTCTCTAAAGCAGAGTGTGTTTCTTGTAAGGTGAGCTAGCTTTTGTTTCCCAGTCCTAAATGGTGTTGAATCACATGCAGTTTCTGATCCTATGAGCAAGAGTTGTTTTCTGGTATGAAGAGTCACTATTGCGCTGCCATTGCCATACACAGGACAAACAGCACTGGTGTCTGTTCCCAGCAATTACAGTGTACTGGACTGAAGAGGATCTACTGTCCTTGTCAGGTTCCTAAGCAGAATTGAAATAGATATGGCCGTGTGTAGGAAGCAAAGTTCTTTGTTCTGAGCAAGCTCACTGTTCTGGCCCTATAGGAAACACAGTAGAGTAGAAGAGTGCTCTTTACTCAAAAGCAGAGTGTCTTTCTTGTAAGGCAAGCTAGCGTTTGTTTCCCAGTCCTAAATGGAGTTGAGTCACATGCAGTTTTTTGTCCTACGAGCAAGAGTTGTTTTCTGGTAAGACGAGTCACTATTGTGCTCCAATTGCCATACACAGTGCAAATAGCACTGGCGTCTGTTCCCCGCAAGTACAGTGTATTGGACGGAAGAGGAGCTACTGTTCTTGTCAGTTTCCTAAGCAGAGTTGAACTAGATATGGCCCGTGTGTGTAGGAAGCACAGTTCTTTTGTTCTTAGCAAGCTCACTGTTCGGACCCCATTGAAACACAGTAGAGTAGAAGAGTGCTCTTTTCTCAAAAGCAAAGTGTGTTTCTTGTAAGGCGAGCTAGCGTTTGTTTCCCAGTCCTGAATGGAGTTGAATCACATGCAGTTTCTGGTCCTACGAGCAAGAGTTGTTTTCTGGTAAGAGGTGTCACTATTGCACTGCCATTGCCATACACAGGACAAATAGCACTGGCGTCTGTTCCCAGCAAGTACAGTGTATTGGACTGAAGAGGATCTAGTGTTCTTGTCAGTTTCCTAAGCAGAGTTGAACTAGATATGGCCGTGTGTGTAGGAAGCACAGTTTTTTTGTTCTGAGCAAGCTCACTGTTTGGAACACATAGGAAACACAGTAGAGTAGAAGAGTGCTCTTTTCTCAAAAGCAGAGTGTGTTTCTTGTAAGGCGAGCTATCGTTTGTTTCCCAGTCCTAAATGGAGTTGAGTCACATGGAGTTTTTTGTACTATGAGAAAAAGTTGTTTTCTGGTAAGGAAAGTCACTATTGTGCTCCCCTTGCCATACATAGTGCAAATAGCCTCACGTCTGTTCCCAGCAAGTACAGTGTATCGGACTGAAGAGGAGCTACTGTTCTTGTCATTTCCTAAGCAGAGTTGAACTAGATATGGCCTGCGTGTGTAGGAAGCACAGTTCTTTTGTTCTGAGCAAGCTCACTGTTTTGACCCCATAGGAAACACAGTAGAGTAGAAGAGTGCTCTTTTCTCTAAAGCAGAATGTGTTTCATGTAAGGCGAGCTAGCCTTTGTTTCCCAGTCCTAAATGGAGTTGAATCACATGCAGTGTCTGGTCCTACGAGCAGGAGTTGTTTTCTGGTAAGGAAAGTCACTATTGCGCTCCCATTGCCATACACAGTGCAAATAGCCCTCCCGTCTGTTCCCAGCAAGTACAGTGTATTGGACTGAAAAGGAGCTACTGTTCTTCTCAGTTTTCTAAGCAGAGTTGAACTAGATATGGCCCGTGTGTGTAGGAAGTACAGTTCTTTTTTTCTGAGCAAGCTCACTGTTCTGGCCCTATAGGAAACACAGAAGAGTAGAAGAGTGCTCTTTTCTCAAAAGCAGAGTGTGTTTCTTGTAAAGCGAGCTAGAGTTTGTTTCCCAGTCCTAAATGGAGTGGAATCACATGCAGTTTCTGGTCCTACGAGCAAGATTTGTTTTCTGGTAAGAAGAGTCACTATTGCGCTGCCATTGCCTTACACAGGACAAATAGCACTGGCGTCTGTTCCAGTAAGTACAGTGTATTGGACTGAATAGGAGCTACTGTTCTTGTCAGTTTACTAAGCAGAATTGAACTAGATATGGTCCGTGCGTGTAGGAAGCACAGTTCTTTTGTTCTTAGCAAGCTCAACGTTTGGACCCCATAGGAAACACAGTAGAGTAGAAGAGTGCTCTTTTCTCAAAAGCAGAGTGTGTTTCTTGGAAGTCGAGCTAGCATTTCTTTCCCAGTCCTAAATGGAGTTGAGTCACATGCAGTTTTTTGTCCTACGAGCAAGAGTTGTTTTCTGGTAAGACAAGTCACTATTGTGCTCCAATTGCCATACCCAGTGCAAATAGCACTCGCGTCTGTTCCCCGCAAGTACAGTGTATTGGACGGAAGAGGAGCTACTGTTCTTGTCACTTTCCTAAGCACAGTTGAACTAGATATGACCGTGTGTGTAGGTAGCACAGTTTTTTTGTTCTGAGCAAGCTCACTGTTCGGAACACATAGGAAACACAGTAGAGTAGAAGAGTGCTCTTTTCTCAAAAGCAGAGTGTGTTTCTTGTAAGGTGAGCTAGCATTTCTTTCCCAGTCCTAAATGGAGTTGAATCACATGCAGTTTCTGGTCCTACAAGCAAGAGTTGTTTTCTGGTAAGAAGAGTCACTATTGCGCTGATATTGTCATACACAGGACAAATAGCACTGGCGTCTGTTCCCAGCAAGTACAGTGTATTGGACTGAAGAGGATCTACTGTTCTTGTCAGGTTCCTAAGCAGACTTGAACTAGATATGGCCGTGTGAGTAGGAAGTACAGTTCTTTTGTGCTGAGCAGCTCACTGTTCGGAACACATAGGAAACACAGTAGAGTAGAAGAGTGCTCTTTTCTCAAAAGCAGAGTGTGTTTCATGTAAGGGGACCTAGCATTTCTTTCCCAGTCCTAAATGGAGTTGAATCACATGCAGTTTCTGGTCCTACGATCAAGAGTTGTTTTCTGGTAAGGAAAGTCACTATTGCACTCCCATTGCCGTACACAGTACAAATAGCACTCGCGTCTGTTCCCAGCAAGTACAGTGTATTGGACTGAAGAGGAGCTACTGTTCTTGTTGGTTTCCTAAGCAGAGTTGAATTAGATATGGCCCGTGTGTGTAGGAAGCACAGTTATTTTGTTCTGTGCAAACTCACTGTTCTGACCCATAGGAAACACAGTAGAGTAGAAGAGTACTCTTTTCTCAAAAGCAGAGTGTGTTTCATGTATGCGAGCTAGCGTTTTTTTCCCAGTCCTAAATGGATGTGAATCACATTCAGTTTCTGGTCCTACGAGCAAGAGTCGTTTTCTGGTAAGGAATGTAACTATTGCGCTCCCATTGCCATACACAGTGCAAATAGCCCTCCTATCTGTTCCCAGTAAGTACAGTGTATTGGACTGCAAAGGAGCTACTGTTCTTCTCAGTTTCCTAAGCAGAGTTGAACTAGATATGGGCCGTGTGTGTAGGAAGTACAGTTCTTTTTTTCTGAGCAAGCTCACTGTTCTGGCCCTATAGGAAACACAGAAGAGTAGAAGAGTGCTCTTTTCTCAAAAGCAGAGTGTGTTTCATGTAAGGCGAGCTAGCATTTGTTTCCCAGTCCTAAATGGAGTTGAATCACATGCAGTTTCTGGTCCTACGAGCAAGAGTTGTTTTCTGGTAAGGAAAGTCACTATTGAGCTCCCCTTGCCATACACAGTGCAAATAGCTCTCGCGTCTGTTCCCAGTAAGTACAGTGTATCAGACTGAAGAGGAGCTACTGTTCTTGTCAGTTTCCTAAGCAGAGTTGAACTAGATACGGCCCTTGTGTGTTGGAAGCACAGTTCTTATGTTCTGAGCGAGTTCACTCTTCTGGCCCTATAGGAAACACAGTAGAGAAGAAGAGTGCTCTTTTCTCAAAAGCAGAGTGTGTTTTTGTAAGGCGAGCTAGCAGTTGTTTCCTAGTCCTAAGTGGATTTGAATCACATGCAGTTTCTGGTCCTAGGAACAAGAGTTGTTTTCTGGTAAGGAAAGTCACTATTGCGCTCCCATTGCCCTTCACAAGGCAAATAGCACTCGCGCCTTTTCCCAGCAAGTACAGTGTATTAGACTGAATAGGAGCTACTCTTCTTGTCAGTTTACTAAGCAGAGTTGAACTAGATATGGTCCGTGTGTGCAGGAAGCACAGTTCTTTTGTTCTGAGCAAGCTCACTGTTTGGACCCCATAGGAAACACTGTAGAGTAGAAGAGTGCTCTTTTCTCTAAAGCAGAGTGTGTTTTTTGTAAGGCAAGCTACCGTTTGTTTCCCAGTCCTAAATGGAGTGGAATCACATGCAGTTTCTGGTCCTACGAGCAAGAGTTGTTTTCTGGTAAGGAAAGTCACTATTGAGCTCCCATTGCCATACACAGTGCAAATAGCCCTCCCATCTGTTTCCAGCAACTACAGTGTATTGGACTGAAGAGGAGCTACTGTTCTTCTCAGTTTCCTAAGCAGAGTTGAAGTAGATATGGCCCGTGTGTGTAGGAAGCACAGTTCTTTTTTTCTGTGCAAGCTCACTGTTCTGGCCCTATTGGAAACACAGTAGAGTAGAAGAGTGCTCTTTTCTCAAAAGCAGAGTGTGTTTCATGTAAAGCGAGCTAGAATTTGTTTCCCAGTCCTAAATGGAGTTGAATCACCTGCAGTTTCTGGTCCTACGAGCAAGAGTTGTTTTCTGTTAAGAAGAGTCACTATTGCACTGCCATTGCCATACACAGGACAAATAGCACTGGCGTCTGTTCCCAACAAGTACAGTGTATTGAACTGAAGAGGATCTACTGTTCTTGTCAGGTTCCTAAGCAGACTTGAACTAGATATGGCCGTGTGAGTAGGAAGCACAGTTTTTTTTTTTCTGAGCAAGCTCACTGTTCGCAAGATATAGGAAACACAGTAGAGTAGAAGAGTGCTCTTTTCTAAAAACCAAAGTGTGTTTCTTGGAAGTTGAGCTAGCGTTTGTTTCCCAGTCCTAAATGGAGTTGAGTCACATGCAATTTTTTGTCCTACGAGCAAGACTTTTTTTCTGGTAAGGAAAGTCACTATTGTGCTCCCATTGCCATACACAGTACAAATAGCACTCGCGTCTGTTCCCAGCAAGTACAGTGTATCGGACTGAAGAGGAGCTACTGTTCTTGTCAGTTTCCTAAGCAGAGTTGAACTAGATATGGCCCGTGTGTAGGAAGCACAGTTCTTTTGTTCTGAGCATGCTCACTGTTCTGGCCCTATAGGAAACACAGTAGAGTAGAAGAGTGCTCTTTTCTCAAAAGCAGAGTGTGTTTCATGTAAGGCGAGCTAGCATTTGTTTCCCAGTCCTAAATGGAGTTGAATCACATGCAGTTTCTGGTCCTACGATCAAGAGTTGTTTTCTGGTAAGGAAAGTCACTATTGCGCTCCCATTGCCATACACAGTGCAAATAGCACTCGCTTCTGTTCCCAGCAAGTACAGTGTATCGGACTGAAAATGAGCTACTGTTCTTGTCAGTTTCCTAAACAAAGTTGAACTAGTTATGGCCCGTGTGTAGGAAGCACAGTTCTTTTTTTCTGAGCAAGCTCACTGTTCTGGCCTTATAGGAAACACAGTAGAGTAGAAGAGTGCTCTTTTCTCAAAAGCAGAGTGTGTTTCTTGTAAAGCGAGCTAGAGTTTGTTTCCCAGTTATAAATGGAGTTGAATCACATGAAGTTTCTGGTCCTAAGAGCAAGAGATGTTTTCTGTTAAGAAGAGTAACTATTGCGCTGCCTTTGCCATACACAGGACAAATAGCACAGGCGTCTGTTCCCAGCAAGTACAGTGTATTGAACTGAAGAGGATCTACTGTACTTGTCAGGTTCCTAAGCAGACTTGAACTAGATATGGCCGTGTGAGTAGGAAGCACAGTTTTTTTGTTCTGAGCAAGCTCACTGTTCTGGCCCTATAGGAAACAAAGTAGAGTAGAAGAGTGCTCTTTTATCAAAAGCAGAGTTTTTTTCTTGGAAGTCGAGCTAGCGTTTGTTTCCCAGTCCCAAATGGAGTTGAGTCACATGCAGTTTTTGTCCTACGAGCAAGAGTTGTTTTATGGTAAGACAAGTCACTATTGTGCTCCAATTGCCATACACAGGACAAATAGCACTGGCGTCTGTTCCCAGCAAGTACAGTGTATTGGACTGAAGAGGATCTACTGTTCTTGTCAGGTTCCTAAGCAGACTTGAACTAGATATGGCCGTGTGTGTAGGAAGCACAGTTTTTTTGTTCTGAGCAAGCTCACTGTTCGGAACACATAGGAAACACAGTAGAGTAGAAGAGTGCTCTTTTCTCAAAAGCAGAGTTTGTTTCTTGTAAGGCGAGCTAGCGTTTGTTTCCCAGTCCTAAATGGAGTTGAGTCACATGCAGTTTTTTGTCCTATGAGCAAAAGTTGTTTTCTGGTAAGACAAGTCACTATTGTTCTCCAATTGCCATACACAATGCAAATAGCACTCGCGTCTGTTCCCCGCAAGTACAGTGTATTGGACGGAAGAGGAGCTACTGTTCTTGTCAGTTTCCTAAGCACAGTTGAACTAGATATGGCCCGTGTGTGTAGGAAGCACAGTTCTTTTGTTCTGAGCAAGCTCACTGTACGGACCCCATAGGAAACACAGTAGAGTAGAAGAGTGCTCTTTTCTGAAAAGCAGAGTGTGTTTCATGTAAGGCGAGCTAGAGTTTGTTTCCCAGTCCTAAATGGACTTGAATCACATGCAGTTTCTGGTGTTACGAGCAAGAGTTGTTTTCTGGTAAGGAAAGTCACTATTGTGCTCCCATTGCCATACACAGTGCAAATAGAACTCGCGTCTGTTCCCAGCAAGTACAGTGTATCAGACTGAAGAGGAGCTACTGTTCTTGTCAGTTTCCAAAGCAGAGTTGAACTAGATATGGCCCGAGTGTAGGAAGCACAGTTTTTTTTTTTCTGAGCAAGCTCACTTTTCGGAACACATAGGAAACACAGTAGAGTAGAAGAGTGCTCTTTTCTCAAAAGCAGAGTGTGTTTTTGTAAGGCGAGCTAGCGTTTGTTTCCTAGTCCTAAATGGAGTTGAATCTCATGCAGTTTCTGGTCCTCTGAACAAGAGTTGTTTTCTGGTAAGGAAAGTCACTATTGTGCTCCCATTGCCCTTCACAAGGCAAATAGCACTCGCGTCTTTTCCCAGCAAGTACAGTGTATTGGACTGAATAGGAGCTACTGTTCTTGTCAGTTTACTAAGCAGAGTTGAACTAGATATGGCCCGTGTGTGTAGGAAGCACAGTTCTTTTGTTCTGAGCAAGCTCACTGTTTGGAACCCATAGGAAACAGAGTAGAGTAGAAGAGTGCTCTTTTCTCAAAAGCAGAGTGTGTTTCATATAAGGCGAGCTAGTATTTGTTTCCCAGTCCTAAATGGAGTTGAATCACATGCAGTTTCTGGTCCTAAGAACAAGAGTTGTTTTCTGGTAAGGAAAGTCACTATTGCGCTCCCATTGCCATAAACAGTGCAAATAGCACTCCCCTATGTTCCCAGCAAGTACAGTGTATCGGACTGAAGAGGAGCTACTGTTCTTGTCAGTTTCCTAAGCAGAGTTGAACGAGATATGGCCCGTGTGTAGGAAGCACAGTTCTTTTGTTCTGAGCAAGCTCACTGTTCTGGCCCTATAGGAAAAACGGTAGAGTAGAAGAGTGCTCTTTTCTTAAAGCAGAGTGTGTTTCTTGCAAGGTGAGCTAGCTTTTGTTTCCCAGTCCTAAATGGAGTTGAATCACATGCAGTTTCTGGTCCTACAAGCAAGAGTTGTTTTCTGGTAAGAAGAGTCACTATTGCGCTGCCATTGCCATACACAGGACAAATAGCACTGGCGTCTGTTCCCAGCAAGTACAGTGTATTGAACTGAAGAGGATCTACTGTTCTTGTCAGGTTCCTAAGCAGACTTGAACTAGATATGGCCGTGTGAGTAGGAAGCACAGTTTTTTTTTTTTTCTGAGCAAGCTCACTGTTCGGAACATATTGGAAACACAGTAGAGTAGGAGAGTGCTCTTTTCTCAAAAGCAAACTGTGTTTCTTGGAAGTTGAGCTAGCGTTTGTTTCCCAGTCCTAAATGGAGTTGAGTCACATGCAATTTTTTGTCCTACGAGCAAGACTTGTTTTCTGGTAAGGAAATTCACTATTGTGCTCCCATTGCCATACACAGTGCAAATAGCACTCGTGTCTGTTCCCAGCAAGTACAGTGTATCGGACAGAAGAGGAGCTACTGTTCTTGTCAGTTTCCAAAGCAGAGTTGAACTAGATATGGCCCGTGTGTAGGAAGCACAGTTCTTTTGTTCTGAGCAAGCTCACTGTTCTGGCCCTATAGGAAACACAGTAGAGAAGAAGAGTGTTCTTTTCTCAAAAGCAGAGTGTGTTTCTTGTAAAGCGAACTAGAGTTTGTTTCCCAGTTTTAAATGGAGTGGAATCACATGCAGTTTCTGGTCCTACGAGCAAGAGATGTTTTCTGGTAAGAAGAGTCACTATTGAGCTGCCATTGCCATATACAGGACAAAAAGCACTGGCGTCTGTTCCCAGCAAGTACAGTGTATTGGACTGAAGAGGATCTACTGTTCTTGTCAGTTTCCTAAGCAGAGTTGTACTAGATATGGCCCGTGTGTGTAGGAAGTACAGTTCTTTTTTTCTGAGCAAGCTCACTGTTCTGGCCCTATTGGAGACAAAGTAGAGTAGAAGAGTGCTCTTTTCTCAAAAGCAGAGTGTCTTTCTTGTAAAGCAAGCTAGAGTTTGTTCCCCAGTCCTAAATGGAGTTGAGTCACATGCAGTTTTTTGTCCTACGAGCAAGAGTTGTTTTCCGGTAAGACAAGTCACTATTGTGCTCCAATTGCCCTACACAGTGCAAAGAGCACTCGCGTCTGTTCCCTGCAAGTACAGTGCATTGGACGGAAGAGGAGCTACTGTTCCTGTCAGTTTCCTAAGCAGAGTTGAACTAGATATGGCCCGTGTGTGTAGGAAGCACAGTTCATTTGTTCTGAGCAAGCTCACTGTTTTGACCCCATAGGAAACACAGTAGAGTAGAAGAGTGCTCTTTTCTCTAAAGCAGAATGTGTTTCATGTAAGGCGAGCTAGCGTTTGTTTCCCAGTCCTAAATGGAGTGGAATCACATGCAGTGTCTGGTCCTACGAGCAGGAGTTGTTTTCTGGTAAGGAAAGTCACTATTGCGCTCCCATTGCCATACACAGTGCAAATAGCCCTCCCGTCTGTTCCCAGCAAGTACAGTGTATTGGACTGAAAAGGAGCTACTGTTCTTCTCAGTTTTCTAAGCAGAGTTGAACTAGATATGGCCCGTGTGTGTAGGAAGTACAGTTCTTTTTTTCTGAGCAAGCTCACTGTTCTGGCCCTATAGGAAACACAGAAGAGTAGAAGAGTGCTCTTTTCTCAAAAGCAGAGTGTGTTTCTTGTAAAGCGAGCTAGAGTTTGTTTCCCAGTCCTAAATGGAGTGGAATCACATGCAGTTTCTGGTCCTACGAGCAAGATTTGTTTTCTGGTAAGAAGAGTCACTATTGCGCTGCCATTGCCATACACAGGACAAATAGCACTTGCGTCTGTTCCAGTAAGTACAGTGTATTGGACTGAATAGGAGCTACTGTTCTTGTCAGTTTACTAAGCAGAATTGAACTAGATATGGTCCGTGCGTGTAGGAAGCACAGTTCTTTGTTCTTAGCAAGCTCACTGTTTGGACCCCATAGGAAACACAGTAGAGTAGAAGAGTGCTCTTTTCTCAAAAGCAGAGTGTGTTTCTTGGAAGTCGAGCTAGCATTTCTTTCCCAGTCCTAAATGGAGTTGAGTCACATGCAGTTTTTTGTCTTACGAGCAAGAGTTGTTTTCTGGTAAGACAAGTCACTATTGTGCTCCAATTGCCATACCCAGTGCAAATAGCACTCGCGTCTGTTCCCCGCAAGTACACTGTATTGGACGGAAGAGGAGCTACTGTTCTTGTCACTTTCCTAAGCACAGTTGAACTAGATATGAGCGTGTGTGTAGGTAGCACAGTTTTTTTGTTCTGAGCAAGCTCACTGTTCGGAACACATAGGAAACACAGTAGAGTAGAAGAGTGCTCTTTTCTCAAAAGCAGAGTGTGTTTCTTATAAGGTGAGCTAGCATTTCTTTCCCAGTCCTAAATGGAGTTGAATCACATGCAGTTTCTGGTCCTACAAGCAAGAGTTGTTTTCTGGTAAGAAGAGTCACTATTGCGCTGATATTGCCATACACAGGACAAATAGCACTGGCGTCTGTTCCCAGCAAGTACAGTGTATTGGACTGAAGAGGATCTACTGTTCTTGTCAGGTTCCTAAGCAGACTTGAACTAGATATGGCCGTTTGAGTAGGAAGTACAGTTCTTTTGTTCTGAGCAGCTCACTGTTCGGAACACATAGGAAACACAGTAGAGTAGAAGAGTGCTCTTTTCTCAAAAGCAGAGTGTGTTTCATGTAAGGGGACCTAGCATTTGTTTCCCACTCCTAAGTGGAGTTGAATCACATGCAGTTTCTGGTCCTACGATCAAGAGTTGTTTTCTGGTAAGGAAAGTCACTATTGCACTCCCATTGCCGTACACAGTACAAATAGCACTCGCGTCTGTTCCCAGCAAGTACAGTGTATTGGACTGAAGAGGAGCTTCTGTTCTTGTTGGTTTCCTAAGCAGAGTTGAATTAGATATGGCCCGTGTGTGTAGGAAGCACAGTTATTTTGTTCTGTGCAAACTCACTGTTCTGACCCATAGGAAACACAGTAGAGTAGAAGAGTACTCTTTTCTCAAAAGCAGAGTGTGTTTCATGTATGCGAGCTAGCGTTTTTTTCCCAGTCCTAAATGGATGTGAATCACATTCAGTTTCTGGTCCTACGAGCAAGAGTCGTTTTCTGGTAAGGAATGTAACTATTGCGCTCCCATTGCCATACACAGTGCAAATAGCCCTCCTATCTGTTCCCAGTAAGTACAGTGTATTGGACTGCAAAGGAGCTACTGTTCTTCTCAGTTTCCTAAGCAGAGTTGAACTAGATATGGGCCGTGTGTGTAGGAAGTACAGTTCTTTTTTTCTGAGCAAGCTCACTGTTCTGGCCCTATAGGAAACACAGAAGAGTAGAAGAGTGCTCTTTTCTCAAAAGCAGAGTGTGTTTCATGTAAGGCGAGCTAGCATTTGTTTCCCAGTCCTAAATGGAGTTGAATCACATGCAGTTTCTGGTCCTACGAGCAAGAGTTGTTTTCTGGTAAGGAAAGTCACTATTGAGCTCCCCTTGCCATACACAGTGCAAATAGCTCTCGCGTCTGTTCCCAGTAAGTACAGTGTATCAGACTGAAGAGGAGCTACTGTTCTTGTCAGTTTCCTAAGCAGAGTTGAACTAGATACGGCCCTTGTGTGTTGGAAGCACAGTTCTTATGTTCTGAGCGAGTTCACTCTTCTGGCCCTATAGGAAACACAGTAGAGAAGAAGAGTGCTCTTTTCTCAAAAGCAGAGTGTGTTTTTGTAAGGCGAGCTAGCAGTTGTTTCCTAGTCCTAAGTGGATTTGAATCACATGCAGTTTCTGGTCCTAGGAACAAGAGTTGTTTTCTGGTAAGGAAAGTCACTATTGCGCTCCCATTGCCCTTCACAAGGCAAATAGCACTCGCGCCTTTTCCCAGCAAGTACAGTGTATTAGACTGAATAGGAGCTACTCTTCTTGTCAGTTTACTAAGCAGAGTTGAACTAGATATGGTCCGTGTGTGCAGGAAGCACAGTTCTTTTGTTCTGAGCAAGCTCACTGTTTGGACCCCATAGGAAACACTGTAGAGTAGAAGAGTGCTCTTTTCTCTAAAGCAGAGTGTGTTTTTTGTAAGGCAAGCTACCGTTTGTTTCCCAGTCCTAAATGGAGTGGAATCACATGCAGTTTCTGGTCCTACGAGCAAGAGTTGTTTTCTGGTAAGGAAAGTCACTATTGCGCTCCCATTGCCATACACAGTGCAAATAGCCCTCCCATCTGTTTCAAGCAACTACAGTGTATTGGACTGAAGAGGAGCTACTGTTCTTCTCAGTTTCCTAAGCAGAGTTGAAGTAGATATGGCCCGTGTGTGTAGGAAGCACAGTTCTTTTTTTCTGAGCAAGCACACTGTTCTGGCCCTATTAGAAACACAGTAGAGTAGAAGAGTGCTCTTTTCTCAAAAGCAGAGTGTGTTTCTTGTAAAGCGACCTAGAATTTGTTTCCCAGTCCTAAATGGAGTTGAATCACATGCAGTTTCTGGTCCTACGAGCAAGAGTTGTTTTCTGTTAAGAAGAGTCACTATTGCACTGCCATTGCCATACACAGGACAAATAGCACTGGCGTCTGTTCCCAACAAGTACAGTGTATTGAACTGAAGAGGATCTACTGTTCTTGTCAGGTTCCTAAGCAGACTTGAACTAGATATGGCCGTGTGAGTAGGAAGCACAGTTTTTTTTTTTCTGAGCAAGCTCACTGTTCGCAAGATATAGGAAACACAGTAGAGTAGAAGAGTGCTCTTTTCTAAAAAGCAAAGTGTGTTTCTTGGAAGTTGAGCTAGCGTTTGTTTCCCAGTCCTAAATGGAGTTGAGTCACATGCAATTTTTTGTCCTACGAGCAAGACTTTTTTTCTGGTAAGGAAAGTCACTATTGTGCTCCCATTGCCATACACAGTACAAATAGCACTCGCGTCTGTTCCCAGCAAGTACAGTGTATCGGACTGAAGAGGAGCTACTGTTCTTGTCAGTTTCCTAAACAAAGTTGAACTAGTTATGGCCCGTGTGTAGGAAGCACAGTTCTTTTTTTCTGAGCAAGCTCACTGTTCTCGCCTTATAGGAAACACAGTAGAGTAGAAGAGTGCTCTTTTCTCAAAAGCAGAGTGTGTTTCTTGTAAAGCAAGCTAGAGTTTGTTTCCCAGTCCTAAATGGAGTGGAATCACATGCAGTTTCTGGTCCTACGAGCAAGAGTTGTTTTCTGGTAAGAAGAGACACTATTGCACTGCCATTGCCATACACAGGACAAATAGCACTGGCGTCTTTTCCCAGCAAGTACAGTGTATTGGACTGAAGAGGATCTACTGTTCTTGTCAGGATCCTAAGCAGACTTGAACTAGATATGCCCGTGTGTGGAGGAAGCACAGTTTTTTTGTTCTGAGCAACCTCACTGTTCGGAACACATAGGGAACACAGTAGAGTAGAAGAGTGCTCTTTTCTCAAAATCGTAGTGTGTTTCTTGTAAGGCGAGCTAGCGTTTGTTTCCCAGTCCTAAATGGAGTTGAGTCACATGAAGTTTTTTGTCCTATGAGCAAAAGTTGTTTTCTGGTAAGACAAGTCACTATTGTGCTCCAATTGCCATACCCAGTGCAAATAGCACTCGCGTCTGTTCCCCGCAAGTACAGTGTATTGGACGGAAGAGGAGCTACTGCTCTTGTCACTTTCCTAAGCACAGTTGAACTAGATATGGCCGTGTGTGTAGGAAGCACAGTTTTTTGGTTCAGAGCAAGCTCACTGTTCTGGCCCTATAGGAAACACAGTAGAGTAGAAGATTGCTCTTTTCTCAAAAGCAGAGTGTGTTTCTTGGAAGTCGAGCTAGCGTTTGTTTCCCAGTCCTAAATGGAGTTGAGTCACATGCAGTTTTTGTCCAACGAGCAAGAGTTATTTTCTGGCAAGACAAGTCACTATTGTGCTCCAATTGCCATACACAGTGCAAATTGCACTCGCGTCTGTTCCCCTCAAGTACAGTGTATTGGACTGAAGAGGAGCTACTGTTCTTGTTTGTTTCCTAAGCAGAGTTTAATTAGATATGGCCCGTGTGTGTAGAAAGCACAGTTGTTTTGTTCTGAGCAAGCTCACTGTTCGGACCCCATAGGAAACACAGTAGAGTAGAAGAGTGCTCTTTTCTCAAAAGCAGAGTGTGTTTCTTGTAAGGCGAGGTAGCATTTGTTTCCCAGTCCTAAATGGAGTTGAATCACATGCAGTTTCTGGTCTTACGAGCAAGAGTTGTTTTCCGGTAAGGAAAGTCACTATTGCGCTCCCATTGCCATACACAGTTCAAATAGCGCTCCCGTCTGTTCCAGCAAGTACAGTGTATCGGACTGAAGAGGAGCTACTGTTCTTGTCAGTTTCCTAAGCAGAGTTGAACTAGATATGGCCCGTGTGTAGGAAGCACAGTTCTTTTGTTCTGAGCAAGCTCACTGCTCTGGCCCTATAGGAAACACAGTAGAGTAGAAGAGTGCTCTTTTTTCAAAAGCAGAGTGTGTTTTTTGTAAGGTGAGCTGGCGTTTATTTCCCAGTCCTAAATGGAGTTGAATCACATGCAGTTTCTGGTCCTAAGAGCAAGAGCTGATTTCTGGTAAGGAAAGTCACTATTGTGCTCCCCTTGCCATACATAGTGCAAATAGCTCTCACGTCTGTTCCCAGCAAGTACAGTGTATCGGACTGAAGAGGAGCTACTGATCTTGTCAGTTTCCTAAGTGAGTTGAACTAGATATGGCCTGCGTGTGTAGGAAGCACAGTTCTTTTGTTCTGAGCAAGCTCACTGTTTTGACCCCATAGGAAACACAGTAGAGTAGAAGAGTGCTCTTTTCTCTAAAGCAGAATGTGTTTCATGTAAGGCGAGCTAGCGTTTGCTTCCCATTCCTAAATGGAGTGGAATCACATGCAGTGTCTGGTCCTACGAGCAGGAATTGTTTTCTGGTAAGGAAAGTCACTATTGCGCTCCCATTGCCATACACAGTGCAAATAGCCCTCCCGTCTATTCCCAGCAAGTACAGTGTATTGGACTGAAAAGGAGCTACTGTTCTTCTCAGTTTTCTAAGCAGAGTTGAACTGGATATGGCCCGTGTGTGTAGGAAGTACAGTTCTTTTTTTCTGAGCAAGCTCACTGTTCTGGCCCTATAGGAAACACAGAAGAGTAGAAGAGTGCTCTTTTCTCAAAAGCAGAGTGTGTTTCTTGTAAAGCGAGCTAGAGTTTGTTTCCCAGTCCTAAATGGAGTGGAATCACATGCAGTTTCTGGTCCTACGAGCAAGATTTGTTTTCTGGTAAGAATAGTCACTATTGCGCTGCCATTGCCATACACAGGACAAATAGCACTGGCGTCTGTTCCAGTAAGTACAGTGTATTGGACTGAATAGGAGCTACTGTTCTTGTCAGTTTACTAAGCAGAATTGAGCTAGATATGGTCCGTGCGTGTAGGAAGCACAGTTCTTTTGTTCTGAGCAAGCTCACTGTTTGGACCCCATAGGAAACACAGTAGAGTAGACGAGTGCTCTTTTCTCAAAAGCAGAGTGTGTTTCTTGGAAGTCGAGCTAGCATTTCTTTCCCAGTCCTAAATGGAGTTGAGTCACATGCAGTTTTTTGTCCTACGAGCAAGAGTTGTTTTCTGGTAAGACAAGTCACTATTGTGCTCCAATTGACATACACAGTGCTAATAGCACTCGCGTCTGTTCCCCGCAAGTACAATGTATTGGACGGAAGAGGAGCTACTGTTCTTGTCATTTTCCTAAGGAGAGTTGAACTAGATATGGCCCCTGTGTGTAGGAAGCACAGTTCTTTTCTTCTGAGCAAGCTCACTCTTCTGGCCCTATAGGAAACACAGTAGAGTAGAAGAGTGCTCTTTTCTCAAAAGCAGAGTGTGTTTCTTGTAAGGCGAGCTAGCATTTGTTTCCCAGTCCTAAATGGAGTGGAATCACATGCAGTTTCTGGTCCTATGAGCAAGAGATGTTTTCTGGTAAGAAGAATCACTATTGTGCTCTCAATGTCATACACAGTGCAAATAACATTGGCGTCGGTTCCCAACATGTACAGTGTATTGGACTGAAGAGGATCTACTGTTTTTGTCAGGTTCCTAAGCAGACTTGAACTAGATATGACCTTGTGTGTAGGAAGCACAGTTTTTTTGTTCTGAGCAAGCTCACTTTTCGGAACACATAGGAAACACAGTAGAGTAGAAGAGTGCTCTTTTCTCAAAAGCAGAGTGTGTTTCTTGGAAGTCGAGCTAGCCTTTGTTTCCCAGTCCTCAATGGAGTTGACTCACATGAAGTTTTTTGTCCTACGAGCAAGAGTTGTTTTCTCGTAAGACAAGTCACTATTGTGCTCCAATTGCCATACACAGTGCAAATAGCACTCGCGTCTGTTCCCCGCAAGTACAGTGTATTGGACTGAAGAGGAGCTACTGTTCTTGTTTGTTTCCTAAGCAGAGTTGAACTAGATATGGCCCGTGTGTAGGAAGCACAGTTCTTTTGTTCTGAGCAAGCTCACTGTTCGGACCCAATAGGAAACGCTGTAGAATAGAAGAGTGCTCTTTTCTCAAAAGCAGAGTGTGTTTCATGTAAGGCGAGCTAGCACTTGTTCCCCAGTCCTAAATGGAGTTGAATCACATGCAGTTTCTGGTCCTACGAGCAAGAGTTGTTTTCTGGTAAGGAAAGTCACTATTGCGCTCCCATTGACATACACAGTGCAAATAGCACTCGCGTCTGTTCCCAGCAAGTACAGTGTATCGGACTGAAGAGGAGCTACTGTTCTTGTCAGTTTCCTAAGCAGAGTTGAACTAGTTATGGCCCGTATGTAGGAAGCACAGTTCTTTTGTTCTGAGCAAGCTCACTCTTCTGGCCCTATAGGAAACACAGTAGAGTAGAAGAGTGCTCTTTTCTCTAAAGCAGAGTGTGTTTCTTGTAAGGCGAGCTAGTGTTTGTTTCCCAGTCCTAAATGGAGTTGAATCACATGCAGTTTTTTGTCCTACGAGCAAGAGTTGTTTTCTTGTAAGACAAGTCACTATTGTGCTCCAATGCCATACACAGTGCAAATAGCACTCGCGTCTATTCCCCGCAAGTACAGTGAATTGGACTGAAGAGGATCTACTGTTCTTGTCAGGTTCCTAAGCAGAATTGAACTAGATATGGCCGTGTGTGTAGGAAGCACAGTTCTTTTGTTCTGAGCAAGCTCACTGTTCGGACACCATAAGAAACAAAGTAGAGTAGAAGAGTGCTCTTTTCTCAAAAGCAGAGTGTGTTTCTTGTAAGGCGAGCTAGCATTTGTTTCCCAGTCCTAAATGGAGTTGAATCTCATGCAGTTTCTGGTCCTAAGAGCAAGAGTTGTTTTCTGGTAAGGAAAGTCACTATTGCGCTCCCCTTGCCATACATAGTGCAAATAGCTCTCGCTTCTATTCCCAGCAAGTACAGTGTATCGGACTGAAGAGGAGCTACTGTTCTTGTCAGTTTCCTAAGCAGAGTTGAACTAGATATGGCCCGTGTGTGTAGGAAGCACAGTTCTTATGTTCTGAGCAAGCTCACTGTTCTGGCCCCAGAGGAAGCACAGTAGAGTAGAAGAGTGCTCTTTTCTCTAAAGCAGAGTGTGTTTCTTGTAAGGCGAGCTAGCGTTTGTTTCCCCATCCTAAATGGAGTTGAGTCACTTGCAGTTTTTTGTCCTACGAGCAAGAGTTGCTTTCTGGTAAGACGAGTCACTATTGTGCTAAAATTGCCATACACAGTGCAAATAGCACTCGCGTCTGTTCCCCGCAAGTAAAGTGTATTGGACTGAAGAGGAGCTACTGTTCTTGTCAGTTTCATAAGCAGAGTTGAACTAGATATGGCCCGTGTATGTAGGAAGCACAGTTCTTATGTTCTGAGCAAGCTCACTGTTCTGGCCCTATAGGAAACACAGTAGAGTAGAAGAGTGCTCTTTTCTCTAAAGCCGAGTGTGTTTCTTGTAAGGCAAGCTAGCGTTTGTTTCCCAATCCTAAATGGAGTTGAATCACATGCAGTTTCTGGTCCTACGAGCAAGAGTTGTTTTCTGGTAAGACGAGTCACTATTGTGCTCCCATTGACATACACAGTGCAAATAGCACTCGCGTCTCTTTCCTGCAAGTACAGTGTATCGGACTAAAGAGGAGCTACTGTTCTTGTCAGTTTCCTATGCAGAGTTGAACTAGATATGGCCGTGTGAGTAGGAAGCACAGTTTTTTTGTTCTGAGCAAGCTTACTGTTCGGAACACATAGGAAACACAGTAGAGTAGAAGAGTGCTCTTTTCTCAAAAGCAGAGTGTGTTTCTTGGAAGTCGAGCTAGCGTTTGTGTCCCAGTTAAATGGAGTTGAGTCACATGCAGTTTTTTGTCCTATGAGCAAGAGTTGTTTTCTGGTAAGAGAAGTCACTATTGCGCTCCAATTGCCATACACAGTGCAAATAGCACTCGCGTCTGTTCTCTGCAAGTACAGTGTATTGGACGGAAGAGGAGCTATTGTTCTTGTCAGTTTCCTAAGCAGAGTTGAACTAGATATGGCCCATGTGTGTAGGAAGCACAGTTCTTTTGTTCTGAGCAAGCTCACTGTTCGGACCCCATAGGAAACAGAGTAGAATAGAAGAGTGCTCTTTTCTCAAAAGCAGAGTGTGTTTCATGTAAGGCGAGCTAGCATTTGTTTCCCAATCCTAAATGGAGTTGAATCACATGCAGTTTCTGGTCTTACGAGCAAGAGATGTTTTCTGGTAAGGAAAGTCAGTATTGCGCTCCCATTGACATACACAGTGCAAATAGCACTCGCGTCTGTTCCCAGCAAGTACAGTGTATCGGACTGAAGAGTAGCTACTGTTCTTGTCAGTTGCCTAAGCATAGTTGAACTAGATATGGCCCGTGTGTAGGAAGCACAGTACTTTTGTTCTGAGCAAGCTCACTGTTCTGGCCCTATAAGAAACACAGTAGAGTAGAAGTGTGCTCTTTTCTCTAAAACAGAGTGTGTTCCTTGTAAGGTGAGCTAGCTTTTGTTTGCCAGTCCTAAATGGAGTTGAATCACATGCAGTTTCTGGTCCTACAAGCAAGAGTTGTTTTCTGGTAAGAAGAGTCAATATTGCGTTCCCATTGCCATACACAGTGCAAATAGCACTCGCGTCTGTTCCCAGCAAGTACAGTGTATTGGACTGAAGAGGATCTACTGTTCTTGTCAGGTTCCTAAGCAGACTTGAACTAGATATGGCCGTGTGTGTAGGAAGCACAGTTTTTTTGTTCTGAGCAAGCTCACTTTTCGGAACACCTAGGAAACACAGTAGAGTAGAAGAGTGCTCTTTTCTCAAAAGCAGAGTGTTTCTTGTAAAGCGAGCTCGCGTTTGTTTCCCAGTCCTAAATGGAGTTGAATCTCATGCAGTTTCTGGTCCTAAGAGCAAGAGCTGTTTTCTGGTAAGGAAAGTCACTATTGCGCTCCCCTTGCCATACATAGTGCAAATAGCTCTCACGTCTATTCCCAGCAAGGTCAGTGTATCGGACTGAAGAGGAGCTACTGTTCTTGTCAGTTTCCTAAGCAGAGTTGAACTAGATATGGCCCGTCTGTGTAGGAAGCACAGTTCTTATGTTCTGAACAAGCTCACTGTTCTGGCCCTATTGGAAACACAGTAGAGTAGAAGAGTGCTCTTTTCTCAAAAGCAGAGTGTGTTTTTGTAAGGCGAGCTAGCGTTTGTTTCCTAGTCCTAAATGGAGTTGAATCACATGCAGTTTCTGGTCCTACGAAAAGAGCTGTTTTCTGGTAAGGAATGTCACTATTGCGGTCCCATTGCCCTACACAAGGCAAATAGCACTCGCATCTTTTGCCAGCAAGTACAGTGTATTGGACTGAATAGGAGCTACTGTTCTTGTCAGTTTCCTAAGCAGAGTTCAACTAGATATGGACCGTGTGTAGGAAGCACAGTTCTTATGTTCTGAGCAAGCTCACTGTTCTGGCCCTATAGGAAACACAGTAGAGTAGAAGAGTGCTCTTTTCTCTGAAGCAGAGTGTGTTTCTTGTAAGGCGAGCTAGCGTTTGTTTCCCAGTCCTAAATGGAGTTGAGTCACATGCAGTTTTTTGTCCTACGAGCAAGAGTTGCTTTCTGGTAAGACGAGTCACTATTGTGCTAAAATTGCCATACACAGTGCAAATAGCACTCGCGTCTGTTCCCCGCAAGTAAAGTGTATTGGACTGAAGAGGAGCTACTGTTCTTGTCAGTTTCATAAACAGAGTTGAACTAGATATGGCCCGTGTATGTAGGAAGCACAGTTCTTATGTTCTGAGCAAGCTCACTGTTCTGGCCCTATAGGAAACACAGTAGAGTAGAAGAGTGCTCTTTTCTCTAAAGCCGAGTGTGTTTCTTGTAAGGCGAGCTAGCGTTTGTTTCCCAATCCTAAATGGAGTTGAATCACATGCAGTTTCTGGTCCTACGAGCAAGAGTTGTTTTCTGGTAAGACGAGTCACTATTGTGCTCCCATTGACATACACAGTGCAAATAGCACTCGCGTCTCTTTCCTGCAAGTACAGTGTATCAGACTAAAGAGGAGCTACTGTTCTTGTCAGTTTCCTATGCAGAGTTGAACTAGATATGGCCGTGTGAGTAGGAAGCACAGTTTTTTTGTTCTGAGCAAGCTTACTGTTCGGAACACATAGGAAACACAGTAGAGTAGAAGAGTGCTCTTTTCTCAAAAGCAGAGTGTGTTTCTTGGAAGTCGAGCTAGCGTTTGTGTCCCAGTTAAATGGAGTTGAGTCACATGCAGTTTTTTGTCCTATGAGCAAGAGTTGTTTTCTGGTAAGAGAAGTCACTATTGCGCTCCAATTGCCATACACAGTGCAAATAGCACTCGCGTCTGTTCTCTGCAAGTACAGTGTATTGGACGGAAGAGGAGCTATTGTTTTTGTCAGTTTCCTAAGCAGAGTTGAACTAGATATGGCCCATGTGTGTAGGAAGCACAGTTCTTTTGTTCTGAGCAAGCTCACTGTTCGGACCCCATAGGAAACAGAGTAGAATAGAAGAGTGCTCTTTTCTCAAAAGCAGAGTGTGTTTCATGTAATGCGAGCTAGCATTGGTTTCCCAATCCTAAATGGAGTTGAATCACATGCAGTTTCTGGTCTTACGAGCAAGAGATGTTTTCTGGTAAGGAAAGTCAGTATTGCGCTCCCATTGACATACACAGTGCAAATAGCACTCGAGTCTGTTCCCAGCAAGTACAGTGTATCGGACTGAAGAGTAGCTACTGTTCTTGTCAGTTGCCTAAGCATAGTTGAACTAGATATGGCCCGTGTGTAGGAAGCACAGTACTTTTGTTCTGAGCAAGCTCACTGTTCTGGCCCTATAAGAAACACAGTAGAGTAGAAGTGTGCTCTTTTCTCTAAAACAGAGTGTGTTCCTTGTAAGGTGAGCTAGCTTTTGTTTGCCAGTCCTAAATGGAGTTGAATCACATGCAGTTTCTGGTCCTACAAGCAAGAGTTGTTTTCTGGTAAGAAGAGTCAATATTGCGTTCCCATTGCCATACACAGTGCAAATAGCACTCGCGTCTGTTCCCAGCAAGTACAGTGTATTGGACTGAAGAGGATCTACTGTTCTTGTCAGGTTCCTAAGCAGACTTGAACTAGATATGGCCGTGTGTGTAGGAAGCACAGTTTTTTTGTTCTGAGCAAGCTCACTTTTCGGAACACCTAGGAAACACAGTAGAGTAGAAGAGTGCTCTTTTCTCAAAAGCAGAGTGTTTCTTGTAAAGCGAGCTCGCGTTTGTTTCCCAGTCCTAAATGGAGTTGAATCTCATGCAGTTTCTGGTCCTAAGAGCAAGAGTTGTTTTCTGGTAAGGAAAGTCACTATTGCGCTCCCCTTGCCATACATAGTGCAAATAGCTCTCACGTCTATTCCCAGCAAGGTCAGTGTATCGGACTGAAGAGGAGCTACTGTTCTTGTCAGTTTCCTAAGCAGAGTTGAACTAGATATGGCCCGTCTGTGTAGGAAGCACAGTTCTTATGTTCTGAACAAGCTCACTGTTCTGGCCCTATTGGAAACACAGTAGAGTAGAAGAGTGCTCTTTTCTCAAAAGCAGAGTGTGTTTTTGTAAGGCGAGCTAGCGTTTGTTTCCTAGTCCTAAATGGAGTTGAATCACATGCAGTTTCTGGTCCTACGAAAAGAGCTGTTTTCTGGTAAGGAATGTCACTATTGCGGTCCCATTGCCCTACACAAGGCAAATAGCACTCGCATCTTTTGCCAGCAAGTACAGTGTATTGGACTGAATAGGAGCTACTGTTCTTGTCAGTTTCCTAAGCAGAGTTCAACTAGATATGGACCGTGTGTAGGAAGCACAGTTCTTATGTTCTGAGCAAGCTCACTGTTCTGGCCCTATAGGAAACACAGTAGAGTAGAAGAGTGCTCTTTTCTCTGAAGCAGAGTGTGTTTCTTGTAAGGCGAGCTAGCGTTTGTTTCCTAGTCCTAAATGGAGTTGAGTCACATGCAGTTTTTTGTCCTACGAGCAAGAGTTGCTTTCTGGTAAGACGAGTCACTATTGTGCTAAAATTGCCATACACAGTGCAAATAGCACTCGCGTCTGTTCCCCGCAAGTAAAGTGTATTGGACTGAAGAGGAGCTACTGTTCTTGTCAGTTTCATAAGCAGAGTTGAACTAGATATGGCCCGTGTATGTAGGAAGCACAGTTCTTATGTTCTGAGCAAGCTCACTGTTCTGGCCCTATAGGAAACACAGTAGAGTAGAAGAGTGCTCTTTTCTCTAAAGCCGAGTGTGTTTCTTGTAAGGCGAGCTAGCGTTTGTTTCCCAATCCTAAATGGAGTTGAATCACATGCAGTTTCTGGTCCTACGAGCAAGAGTTGTTTTCTGGTAAGACGAGTCACTATTGTGCTCCCATTGACATACACAGTGCAAATAGCACTCGCGTCTCTTTCCTGCAAGTACAGTGTATCAGACTAAAGAGGAGCTACTGTTCTTGTCAGTTTCCTATGCAGAGTTGAACTAGATATGGCCGTGTGAGTAGGAAGCACAGTTTTTTTGTTCTGAGCAAGCTTACTGTTCGGAACACATAGGAAACACAGTAGAGTAGAAGAGTGCTCTTTTCTCAAAAGCAGAGTGTGTTTCTTGGAAGTCGAGCTAGCGTTTGTGTCCCAGTTAAATGGAGTTGAGTCACATGCAGTTTTTTGTCCTATGAGCAAGAGTTGTTTTCTGGTAAGAGAAGTCACTATTGCGCTCCAATTGCCATACACAGTGCAAATAGCACTCGCGTCTGTTCTCTGCAAGTACAGTGTATTGGACGGAAGAGGAGCTATTGTTCTTGTCAGTTTCCTAAGCAGAGTTGAACTAGATATGGCCCATGTGTGTAGGAAGCACAGTTCTTTTGTTCTGAGCAAGCTCACTGTTCGGACCCCATAGGAAACAGAGTAGAATAGAAGAGTGCTCTTTTCTCAAAAGCAGAGTGTGTTTCATGTAATGCGAGCTAGCATTGGTTTCCCAATCCTAAATGGAGTTGAATCACATGCAGTTTCTGGTCTTACGAGCAAGAGATGTTTTCTGGTAAGGAAAGTCACTATTGCGCTCCCATTGACATACACAGTGCAAATAGCACTCGAGTCTGTTCCCAGCAAGTACAGTGTATCGGACTGAAGAGTAGCTACTGTTCTTGTCAGTTGCCTAAGCATAGTTGAACTAGATATGGCCCGTGTGTAGGAAGCACAGTACTTTTGTTCTGAGCAAGCTCACTGTTCTGGCCCTATAAGAAACACAGTAGAGTAGAAGTGTGCTCTTTTCTCTAAAACAGAGTGTGTTCCTTGTAAGGTGAGCTAGCTTTTGTTTGCCAGTCCTAAATGGAGTTGAATCACATGCAGTTTCTGGTCCTACAAGCAAGAGTTGTTTTCTGGTAAGAAGAGTCAATATTGCGTTCCCATTGCCATACACAGTGCAAATAGCACTCGCGTCTGTTCCCAGCAAGTACAGTGTATTGGACTGAAGAGGATCTACTGTTCTTGTCAGGTTCCTAAGCAGACTTGAACTAGATATGGCCGTGTGTGTAGGAAGCACAGTTTTTTTGTTCTGAGCAAGCTCACTTTTCGGAACACCTAGGAAACACAGTAGAGTAGAAGAGTGCTCTTTTCTCAAAAGCAGAGTGTTTCTTGTAAAGCGAGCTCGCGTTTGTTTCCCAGTCCTAAATGGAGTTGAATCTCATGCAGTTTCTGGTCCTAAGAGCAAGAGTTGTTTTCTGGTAAGGAAAGTCACTATTGCGCTCCCCTTGCCATACATAGTGCAAATAGCTCTCACGTCTATTCCCAGCAAGGTCAGTGTATCGGACTGAAGAGGAGCTACTGTTCTTGTCAGTTTCCTAAGCAGAGTTGAACTAGATATGGCCCGTCTGTGTAGGAAGCACAGTTCTTATGTTCTGAACAAGCTCACTGTTCTGGCCCTATTGGAAACACAGTAGAGTAGAAGAGTGCTCTTTTCTCAAAAGCAGAGTGTGTTTTTATAAGGCGAGCTAGCGTTTGTTTCCTAGTCCTAAATGGAGTTGAATCACATGCAGTTTCTGGTCCTACGAAAAGAGCTGTTTTCTGGTAAGGAATGTCACTATTGCGGTCCCATTGCCCTACACAAGGCAAATAGCACTCGCATCTTTTGCCAGCAAGTACAGTGTATTGGACTGAATAGGAGCTACTGTTCTTGTCAGTTTCCTAAGCAGAGTTCAACTAGATATGGACCGTGTGTAGGAAGCACAGTTCTTATGTTCTGAGCAAGCTCACTGTTCTGGCCCTATAGGAAACACAGTAGAGTAGAAGAGTGCTCTTTTCTCTGAAGCAGAGTGTGTTTCTTGTAAGGCGAGCTAGCGTTTGTTTCCTAGTCCTAAATGGAGTTGAGTCACATGCAGTTTTTTGTCCTACGAGCAAGAGTTGTTTTCTGGTAAGACAAGTCACTATTGTGCTCCAATTGCCATACACAGTGCAAATAGCACTCGCGTCTGTTCCCTGCAAGTACAGTGTATTGGAAGAAAGAGGAGCTATTGTTCTTGTCAGTTTCCTAAGCAGAGTTGAACTAGATATGGCCCATGTGTGTAGGAAGCACAGTTCTTTTGTTCTGAGCAAGCTCACTGTTCGGACCCCATAGGAAACACAGTAGAGTAGAAGAGTGCTCTTTTCTCAAAAGCAGAGTGTGTTTCATGTAAGGCGAGCTAGCACTTGTTCCCCAGTCCTAAATGGAGTTGAATCTCATGCAGTTTCTGGTCTTACGAGCAAGAGTTGTTTTCTGGTAAGAGAAGTCACTATTGCGCTCCAATTGCCATACACAGTGCAAATAGCACTCTCGTCTGTTCCCAGCAAGTACAGTGTATTGGACTGAAGAGGAGCTACTGTTCGTGTCAGTTTCCTAAGCAGAGCTGAACTAGATATGGTCCCTGTGTGTAGGAAGCACAGTTCTTTTTTTCTGAGCAAGCTCACTGTTTGGACCCCATAGGAAACACAGTAGAGTAGAAGTGTGCTCTTTTCTCTAAAGCAGAGTGTGTTCCTTGTAAGGTGAGCTAGCTTTTGTTTGCCAGTCCTAAATGGAGTTGAATTACATGCAGTTTCTGGTCCTACAAGCAAGAGTTGTTTTCTGGTAAGAAGAGTCACTATTGCGCTGCCATTGCCATACACAGGACAAATAGCAGTTTCGTCTCTTCCCAGCAAGTACAGTGTATTGGACTGAAGAGGATCTACTGTTCTTGTCAGGTTCCTAAGCAGACTTGAACTAGATATGGCCGTGTGTGTAGGACGCACAGTTCTAATGTTCTGAGCAAGTTCAATCTTCTGGCTCTATAGGAAACACAGTAGAGTAGAAGAGTGCTCTTTTCTGAAAAGCAGAGTGTGTTTCTTGCATGGAGAGCTAGCGTTTGTTTTCTAGTCCTAAATGGAGTTGAGTCACATGCAGTTTTTTGTCCTACGAGCAAGAGTTGTTTTCTGATAAGACAAGTCACTATTGTGCTCCAATTGCCATACACAGTGCAAAGAGCACTCGCGTCTGTTCCCTGCAAGTACAGTGTATTGGAAGGAAGAGGAGCTATTGTTCTTGTCAGTTTCCTAAGAAGAGTTGAACTAGATATGGCCCATGAGTGTAGGAAGCACAGTTCTTTTGTTCTGAGCAAGCTCACTGTTCGGACGCCTTAGGAAACACAGTAGAGTGGAAGAGTGCTCTTTTCTCAAAAGCAGAGTGTGTTTCATGTAAGGCGAGCTAGCATTTGTTTCCCAGTCCTAAATGGAGTTGAATCACATGCAGTTTCTGGTATTACGAGCAAGAGTTGTTTTCTGGTAAGGAAAGTCACTATTGCGCTCCCATTGCCATACACAGTGCAAATAGCACTCGCGTCTGTTCCCAGCAAGTACAGTGTATCGGACTGAAGAGGTGCTACTGTTCTTGTCAGTTTCCTAAGCAGAGTTGAACGAGATATGGCCCTGTGTGTAGGAAGCACAGTCCTTTTGTTCTGAGCAAGCTCACTGTTCTGGCCCTATAGGAAACACAGTAGAGTAGAAGAGTGCTCTTTTCTCTAAAGCAGAGTGTGTTTCTTGTAAGGTGAGCTAGCTTTTGTTTCCCAGTCCTAAATGGAGTTGAATCACATGCAGTTTCTGGTCCTACAAGCAAGAGTTTTTTTCTGGTAAGAAGAGTCCCTATTGCGCTGCCATTGCCATACACAGGACAAATAGCACTGGCATCTGTTCCCTGCAAGTACAGTGTATGGGACTGAAGAGGAGCTACTGTTCTTGTCAGGTTCCTAATCAGACTTGAACTAGATATGGCCGTGTGTGTAGGAAGCACAGTTTTTTTGTTCTGAGCAAGCTCATTGTTCTGAACACATAGGAAACACAGTAGAGTAGAAGAGTGCTCTTTTCTCAAAACCAGAGTGTGTTTCTTGGAAGTCGAGCTAGCGTTTGTTTCCCAGTCCTAAATGGAGTTGAGTCACATGCAGTTTTTTGTCCAACGAGCAAGAGTTATTTTCTGATAAGACAAGTCACTATTGTGCTCCAATTGCCATACACAGTGCAAATAGCACTCGCGTCTGTTCCCTGCAAGTACAGTGTATGGGACTGAAGAGGATCTACTGTTCTTGTCAGGTTCCTAATCAGACTTGAACTAGATATGGCCGTGTGTGTAGGAAGCACAGTTTTTTTGTTCTGAGCAAGCTCATTGTTCTGAACACATAGGAAACACAGTAGAGTAGAAGAGTGCTCTTTTCTCAAAACCAGAGTGTGTTTCTTGGAAGTCGAGCTAGCGTTTGTTTCCCAGTCCTAAATGGAGTTGAGTCACATGCAGTTTTTTGTCCAACGAGCAAGAGTTATTTTCTGATAAGACAAGTCACTATTGCGCTCCCATTGACATACACAGTGCAAATAGCACTCGCGTCTGTTCCCCGCAAATACAGTGTATCGGAAAGAAGAGGAGCTACTGTTCTTGTTTGTTTCCTAAGCAGAGTTGAATTAGATATGGCCCGTGTGTGTAGAAAGCACAGTTCTTTTGTTCTGAGCAAGCTCACTGTTCAGACCCAGTAGGAAACACAGTAGAGTAGAAGAGTGCTCTTTTCTCAAAAGCAGAGTGTGTTTCTTGTAAGGCGAGCTAGCATTTCTTTCCCAGTCCTAAATGGAGTTGAATCACATGCAGTTTCTGGTCCTATGAGCAAGAGTTGTTTTCTGGTAAGAAGAGTCACTATTGCCCTCCCATTGACATACACAGTGCAAATAGCACTCGCGTCTGTTCCCAGCAAGTACAGTGTATCGGAAAGAAGAGGAGCTACAGTTCTTGTCAGTTTCCTAAGCAGAGTTGAACTAGATATGGCCGTGTGTGTAGGAAGCACAGGTCTTTTGTTCTGAGCAAGCTCACTGTTCGGACACCATAGGAAACACAGTAGAGTAGAAGAGTGCTCTTTTCTCTAAAGCAGAGTGTGTTTCTTGTAAGGCCAGGTAGCGTTTGTTTCCCAGTCTTAAATGGAGTTGAATCACATGCAATTTCTGGTCCTAAGAGCAAGAGTTGTTTTCTGGTAAGGAAAGTCACTATTGCGCTCCCCTTGCCATACATAGTACAAAAAGCTCTCGCGTCTATTCCCAGCAAGTACAGTGTATTGGACTGAAGAGGATCTACTGTTCTTGTCAGTTTCCTAAGCAGAGTTGAACTAGATATGGTCCGTGTGTGTAGGAATCACAGTTCTTTTGTTCTGAGCAAGCTCACTGTTCGGGCCCTATTGGAAACACAGTAGAGTAGAAGAGTGCTCTTTTCTCAAAAGCAGAGTGTGTTTCTTGTAAGGCGAGCTAGCGTTTGTTTCCCAGTCCTAAATGGAGTTGAATCTCATGCAGTTTCTGGTCCTACGAAAAAGAGCTGTTTTCTGGTAAGGAAAGTCACTATTGTACTCCCACTGCCCTACACAAGGCAAATAGCACTCGCGTCTATTCCCAGCAAGTATAGTGTATCGGACTAAAGAGGAGCTAATGTTCTTGTCAGTTTCCTAAGCAGAGTTGAACTAGATATGGTCCGTGTGTGTAGGAATCACAGTTCTTTTGTTCTGAACAAGCTCACTGTTTGGACCACATAGGAAACACAGTAGAGTAGAAGAGTGCTCTTTTCTCTTAAGCAGAGTGTGTTTCTTGTAAGGCGAGCTAGCGTTTGTTTCCTAGTCCTAAATGGAGTGGAATTACATGCAGTTTGTGGTCCTACGAGCAAGAGCTGTTTTCTGTTAAGGAAATCACAATTGCGCTCCCATTGCCATACACAGTGCAAATAGCCCTCCCGTCTGTTCCCAGCAAGTACATTGTATTGGACCGAAGAGGAGCTACTGTTCTTCTCAGTTTCCTAAGCAGAGTTGAACTAGATATGGCCCGTGTGTGTAGGAAGTACAGTTCTTTTTTTCTGAGCAACCTCACTGTTCTGGCACTATAGGAAACACAGTAGAGAAGAAGAGTGCTCTTTTCTCAAAAGCAGAGTGTGTTTCTTGTAAAGCGAGCTAGAGTTTATTTCCCAGTCCTAAATGGAGTTGAATCCCATGCTGTTTCTGGTCCTACGAGCAAGAGTTGTTTTCTGGTAAGAAGAGTCACTATTGCGCTGCCATTGCCATACACAGTACAAATAGCACTGGCATCTCTTCCCAGCAAGTACAGTGTATTGGACTCAAGAGGATCTACTGTTCTTGTCAGGTTCCTAAGCAGACTTGAACTAGATATGGCCGTGTGTGTAGGAAGCACAGTTTTTTTGTTGTGAGCAAGCTCACTTTTCGGAACACCTAGGAAACACAGTAGAGTAGAAGAGTGCTCTTTTCTCAAAAGCAGAATGTGTTTCTTGGAAGTCGAGCTAGCGTTTGTTTCCCAGTCCTAAATGGAGTTGAATCCCATGCAGTTTTTTGTCCTACGATCAAGAGTTGTTTTCTCGTAAGACAAGTCACTATTGTGTTCCAATTGCCATACACAGTGCAAATAGCCCTGGCGTCTGTTCCCCGCAAATACAGTGTATTGGACTGAAGAGGAGCTACTGTTCTTGTCCGTTTCCTAAGCAGAGTTGAACTAGATATGGCCCGTGTGTGTAGGAAGCACAGTTCTTATGTTCTGAGCAAGCTCACTGTTCTGGCCCCAGAGGAAACACAGTAGAGTAGAAGAGTGCTCTTTGCTCTAAAGCAGAGTGTGTTTCTTGTAAGGCGAGCTAGAGTTTATTTCCCAGTCCTAAATGGAGTTGAGTCACTTGCAGTTTTTTTTCCTACGAGCAAGTGTTGCTTTCTGGTAAGACGAGTCACTATTGTGCTAAAATTGCCATACACAGTGCAAATAGCACTCGCGTCTGTTCCCCGCAAGTATAAGTGTATTGGACTGAAGAGGAGCTACTGTTCTTGTCAGTTTCATAAACAGAGTTGAACTAGATATGGCCAGTGTATGTAGGAAGCACAGTTCTTTTGTTCTGAGCAAGCTCACTGTTCGGACCCCATAGGAAACACAGTAGAGTAGAAGAGTGCTCTTTTCTCAAAAGCAGAGTGTGTTTCATGTAAGGCGAGCTAGCATTTGTTTCCCAGTCCTAAATGGAGTTGAATCACATGCAGTTTCTGGTCCTATGAGCAAGAGTTGTTTTCTGGTAAGACGAGTCACTATTGTGCTCCCATTGACATACACAGTGCAAATAGCACTCCCGTCTCTTTCCAGCAAGTACAGTGTATCGGACTGAAGAGGAGCTACTGTTCTTGTCAGTTGCCTAAGCATAGTTGAACTAGATATGGCCCGTGTGTAGGAAGCACAGTACTTTTGTTCTGAGCAAGCTCATTGTTCTGGCCCTATAGGAAACACAGTAGAGTAGAAGTGTGCTCTTTTCTCTAAAGCAGAGTGTGTTCCTTGTAAGGTGAGCTAGCTTTTGTTTGCCAGTCCTAAATGGAGTTGAATCACATGCAGTTTCTGGTCCTACAAGCAAGAGTTGTTTTCTGGTAAGAAGAGTCAATATTGCGCTCCCATTGCCATACACAGTGCAAATAGCACTCGCGTCTGTTCCCAGCAAGTACAGTGTATTGGACTGAAGAGGATCTACTGTTCTTGTCAGGTTCCTAAGCAGACTTGAACTAGATATGGCCGTGTGTGTAGGAAGCACAGTTTTTTTTTTCTGAGCAAGCTCACTTTTCGGAACACCTAGGAAACACAGTAGAGTAGAAGAGTGCTCTTTTCTCAAAAGCAGAGTGTTTCTTGTAAAGCGAGCTCGCGTTTGTTTCCCAGTCCTAAATGGAGTTGAATCTCATGCAGTTTCTGGTCCTAAGAGCAAGAGTTGTTTTCTGGTAAGGAAAGTCACTATTGCGCTCCCCTTGCCATACATAGTGCAAATAGCTCTCGCGTCTATTCCCAGCAAGTACAGTGTATCGGACTGAAGAGGAGCTACTGTTCTTGTCAGTTTCCTAAGCAGAGTTGAACTAGATATGGCCCGTCTGTGTAGGAAGCACAGTTCTTATGTTCTGAACAAGCTCACTGTTCTGGCCCTATTGGAAACACAGTAGAGTAGAAGAGTGCTCTTTTCTCAAAAGCAGAGTGTGTTTTTGTAAGGCGAGCTAGCGTTTGTTTCCTAGTCCTAAATGGAGTTGAATCACATGCAGTTTCTGGTCCTACGAAAAGAGCTGTTTTCTGGTAAGGAAAGTCACTATTGCGGTCCCATTGCCCTACACAAGGCAAATAGCACTCGCATCTTTTGCCTGCAAGTACAGTGTATTGGACTGAAGAGGAGCTACTGTTCTTGTCAGTTTCCTAAGCAGAGTTGAACTAGATATGGCCCGTGTGTGTAGGAAGCACAGTTCTTATGTTCTGAGCAAGCTCACTGTTCTGGCCCCAGAGGAAACACAGTAGAGTAGAAGAGTGCTCTTTGCTCTAAAGCAGAGTGTGTTTCTTGTAAGGCGAGCTAGAGTTTATTTCCCAGTCCTAAATGGAGTTGAGTCACTTGCAGTTTTTTTTCCTACGAGCAAGTGTTGCTTTCTGGTAAGACGAGTCACTATTGTGCTAAAATTGCCATACACAGTGCAAATAGCACTCGCGTCTGTTCCCCGCAAGTATAAGTGTATTGGACTGAAGAGGAGCTACTGTTCTTGTCAGTTTCATAAACAGAGTTGAACTAGATATGGCCAGTGTATGTAGGAAGCACAGTTCTTTTGTTCTGAGCAAGCTCACTGTTTGGACCCCATAGGAAACACAGTAGAGTAGAAGAGTGCTCTTTTCTCAAAAGCAGAGTGTGTTTCATGTAAGGCGAGCTAGCATTTGTTTCCCAGTCCTAAATGGAGTTGAATCACATGCAGTTTCTGGTCCTATGAGCAAGAGTTGTTTTCTGGTAAGACGAGTCACTATTGTGCTCCCATTGACATACACAGTGCAAATAGCACTCCCGTCTCTTTCCAGCAAGTACAGTGTATCGGACTGAAGAGGAGCTACTGTTCTTGTCAGTTGCCTAAGCATAGTTGAACTAGATATGGCCCGTGTGTAGGAAGCACAGTACTTTTGTTCTGAGCAAGCTCATTGTTCTGGCCCTATAGGAAACACAGTAGAGTAGAAGTGTGCTCTTTTCTCTAAAGCAGAGTGTGTTCCTTGTAAGGTGAGCTAGCTTTTGTTTGCCAGTCCTAAATGGAGTTGAATCACATGCAGTTTCTGGTCCTACAAGCAAGAGTTGTTTTCTGGTAAGAAGAGTCAATATTGCGCTCCCATTGCCATACACAGTGCAAATAGCACTCGCGTCTGTTCCCAGCAAGTACAGTGTATTGGACTGAAGAGGATCTACTGTTCTTGTCAGGTTCCTAAGCAGACTTGAACTAGATATGGCCGTGTGTGTAGGAAGCACAGTTTTTTTTTTCTGAGCAAGCTCACTTTTCGGAACACCTAGGAAACACAGTAGAGTAGAAGAGTGCTCTTTTCTCAAAAGCAGAGTGTTTCTTGTAAAGCGAGCTCGCGTTTGTTTCCCAGTCCTAAATGGAGTTGAATCTCATGCAGTTTCTGGTCCTAAGAGCAAGAGTTGTTTTCTGGTAAGGAAAGTCACTATTGCGCTCCCCTTGCCATACATAGTGCAAATAGCTCTCGCGTCTATTCCCAGCAAGTACAGTGTATCGGACTGAAGAGGAGCTACTGTTCTTGTCAGTTTCCTAAGCAGAGTTGAACTAGATATGGCCCGTCTGTGTAGGAAGCACAGTTCTTATGTTCTGAACAAGCTCACTGTTCTGGCCCTATTGGAAACACAGTAGAGTAGAAGAGTGCTCTTTTCTCAAAAGCAGAGTGTGTTTTTGTAAGGCGAGCTAGCGTTTGTTTCCTAGTCCTAAATGGAGTTGAATCACATGCAGTTTCTGGTCCTACGAAAAGAGCTGTTTTCTGGTAAGGAAAGTCACTATTGCGGTCCCATTGCCCTACACAAGGCAAATAGCACTCGCATCTTTTGCCTGCAAGTACAGTGTATTGGACTGAAGAGGAGCTACTGTTCTTGTCAGTTTCCTAAGCAGAGTTCAACTAGATATGGACCGTGTGTAGGAAGCACAGTTCTTATGTTCTGAGCAAGCTCACTGTTCTGGCCCTATAGGAAACACAGTAGAGTAGAAGAGTGCTCTTTTCTCTGAAGCAGAGTGTGTTTCTTGTAAGGCGAGCTAGCGTTTGTTTCCTAGTCCTAAATGGAGTTGAGTCACATGCAGTTTTTTGTCCTACGAGCAAGAGTTGTTTTCTGGTAAGACAAGTCACTATTGTGCTCCAATTGCCACACACAGTGCAAATAGCACTCGCGTCTGTTCCCTGCAAGTACAGTGTATTGGAAGAAAGAGGAGCTATTGTTCTTGTCAGTTTCCTAAGCAGAGTTGAACTAGATATGGCCCATGTGTGTAGGAAGCACAGTTCTTTTGTTCTGAGCAAGCTCACTGTTCGGACCCCATAGGAAACACAGTAGAGTAGAAGAGTGCTCTTTTCTCAAAAGCAGAGTGTGTTTCATGTAAGGCGAGCTAGCACTTGTTCCCCAGTCCTAAATGGAGTTGAATCTCATGCAGTTTCTGGTCTTACGAGCAAGAGTTGTTTTCTGGTAAGAGAAGTCACTATTGCGCTCCAATTGCCATACACAGTGCAAATAGCACTCACGTCTATTCCCAGCAAGTACAGTGTATCGGACTGAAGAGGAGCTACTGTTCTTGTCAGTTTCCTAAGCATAGTTGAACTAGATATGGCCCATGTGTAGGAATCACAGTACTTTTGTTCTGAGCAAGCTCACTGTTCTGGCCCTATAGGAAACGCAGTAGAGTAGAAGTGTGCTCTTTTCTCTAAAGCAGAGTGTGTTCCTTGTAAGGTGAGCTAGCTTTTGTTTGCCAGTCCTAAATGGAGTTGAATTACATGCAGTTTCTGGTCCTACAAGCAAGAGTTGTTTTCTGGTAAGAAGAGTCACTATTGCGCTGCCATTGCCATACACAGGACAAATAGCAGTGGCGTCTCTTCCCAGCAAGTACAGTGTATTGGACTGAAGAGGATCTACTGTTCTTGTCAGGTTCCTAAGCAGACTTGAACTAGATATGGCCGTGTGTGTAGGAAGCACAGTTCTAATGTTCTGAGCAAGTTCAATCTTCTGGCTCTATAGGAAACACAGTAGAGTAGAAGAGTGCTCTTTTCTGAAAAGCAGAGTGTGTTTCTTGCATGGAGAGCTAGCGTTTGTTTTCTAGTCCTAAATGGAGTTGAGTCACATGCAGTTTTTTGTCCTACGAGCAAGAGTTGTTTTCTGATAAGACAAGTCACTATTGTGCTCCAATTGCCATACACAGTGCAAAGAGCACTCGCGTCTGTTCCCTGCAAGTACAGTGTATTGGAAGGAAGAGGAGCTATTGTTCTTGTCAGTTTCCTAAGAAGAGTTGAACTAGATATGGCCCATGTGTGTAGGAAGCACAGTTCTTTTGTTCTGAGCAAGCTCACTGTTCGGACGCCTTAGGAAACACAGTAGAGTAGAAGAGTGCTCTTTTCTCAAAAGCAGAGTGTGTTTCATGTAAGGCGAGCTAGCGTTTGTTTCCGAGTCCTAAATGGAGTTGAATCACATGCAGTTTCTGGTATTACGAGCAAGAGTTGTTTTCTGGTAAGGAAAGTCACTATTGCGCTCCCATTGCCATACACAGTGCAAATAGCACTCGCGTCTGTTCCCAGCAAGTACAGTGTATCGGACTGAAGAGGTGCTACTGTTCTTGTCAGTTTCCTAAGCAGAGTTGAACTAGATTGGGCCCGTGTGTAGGAAGCACAGTTCTTTTGTTCTGAGCAAGCTCACTGTTCTGGCCCTATAGGAAACACAGTAGAGTAGAAGAGTGCTCTTTTCTCTAAAGCAGAGTGTGTTTCTTGTAAGGTGAGCTAGCTTTTGTTTCCCAGTCCTAAATGGAGTTGAATCACATGCAGTTTCTGGTCCTACAAGCAAGAGTTTTTTTCTGGTAAGAAGAGTCCCTATTGCGCTGCCATTGCCATACACAGGACAAATAGCACTGGCATCTGTTCCCTGCAAGTACAGTGTATTGGACTGAAGAGGATCTACTGTTCTTGTCAGGTTCCTAATCAGACTTGAACTAGATATGGCCGTGTGTGTAGGAAGCACAGTTTTTTTGTTCTGAGCAAGCTCATTGTTCTGAACACATAGGAAACACAGTAGAGTAGAAGAGTGCTCTTTTCTCAAAACCAGAGTGTGTTTCTTGGAAGTCGAGATAGCGTTTGTTTCCCAGTCCTAAATGGAGTTGAGTCACATGCAGTTTTTTGTCCAACGAGCAAGAGTTATTTTCTGATAAGACAAGTCACTATTGTGCTCCAATGCCATACACAGTGCAAATAGCACTCGCGTCTGTTCCCCGCAAATACAGTGTATTGGACTGAAAAGGAGCTACTGTTCTTGTTTGTTTCCTAAGCAGAGTTGAACTAGTTATGGCCCGTGTGTGTAGGAAGCAGAGTTCTTTTGTTTTGAGCAAGCTCACTGTTCTGGCCCTATAGGAAACACAGTAGAGTAGAAGAGTGCTCTTTTCTCTAAAGCAGAGTGTGTTTCTTGTAAGGCCAGGTAGCGTTTGTTTCCCAGTCTTAAATGGAGTTGAATCACATGCAGTTTCTAGTCCTAAGAGCAAGAGTTGTTTTCTGGTAAGAAGAGTCACTATTGTGCTGCCATTGCCATACACAGGACAAAGAGCACTGGCGTCTGTTCCCAGCAAGTACAGTGTATTGGACTGAAGAGGATCTACTGTTCTTGTCAGGTTCCTAAGCAGACTTGAACTAGATATGGCCGTGTGTGTAGGAAGCACAGGTCTTTTGTTCTGAGCAAGCTCACTGTTCGGACACCATAGGAAACACAGTAGAGTAGAAGAGTGCTCTTTTCTCAAAAGCAGAGTGTGTTTCTTGTAAGGCGAGCTAGCGTTTGTTTCCCAGTCCTAAATGGAGTTTAATCTCATGCAGTTTTTGGTCCTAAGAGCAAGAGTTGTTTTCTGGTAAGGAAAGTCACTATTGCGCTCCCCTTGCCATACATAGTACAAAAAGCTCTCGCGTCTATTCCCAGCAAGTACAGTGTATCGGACTGAAGAGGAGCTAATGTTCTTGTCAGTTTCCTAAGCAGAGTTGAACTAGATATGGTCCGTGTGTGTAGGAATCACAGTTCTTTTGTTCTGAACAAGCTCACTGTTCTGGCCCTATTGGAAACACAGTAGAGTAGAAGAGTGCTCTTTTCTCAAAAGCAGAGTGTATTTTTGTAAGGCGAGCTAGCGTTTGTTTCCTAGTCCTAAATGAAGTTGAATCACATGAAGTTTCTGGTCCTACGAAAAAGAGCTGTTTTCTGGTAAGGAAAGTCACTAATGTGCTCCCACTGCCCTACACAAGGCAAATAGCACTCGCGTCTTTTCCCAGCAAGTACAGTGTATTGGACTGAATAGGAGCTACTGTTCTTGTCAGTTTCCTAAGCAGAGTTGAACTAGATATGGTCCGTGTGTGTAGGAATCACAGTTCTTTTGTTCTGAACAAGCTCACTGTTTGGACCACATAGGAAACACAGTAGAGTAGAAGAGTGATCTTTTCTCTTAAGCAGAGTGTGTTTCTTGTAAGGCGAGCTAGCGTTTGTTTCCTAGTCCTAAATGGAGTGGAATTACATGCAGTTTGTGGTCCTACGAGCAAGAGTTGTTTTCTGTTAAGGAAATCACAATTGCGCTCCCATTGCCATACACAGTGCAAATAGCCCTCCCGTCTGTTCCCAGCAAGTACATTGTATTGGACCGAAGAGGAGCTACTGTTCTTCTCAGTTTCCTAAGCAGAGTTGAACTAGATATGGCCCGTGTGTGTAGGAAGTACAGTTCTTTTTTTCTGAGCAACCTCACTGTTCTGGCACTATAGGAAACACAGTAGAGAAGAAGAGTGCTCTTTTCTCAAAAGCAGAGTGTGTTTCTTGTAAAGCGAGCTAGAGTTTATTTCCCAGTCCTAAATGGAGTTGAATCCCATGCAGTTTCTGGTCCTATGAGCAAGAGTTGTTTTCTGGTAAGAAGAGTCACTATTGCGCTGCCATTGCCATACACAGTACAAATAGCACTGGCATCTCTTCCCAGCAAGTACAGTGTATTGGACTCAAGAGGATCTACTGTTCTTGTCAGGTTCCTAAGCAGACTTGAACTAGATATGGCCGTGTGTGTAGGAAGCACAGTTTTTTTGTTTTGAGCAAGCTCACTTTTCGGAACACCTAGGAAACACAGTAGAGTAGAAGAGTGCTCTTTTCTCAAAAGCAGAATGTGTTTCTTGGAAGTCGAGCTAGCGTTTGTTTCCCAGTCCTAAATGGAGTTGAGTCACATGCAGTTTTTTGTCCTACGAGCAAGAGTTGTTTTCTCATAAGACAAGTCACTATTGTGCTCCAATGCCATACACAGTGCAAATAGCACTCGCGTCTGTTCCCCGCAAGTAAAGTGTATTGGACTGAAGAGGAGCTACTGTTCTTGTCAGTTTCATAAACAGAGTTGAACTAGATATGGCCAGTGTATGTAGGAAGCACAGTTCTTTTGTTCTGAGCAAGCTCACTGTTCGGACCCCATAGGAAACACAGTAGAGTAGAAGAGTGCTCTTTTCTCAAAAGCAGAGTGTGTTTCATGTAAGGCGAGCTAGCATTTGTTTCCCAGTCCTAAATGGAGTTGAATCACATGCAGTTTCTGGTCCTACGAGCAAGAGTTGTTTTCTGGTAAGACGAGTCACTATTGTGCTCCCATTGACATACACAGTGCAAATAGCACTCCCGTCTCTTTCCAGCAAGTACAGTGTATCGGACTGAAGAGGAGCTACTGTTCTTGTCAGTTGCCTAAGCATAGTTGAACTAGATATGGCCCGTGTGTAGGAAGCACAGTACTTTTGTTCTGAGCAAGCTCATTGTTCTGGCCCTATAGGAAACACAGTAGAGTAGAAGTGTGCTCTTTTCTCTAAAGCAGAGTGTGTTCCTTGTAAGGTGAGCTAGCTTTTGTTTGCCAGTCCTAAATGGAGTTGAATCACATGCAGTTTCTGGTCCTACAAGCAAGAGTTGTTTTCTGGTAAGAAGAGTCACTATTGCGCTGCCATTGCCATACACAGGACAAATAGCAGTGGCGTCTCTTCCCAGCAAGTACAGTGTATTGGACTGAAGAGGATCTACTGTTCTTGTCAGGTTCCTAAGCAGACTTGAACTAGATATGGCCGTGTGTGTAGGAAGCACAGTTTTTTTGTTCTGAGCAAGCTCACTTTTCGGAACACCTAGGAAACACAGTAGAGTAGAAGAGTGCTCTTTTCTCAAAAGCAGAGTGTGTTTCCTGTAAAGCGAGCTAGAGTTTGTTTCCCAGTCCTAAATGGAGTGGAATCACATGCTGTTTCTGGTCATACGAGCAAGAGTTGTTCTCTGGTAAGAAGAGTCACTATTGCACTGCCATTGCAATACACAGGACAAATAGCACTGGCGTCTGTTCCCAGCAAGTATAGTGTATTGGACTGAAGAGGATCTACTGTTCTTGTCAGGTTCCTAAGCAGACTTGAACTAGATATGGCCGTGTGTGTAGGAAGCACAGTTCTTTTGTTCTGAGCAAGCTCACTGTTCGGACACCATAGGAAACACAGTAGAGTAGAAGAGTGCTCTTTTCTCAAAAGCAGAGTGTGTTTCATGTAAGGCGAGCTAGCATTTGTTTCCCAGTCCTAAATGGAGTTGAATCTCATGCAGGTTCTAGTCTTACGAGCAAGAGTTGTTTTCTGGTAAGGAAAGTCACTATTGGGCTCCCATTGACATACACAGTGCAAATAGCACTCGCGTCTGTTCCCAGCAAGTACAGTGTATCGGACTGAAGAGGAGCTACTGTTCTTGTCAGTTTCCTAAGCAGAGTTGAACTAGATATGGCCCGTGTGTAGAAAGCACATTTCTTTTGTTCTGAGCAAGCTCACTGTTCTGGCCCTATAGGAAACACAGTAGAGTAGAAGAGTGCTCTTTTCTCTAAAGCAGAGTGTGTTTCTTGTAAGGTGAGCTAGCTTTTGTTTCCCAGTCCTAAATGGAGTTGAATCACATGCAGTTTCTGGTCCTACAAGCAAGAGTTTTTTTCTGGTAAGAAGAGTCACTATTGCGCTGCCATTGCCATACACAGGACAAATAGCACTGGCATCTGTTCCCAGCAAGTACAGTGTATTGGACTGAAGAGGATCTACTGTTCTTGTCAGGTTCCTAAGCAGACTTGAACTAGATATGGCCGTGTGTGTAGGAAGCACAGTTTTTTTGTTCTGAGCAAGCTCATTGTTCTGAACACATAGGAAACACAGTAGAGTAGAAGAGTGCTCTTTTCTCAAAAGCAGAGTGTGTTTCTTGGAAGTCGAGCTAGCGTTAGTTTCCCAGTCCTAAATGGAGTTGAGTCACATGCAGTTTTTTGTCCAACGAGCAAGAGTTATTTTCTGGTAAGACAAGTCACTATTGTGCTCCAATGCCATACACAGTGCAAATAGCACTCGCGTCTGGTCCCCGCAAATACAGGGTATTGGACTGAAGAGGAGCTACTGTTCTTGTTTGTTTCCTAAGCAGAGTTGAATTAGATATGGCCCGTGAGTGTAGAAAGCACAGTTCTTTTTTTCTGAGCAAGTTCACTGTTCGGACCCCATAGGAAACACAGTAGAGTAGAAGAGTGCTCTTTTCTCAAAAGCAGAGTGTGTTTCTTGTAAGGCGAGCTAGCATTTCTTTCCCAGACCTAAATGGAGTTGAATCACATGCAGTTTCTGGTCCTACGAGCAAGAGTTGTTTTCTGGTAAGGAAAGTCACTATTGTGCTCCCATTGCCATACACAGAGCAAATAGCACTCGCGTCTGTTCCCAGCAAGTACAGTGTATCGGACTGAAGAGGAGCTACTGTTCTTTTCAGTTTCCTAAGCAGAGTTGAACTAGTTATGGCCCGTGTGTAGGAAGCACACTTCTTTTGTTCTGAGCAAGCTCACTGTTCTGGCCCTATTGGAAACACAGTAGAGTAGAAGAGTGCTCTTTTCTCAAAAGCAGAGTGTATTTTTTGTAAGGCAAGCTATCGTTTATTTCCCAGTCCTAAATGGAGTTGAATCACATGCAGTTTCTGGTCCTACGAGCAAGAGTTGTTTTCTGGTAAGGAAAGTCACTATTGCGCTGCCATTGCCATACACAGTGCAAATAGCACTCGCGTCTGTTCCCAGCAAGTAGAGTGTATCGGACTGAAGAGGAGCTACTGTTCTTGTCAGTTTCCTAAGCAGACTTGAACTAGATATGGCCTTGTGTGTAGGAAGCACAGTTTTTTTGTTCTGAGCAAGCTCACTTTTCGGAACACATAGGAAACACAGTAGAGTAGAAGAGTGCTCTTTTCTAAAAAGCAGAGTGTGTTTCATGTAAGGCGAGCTAGCACTTGTTCCCCAGTCCTAAATGGAGTTGAATCACATGCAGTTTCTGGTCCTTCGAGCAAGAGTTGTTTTCTGTTAAGAAGAGTCACTATTACGCTGCCATTGCCATACACAGGACAAATAGCACTGGCGTCTCTTCCCAGCAAGTAGAGTGTATTGGACTGAAGAGGATCTACTGTTCTTGTCAGGTTCCTAAGCAGACTTGAACTAGATATGGCCGTGTGCGTAGGAAGCACAGTTTTTTTGTTTTGAGCAAGCTCACTTTTCGGAACACATAGGAAACACAGTAGAGTAGAAGAGTGCTTTTTCTCAAAAGCAGAGTGTGTTTCTTGAAAGTCGAGCTAGCGTTTGTTTCCCAGTCCTCAATGGAGTTGAGTCACATGCAGTTTTTTGTCCTATGAGCAAGAGTTGTTTTCTCGTAAGACAAGTCACTATTGTGCTCCAATTGCCATACACAGTGCAAATAGCACTGGCGTCTGTTCCCCGCAAGTACAGTGTATTGGACTGAAGAGGAGCTACTGTTCTTGTCTGTTTCCTAAGCAGAGTTGACCTAGATATGGCCGTGTGTGTAGGAAGCACAGTTCTTATGTTCTGAGCAAGCTCACTGTTCTGGCCCCAGAGGAAACACAGTAGAGTAGAAGAGTGCTCTTTTCTCTAAAGCAGAGTGTGTTTCTTGTAAGGCGAGCTAGCGTTTGTTTCACAGTCCTAAATGGAGTTGAGTCACTTGCAGTTTTTTGTCCTACGAGCAAGAGTTGCTTTCTGGTAAGACGAGTCACTATTGTGCTAAAATTGCCATACACAGTGCAAATAGCACTCGCGTCAGTTCCCCGCAAGTAAAGTGTATTGGACTGAAGAGGAGCTACTGTTCTTGTCAGTTTCCTAAGCAGAGTTGAACTAGATAAGGACCGTGTGTGTAGAAAGCACAGTTCTTATGTTCTGAGCAAGCTCACTATTCTGGGCCTATAGGAAACACAGTAGAGTAGAAGAGTGCTCCTTTCTCAAAAGCAGAGTGTGTTTCTTGTAAGGCGAGCTAGCGTTTGTTTCCTAGTCCTAAATGGAGTTGAATCACATGCAGTTTCTGGTCCTACGAACAAGAGTTGTTTTCTGGTAAGGAAAGTCACTATTGCGCTCCCATTGCCATACACAGGGCAAATAGCACTCGCGTCTTTTCCCAGCAAGTACAGTGTATTGGACTGAAGAGGAGCTACTGTTCTTGTCAGTTTCCTAAGCAGAGTTCAACTAGATATGGCCCGTGTGTAGGAAGCACAGTTCTTATGTTCTGAGCAAGCTCACTGTTCTGGCCCTATAGGAAACACAGTAGAGTAGAAGAATGCTCTTTTCTCTAAAGCCGAGTGTGTTTCTTGTAAGGCGAGCTAGCGTTTGTTTCCCAATCCTAAATGGAGTTGAGTCACTTGCAGTTTCTGGTCCTACGAGCAAGAGTTGTTTTCTGGTAAGACGAGTCACTATTGTGCTCCCATTGACATACACAGTGCAAATAGCACTCGCGTCTCTTTCCAGCAAGTACAGTGTATCGGACTAAAGAGGAGCTACTGTTCTTGTCAGTTTCCTATGCAGAGTTGAACTAGATATGGCCGTGTGAGTAGGAAGCACAGTTTTTTTGTTCTGAGCAAGCTCACTGTTCGGAACACATAGGAAACACAGTAGAGTAGAAGAGTGCTCTTTTCTCAAAAGCAGAGTGTGTTTCTTGGAAGTCGAGCTAGCGTTTGTTTCCCAGTTAAATGGAGTTGAGTCACATGCAGTTTTTTTGTCCTACGAGCAAGAGTTGTTTTCTGGTAAGATAAGTCACTATTGCGCTCCAATTGCCATACACAGTGCAAATAGCACTCGCGTCTGTTCCCTGCAAGTACAGTGTATTGGACGGAAGAGGAGGTATTGTTCTTGTCAGTTTCTTAAGCAGAGTTGAACTAGATATGGCCCATGTGTGTAGGAAGCACAGTTCTTTTGTTCTGCGCAAGCTCACTGTTCGGACCCCATAGGAAACACAGTAGAATAGAAGAGTGCTCTTTTCTCAAAAGCAGAGTGTGTTTCTTGTAAGGCGAGCTCGCGTTTGTTTCCCAGTCCTAAATGGAGTTGAATCTCATGCAGTTTCTGGTCTAAGAGCAAGAGTTGTTTTCTGGTAAGGAAAGTCACTATTGCGCTCCCCTGGCCATACATAGTGGAAATAGCTCTCGCATCTATTCCCAGCAAGTACAGTGTATCGGACTGAAGAGGATCTACTGTTCTTGTCAGTTTCCTAAGCAGAGTTGAACTAGATATGGCCCGTGTGTGTAGGAAGCACAGTTATTATGTTCTGAACAAGCTCACTGTTCTGGCCCTATTGGAAACACAGTAGAGTAGAAGAGTGCTCTTTTCTCAAAAGCAGAGTGTGTTTTTGTAAGGCGAGCTAGCGTTTGTTTCCCAGTCCTAAATGGAGTTGAATCACATGCAGTTTCTGGTCCTACGAAAAAGAGCTGTTTCTGGTAAGGAAAGTCACTATTGCGCTCCCATTGACATACACAAGGCAAATAGCACTCGAATCTTTTGCCTGCAAGTACAGTGTATTGGACTGAATAGGAGCTACTGTTCTTGTCAGTTTCCTAAGCTGAGTTCAACTAGATATGGACCGTGTGTAGGAAGCACAGTTCTTATGTTCTGAGCAAGCTCACTGTTCTGGCCCTATAGGAAACACAGTAGAGTAGAGGAGTGCTCTTTTCTCTGAAGCAGAGTGTGTTTCTTGTAAGGCGAGCTAGCGTTTGTTTCCTAGTCCTAAATGGAGTTGAGTCACATGCAGTTTCTGGTCCTACGATCAAGAGTTGTTTTCTGGTAAGACAAGTCACTATTGTGCTCCAATTGCCATACACAGTGCAAATAGCACTCGCGTCTGTTCCCTGCAAGTACAGTGTATTGGAAGGAAGAGGAGCTATTGTTCTTGTCAGTTTCCTAAGCAGAGTTGAACTAGATATGGCCCATGTGTGTAGGAAGCACAGTTCTTTTGTTCTGAGCAAGCTCACTGTTCGGACCCCATAGGAAACACAGTAGAGTAGAAGAGTGCTCTTTTCTCAAAAGCAGAGTGTGTTTCATGTAAGGCGAGCTAGCATTTGTTTCCCAGTCCTAAATGAGTTGAATCTCATGCAGTTTCTGGTCTTACGAGCAAGAGTTGTTTTCTGGTAAGGAAAGTCACTATTGCGCTCCCATTGCCATACACAGTGCAAATAGCACTCGCGTCTGTTCCCAGCAAGTACAGTGTATCGGACTGAAGAGGAGCTACTGTTCTTGTCAGTTTCCTAAGCAGAGTTGAACTAGATATGGCCGTGTGTGTAGGAAGCACAGTTCTTTTGTTCTGAGCAAGCTCACTGTTCGGACCCCATAGGAAACACAGTAGAGTAGAAGAGTGCTCTTTTCTCAGAAGCAGAGTGTGTTTCTTGTAAGTCGAGCTAGCGTTTGTTTCCCAGTCCTCAATGGAGTTGAGTCACATGCAATTTTTTGTCCTACGAGCAAGAGTTTTTTTCTCGTAAGACGAGTCACTATTGTGCTCCAATGCCATACACAGTGCAAATAGCTCTCGCCTCTGTTCCCCGCAAGTAGAGTGTATCGGACTGAAGAGGAGCTACTGTTCTTGTTTGTTTCCTAAGCAGAGTTGAACTAGATATGGCCCGTGTGTGTAGAAAGCACAGTTCTTTTGTTCTGAGCAAGCTCACTGTTCGGACCCCATAGGAAACACAGTAGAGTAGAAGAGTGCTCTTTTCTCAAAAGCAGAGTGTGTTTCTTGTAAGGCGAGCTAGCATTTGTTTCCCAGTCCTAAATGGTGTTGAATCACATGCAGTTTCTGGTCCTACGAGCAAGAGTTGTTTTCTGGTAAGGTAAGTCACTATTGCGCTTCCATTGCCATACACAGTGCAAATAGCACTCGCGTCTTTTCCCAGCAAGTACAGTGTATCGGACTGAAGAGGAGCTACTGTTCTTGTCAGTTTCCTAAGCAGAGTTGAACTAGTTATGGCCCCTGTGTAGGAAGCACAGTTCTTTTGTTCTGAGCAAGCTCACTGTTCTGGCCCTATAGGAAACACAATAGAGTAGAAGAGTGCTCTTTTCCCTAAAGCAGAGTGTGTTTCTTGTAAGTCGAGCTAGCGTTTGTTTCCCAGTCCTAAATGGAGTTGAATCACATGCAGTTTCTAGTCCTACGAGCAAGGGTTGTTTTATGGTAAGAAGAGTCACTATTGCGCTGCCATTGCCATACACAGGACAAATAGCACTGGCGTCTGTTCCCAGCAAGTACAGTGTATTGTACAGAAGAGGATCTACTGTTCTTGTCAGGTTCCTAAGCAGAATTGAACTAGACATGGCCGTGTGTGTAGAAAGCACAGTTCTAATGTTCTGAGCAAGTTCACTCTTCTGGCTCTATAGGAAACACAGTAGAGTAGAAGAGTGCTCTTTTCTCAAAAGCAGAGTGTGTTTCTTGGAAGTCGAGCTAGCGTTTGTTTCCTAGTCCTAAATGGAGTTGAGTCACATGCAGTTTTTTGTCCTACGAGCAAGAGTTGTTTTCTGGTAAGACAAGTCACTATTGTGCTCCAATTGCCATACACAGTGCAAATAGCACTCGCGTCTGTTCCCTGCAAGTACAGTGTATTGGAAGGAAGAGGAGCTATTGTTCTTGTCAGTTTCCTAAGCAGAGTTGAACTAGATATGGCCGTATATGTAGGAAGCACAGTTCTTTTGTTCTGAGCAAGCTCACTGTTCGGACCCCATAGGAAACACAGTAGAGTAGAAGAGTGCTCTTTTCTCAAAAGCAGAGTGTGTTTCATGTAAGGCGAGCTAGCATTTGTTTCCCAGTCCTAAATGGAGTTGAATCTCATGCAGTTTCTGGTCTTATGAGCAAGAGTTGTTTTCTGGTAAGGAAAGTCACTATTGGGCTCCCATTGACATACACAGTGCAAATAGCACTCGCGTCTGTTCCCAGCAAGTACAGTGTATCGGACTGAAGAGGAGCTACTGTTCTTGTCAGTTTCCTAAGCAGAGTTGAACTAGATATGGCCCGTGTGTAGAAAGCACAGTTCTTTTGTTCTGAGCAAGCTCACTGTTCTGGCCCTATAGGAAACACAGTAGAGTAGAAGAGTGCTCTTTTCTCTAAAGCAGAGTGTGTTTCTTGTAAGGTGAGCTAGCTTTTGTTTCCCAGTCCTAAATGGAGTTGAATCACATGCAGTTTCTGGTCCAACCAACAAGGGATGTTTTCTGGAAAGGAAAGTCACTATTTTTCTCCCTTTGCCATAAACAGTGCAAATAGCACTCACGTCTATTCCCAGCAAGTACAGTGTATTGGACTGAAGAGGAGCTACTGTTCTTGTCAGTTTCCTAAGCAGAGTTGAACTAGATATGGCCCGTGTGTGTAGAAAGCACAGTTCTTTTGTTCTGAGCAACCTCACTGTTCTGGCCCTATAGGAAACACAGAAGAGTAGAAGAGTGCTCTTTTCTCAGAAGCAGAGTTTGTTTCTTGTAAGGCGAGCTAGCGTTTGTTTCCCAGTCCTAAATGGAGTTGAATCACATGCAGTTTCTGGTCCTACGAGCAAGAGTTGTTTTCTGGTAAGAAGAGTCACTATTGTGCTCCCATTGTTTTACACAGGGCAAATAGCACTGGCGTCTGTTCCCAGCATGTACCGTGTATTGGACTGAAGAGGATCTACTGTTCTTGTCAGGTTCCTAAGCAGAATTGAACTAGATACGGCCATGTGTGTAGGAAGCACAGTTCTTTGTTCTGAGCAAGCTCACTGTTCTTTCCCTATAGGAAACACAGTAGAGTAGAAGAGTGCTCTTTTCTCAAAAGCAGAGTGTGTTTCTTGTAAGGCGAGCTAGCGTTTGTTTCCCAGTCCTAAATGGAGTTGAATCACATGCAGTTTCTCGTCCTACGAGCAAGAGTTGTTTTCTGGTAAGGAAAGTCACTATTGTGTTCCCACTGCCATACACAGTGCAAATAGCACTCGCGTCTGTTCCCAGCAAGTACAGTGTATCGGACTGAAGAGGAGCTACTGTTCTTGTCAGTTTCCTAAGCAGAGTTGAACGAGATATTTCCCGTGTGTGTAGGAAGCCCAGTTCTCTTGTTCTGAGCAAGCTCACTGTTCTGGCCCTATAGGAAACACAGTAGAGTAGAAGAGTGCTCTTTTCTCTAAAGCAGAGTGTGTTTCTTGTAAGGCGAGCTAGCGTTTGTTTCCCAGTCATAAATGGAGTTGAGTCACAGGCAGTTTTTGTTCCTACGAGCAAGAGTTGTTTTCTGGTAAGAAGAGTCACTATTGAGCTCCAAATTCCATACACAGTGCAAATAGCACTCGCGTCTGTTCCCAGCAAGTACAGTGTATTGTACTGAATAGGAGCTACTGTTCTTGTCAGTTTCCTAAGCAGAGTTGAACTAGATATGGTCCATGTGTGTAGGAAGCACAGTTCTTTTGTTCTGAGCAAGCTCACTGTTTGGACCCCATAGGAAACACAGTAGAGTAGAAGAGTGCTCTGTTGCTGGAGAATTTCTCTCCAGCTCCCACCACCAAGTCCCGCCAGTCTCAGAGCCCACTTATAAAATAAACACACAGACTCTTACATTATTTAAACTGCTTGGCCATTAGATCAGGCCTGTTATTGTCTAGCTCTTACTCTTATATTTAGCCCATTTCTATTAATGTTTACTTTGCCACATGGCTCATGGCTTACTGGTACCTTACATCTTCCTTGTCCTGATGACGGCTGGCAGTGTCTCTCTCTCAGCCTTCCACTTCCCCGCTTTATTCTCCTCCTTGCCCCGCCTACACTTCCTGCCTAGCCAACGGCCAATCAGTGTTTTATTGATTAATCAGCAACACATTTGCTATACATCCCACAACACTTCCCCCTTTTTTTTTCAAAAAGGAAGGTTTTAACCTTAACAAAGTAAAATTACATATAATTTGGCCATTTGGGCGTAGCTTCTCTTACTACTTCCTGCTGGAAGGGGGCGCTGTATCTTGTGGGGAAACAAAAAAAAATTTAGAATTATGGAATAGTCCATGAGGCTGTATCGTCTGAGCCAGATGCCTTTAAACCATTATGGATGTTGGATCATCTGGGCCATGGTGTCATAGGAGACCTTCAGGGGGTCTTGGCTGGTCAAACCTGATGTATCTTAATCTTGAACAAATCCATAGCCTCTGGCTTTCTGTGGAAACAAAAGAGACTCTTTTCCAAAGCAACATATCCTTACATCCAAATTTTGAAGTCAAGGTATCTTTAAAATATACATTTTGGCATAACTCTACAGCTTTTACAATCAAATGTTTTTCTGCAGTTAAAAGTCCCAACGACAACACAATCCAGATTCTCTGTGTAATATCCATTTTTACGTGGCTTATTTTTTATACTACCTTTACTGTCTCTTTAATGACTTTATTTTTTAAAACTATGTATTTGTTTCTATAACTCTATATATCACCTTTTTTGTCTCTTTCAAGCCTACGTATCTTTTACACACATTGTAAACTATTACATCTGAATCTGTCTTATTGTGAATCTATTGCTTTAAACTGCAGCAGCTGTGGCTGCTGGCTCCGCCCACCTCAGATTCCCAACATGGCTACGTTTTCCGCCAGCTCTGGGAGCCATCAACTCTCAGAAATAGTGGGTCTCTGCTTCTATCAAAGCAGCGTGTAGCCCAGAAATCTCTTTTTTTTTTGTTTTGTTTTGTTTTGTACTAGCAAAGGCTAAATCCACCACACAGCTTAATGTGCCACTTGCAGAGGCCTCATTCCCGCCATACTGCAGGTCAAGCATGCACGCCAGGAACCCGCCATAGTAGCTCAAACACGCAGGCTGCCACTAGCTTGAAAGAGACAACTAGGAGCTGTTTTTAGCTCCGTTTTAGAATCTTTTTTCTCAGTTTTTAGGTGGAAACTCTTGCCAACACATTGGACGCCATTTGTTGCTGGAGAATTTCTCTCCAGCTCCCACCACCAAGTCCCGCCAGTCTCAGAGCCCACTTATAAAATAAACACAAAGACTCTTACATTATTTAAACTGCTTGGCCATTAGCTAAGGCCTGTTATAGTCTAGCTCTTACTCTTATATTTAGCAGATTTCTATTAATTTTTACTTTGCCACATGGCTCATGGCTTACTGGTACCTTACATCTTCCTTGTCCTGATGGCGGCTGGCAGTGTCTCTCTCTCAGCCTTCCACTTCCCTGCTTTATTCTCCTCCTTGCCCCGCCTACACTTCCTGCCTAGCCAACGGCCAATCAGTGTTTTATTGATTAATTAGCAACACGTTTGCCATACATCCCACAGCAGTGCTCTTTTCTCAAAAGCAGAGTGTATTTCTTGTAAGGTGAGCTAGCGTTTGTTTCCTAGTCCTAAATGGAGTTGAATCACATGCAGTTTCTGGTCCTACGAGCAAGAGTTGTTTTCTGGTAAGGAAAGTCACTATTGCGCTCCCATTGCCATACACATTACAAATAGCACTCGCGTCTGTTCCCAGCAAGTACAGTGTATTGGACTGAAGAGAAGCTACTGTTCTTGTCAGTTTCCTAAGCAGAGTTGATCTAGATATGCCCCGTGTGTGTAGGAAGCACAGTTCTTTTGTTCTGAGCAAGCTCACTGTTCTGGCCCTACAGGAAACACCGTAGAGTAGAAGAGTGCTCTTTTCTCAAAAGCAGAGTGTATTTCTTGTAAGGCGAGCTAGCGTTTGTTTCCCAGTCCTAAATGTAGTTGAGTTACATGCAGTTTCTGGTCCTAGGAACAAGAGTTGTTTTCTGGTAAGAAGAGTCACTATTGTGCTCCCATTGTCATACACAGGGCAAATAGTACTGATGTCTGTTCCCAGCATGTACAGTGTATTGGACTGAAGAGGATCTACTGTTCTTGTCAGTTTCCTTAGCAGAATTGAATAGATATGGCCCCTGTGTGCAGGAAGCACAGTTCTTTTGTTCTGAGGAAGCTCACTCATCTGGCCCTATAGGAAACACAGTATAGTAGAAGAATGCTCTTTTGTCAAAAGCACAGAGTTTTTCTTGTAAGGCGAGCTAGCATTTCTTTCCCAGTCCTAAATGGAGTTGAGACACATGCAGTTTTTGGTCCTACGAGCAAGAGTTTTTTTCTGGTAAGAAGAGTCACTATTGCACTTTCATTGCCATACACAGTGCAAATAGCACTTGCATCTGTTCCCAGCAAGTACAGTGTATTGGACTGAAGAGGATCTACTGTTCTTGTCAGTTTTTTAAGCAGAGTTGAACTAGATGTGGCCCGTGTGTGTAGGAAGCACAGTTCTTTTGTTCTGAGCAAGCTCACTGTTTTGGTCCTATAGGAAACACAGTTGAGTAGAAAAGTGCTCTTTTCTCAAAAGCAGAGTGTGTTTCTTGTAAGGCGAGCTAGCGTTTGTTTCCCAGTCCTAAATGGAGTTGCGTCACATGCAGTTTTTGGTCCTACGAGCAAGAGTTGTTTTCTGGTAAGAAGAGTCACTATTGCGCTCCAATTGCCATACACAGTGCAAATAGCACTCGCGTGTGTTCCCCGCAAGTACAGTGTATTTGACTGAATAGGAGCTACTGTTCTTGTCAGTTTCCTAAGCAGAGTTGAACTAGATATGGTCCGTGTGTGTAGGAAGCACAGTTCTTTTGTTCTGAGCAAGCTCACTGTTCTGGCCCGATAGGAAACACTGTAGAGTAGAAGAGTGCTCTTTTCTCAAAAGCAGGGTGTGTTTCTTGTAAGGCGAACTACTGTTTGTTTCCCAGTCCTAAATGGAGTTGAATCACATGCAGTTTCTGGTCCTACGAGCAAGAGTTGTTTTCTGGTAAGGAAAGTCACTATTGTGCTCCCATTGCCATACACAGTGCAAATAGCACTCGCGTCTGTTCCCAACAAGTACAGTGTATCGGACTGAAGAGGAGCTACTGTTCTTGTAGGTTTCCTAAGCAGAGTTGAACTAGATATGGTCCGTGTGTAGGAAGCACAGTTTTCTGTTCTGAGCAAGCTCACTGTTTGGACCCCGTAGGAAACACAATAGAGTAGAAGAGTGCTCTTTTCTCAAAAGCAGAGTGTGTTTCTTGTAAGGCGAGCTACCATTTGTTTCCCAGTCATAAATGGAGTTGAATCACATGCAGTTTCTGGTCCTACGAGCAATAGTTGTTTTATGGTAAGAATAGTCACTATTGCGCTGCCATTGCCATACACAGGACAAATAGCACTGGCGTCTGTTCCCAGCAAGTACAGTGTATTAGACTGAAGGGGATCTACTGTTCTTGTCAGGTTCCTAAACAGAATTGAACTAGATATGGCCGTGTGTGTAGGAAGCACAGTTCTTTTATTCTGAGCAAGCTCACTGTTCTGGCCCTACAGGAAACACAGTAGAGTAGAAGAGTGCTCTTTTCTCAAAAGCAGAGTGTATTTCTTGTAAGGCTAGCTAGCGTTTGTTTCCCAGTCCTAAATGGAGTTGAGTCACATGCAGTTTCTGGTCCTAGGAACAAGAGTTGTTTTCTGGTAAGAAGAGTCACTATTGTGCTCCCATTGTCATACACAGGGCAAATAGTACTGATGTCTGTTCCCAGCATGTACAGTGTATTGGACTGAAGAGGATCTACTGTTCTTGTCAGTTTCCTAAGCAGAATTGAATAGATATGGCCCCTGTGTGCAGGAAGCACAGTTCTTTTGTTCTGAGGAAGCTCACTCATCTGGCCCTATAGGAAACACAGTATAGTAGAAGAATGCTCTTTTGTCAAAAGCACAGAGTTTTTCTTGTAAGGCGAGCTAGCATTTCTTTCCCAGTCTTAAATGGAGTTGAGACACATGCAGTTTTTGGTCCTACGAGCAAGAGTTTTTTTCTGGTAAGAAGAGTCACTATTGCACTTTCATTGCCATACACAGTGCAAATAGCACTTGCATCTGTTCCTAGCAAGTACAGTATATTGGACTGAAGAGGATCTACTGTTCTTGTCAGTTTTTTAAGCAGAGTTGAACTAGATGTGGCCCGTGTGTGTAGGAAGCACAGTTCTTTTGTTCTGAGCAAGCTCACTGTTTTGGTCCTATAGGAAACACAGTTGAGTAGAAGAGTGCTCTTTTCTCAAAAGCAGAGTGTGTTTCTTGTAAGGCGAGCTCGAGTTTGTTTCCCAGTCCTAAATGGAGTTGCTTCACATGCAGTTTTTGGTCCTACGAGCAAGAGTTGTTTTCTGGAAAGAAGAGTCACTATTGTGCTCCCATTGTCATACACAGGGCAAATAGCGCTGGCGTCTGTTCCCAGCATGTACAGTGTATTGGACTGAAAAGGATCTACTGTTCTTGTCAGGTTACTAAGCAGAGTTGAACTATATATGGCCGTGTGTGTAGGATGCACAGTTCTTTTGTTCTGAGCAAGCTCACTGTTCTGGCCCTATAGGAAACACAGTAGAGTAGAAGAGTGCTCTTTTCTCAAAAGCAGAGTGTGTTTCTTGTAAGGCGAGCTTGCGTTTGTTTCCTAGTCCTAAATGGAGTTGAGTCACATGCAGTTTTTGGTGCTATGAACAAGAGTTGTTTTCTGGTAAGAAGAGTCACTATTTCGCTCCCATTGCCATACACAGTGCAAATAGCACTCGCGTCTGTTCCCAGCAAGTACAGTGTATTGGACTGAATAGGAGCTACTGTTCTTGTCAGTTTCCAAAGCATAGTTGAACTAGATATGGTTCGTTTGTGTAGGAAGCACAGTTCTTTTGTTATCAGCAAGCTCACTGTTCTGGCCCTATAGGAAAAACAGTAGAGTAGAACAGTGCTCTTTTCTCAAAAGCAGAGTGTGTTTCTTGTAAGGCGAGCTAGGGTTTGTGTCCCAGTCCTAAATGGAGCTGAATCACATGCAGTTTCTGTTCCTACGAGCAAGAGTTGTTTTATGGTAAGAATAGTCACTATTGGGCTGCCATTGCCATACACAGGACAAATAGCACTGGCATCTGTTCCCAGCAAGTACAGTGTATTGCACTGAAGAGGATCTACTATTCTTGTCAATTTCCTCAGCAGAATTGAACTAGATATGACAGTATGTGTAGCAAGCACAGTTCTTTTGTTCTGAGCAAGCTCACTGTTTTGGTCTTAATGGAAACACAGTTGAGTAGAAGAGTGCTCTTTTCTCAAAAGCAGAGTGTGTTTCTTGTAAGTCGAACTCGCGTTTGTTTCCCAGGCCTAAATGGAGTTGAGTCACATGCAGTTTTTTTTCCTATGAGCAATAGTTGATTTCTGGTAAGACGAGTCACTATTGTGCTCCAATTGCCATACACAGTGCAAATAGCACTCACGTCTGTTCCCAGCAAGTACAGTGTATTGGACTGAAGAGGAGCTACTGTTCTTGTCAGGTTCCTAAGCAGAGTTGAACTAGATATGGTCCGTGTGTGTAGGAAGCACAGTTCTTTTGTTCGGAGCAAGCTCACTCTTTGGACCCCATAGGAAACACAGTAGAGTAGAAGAGTGCTCTCTTCTCAAAAGCAGAGTGTGTTTCTTGTAAGGCGAGCTAGCATTTGTTTCCCAGTCTTAAATGGAGTTGAATCCCATGCAGTTTCTGGTCCTAGGAGCAAGAGTTGTTTTCTGGTAAGAAGAGTCACTAATGTGCTCACATTGTCATACACAGGGCATATAGCACTCGTGTCTGTTCCCATCAAGTACAGTGTTTTGGACTGAAGAGGATCTACTATTCTTGTCAGTTTCCTAAGCAGAATTGAACTAGATATGACCGTGTGTTTAGGAAGCACAGTTCTTTTGTTCTCAGCAAGCTCACTGTTCTGGCCCGATAGGAAACACAGTAGAGTAGAAGAGTGCTCTTTTCTCAAAAGCAGAGTGTGTTTCTTGTAAGGCGAGCTAGCGTTTGTTTCCCAGTGCTAAATGGAGTTGAATCACATGCAGTTTCTGGTCCTACGAGCAAGAGTTGTTTTCTGGTAAGGAAGTAACTGTTGTGCTCCCATTGCCATACACAGTGCAAATAGCACTCGCGTCTGTTCACAGCAAGTACAGTGTATCGGAATGAAGAGGAGCTACTGTTCTTGTCAGTTTCCTAAGCAGAGTTGAACTAGATATTGTCCGTGTGTAGGAAGCACAGTTTTTTGTTCTGAGCAAGCTCACTGTTTGGACCCCATAGGAAACACAGTAAAGTAGAAGAGTGGTCTTTTCTCAAAAGCAGAGTGTGTTTCTTGTAAGGCGAGCTAGTGTTTGTTTCGCAGTCCTAAATGGAGTTGAATCACATGCAGTTTCTGGTCCTAAGAGCAAGAGTTGTTTTCTGGAAAGAAGAGTCACTATTGCGCTGCCATTGTCATACACAGGACAAATAGCACTGTTGTCTGTTCCCAGCAAGTACAGTGTATAGGACTGAAGAGGATCTACTGTTCTTGTCAGGTTTATAAGCAGAATTGAAGTAGATATGGCCATGTGTGTAGGAAGCACAGTTTTTTTGTTCTGAGCAAGCTCACTGTTCGGACCCCTTAGGAAACACAGTAGAGTAGAAGAGTGCTCTTTTCTCTAAAGCAGATTGTGTTTATTGTAAGGCGAGCTAGCATTTGTTTCCCAGTCCTAAATGGAGTTGAATCACATACAGTTTCTGGTCCTACGAGCAAGAGTTGTTTTCGGGTAAGGAAAGTCACTATTGCGCTCCCATTGCCATACACAGTGCAAATAACACTGGCGTCTGTTCCCAGCATGTACAGTGAATTGGACTGAAGAGGAGCTACTGTTCTTGTCAGTTTCCTAAGCAGAGTTGAACTAGATATGGCCCGTGTGTGTAGGAAGCACAGTTCTTTTGTTCTGAGCAAGCTCACTGTTTGGACCACATAGGAAACACAGTAGAGTAGAAAAGTGCTCTTTTCTCAAAAGCGGAGTGTGATTCATGTAAGGGGAGCTAGCATTTGTTTCCCAGTCCTAAATGGAGTTGAATCCCATGCAGTTTCTGGTCCTACAAGCAAGAGTTGTTTTCTGGTAAGGAAAGTCACTTTGCGCTCCCATTGCCATACACAGTGCAAATAGCACTCGCGTCTGTTCCCAGCAATTACAGTGTATCGGACTGAAGAGGAGCTACTGCTCTTGTCAGTTTCCTAAGCAGAGTTGAACTAGATATGGCCCGTGTGTAGGAAGCACAGTTCTTTTGTTCTGAGCAAGCTCACTGTTCTGGCCCTACAGGAAACACAGTAGAGTAGAAGAGTGCTCTTTTCTCTAAAGCAGAGTGTGTTTCTTGTAAGGCGAGCTAGCGTTTGTTTCCCAGTCCTAAATGGAGTTGAATCCCATGCAGTTTTTTGTCCTACGAGCAAGAGTTGTTTTCTGGTAAGAAGAGTCACTATTGCGCTGCCATTGCCATACACAGGACAAATAGCACTGGCGTCTGTTGCCAGGAAGTACAGTGTATTGGACTGAAGAGGATCTACTGTTCTTGTCAGGTTTATAAGCAGAATTGAACTAGATATGGCCGTGTGTGTAGGAAGTACAGTTTTTTTGTTCTGAGCAAGTTCACTGTTCGGACCCCATAGGAAACACAGTAGAGTAGAAGAGTGCTCTTTTCTCTAAAGCAGATTGTGTTTCTTGTAAGGCGAGCTAGCAATTGTTTCCCAGTCCTAAATGGCGTTGAATCACATACAGTTTCTGGTCCTACGAGCAAGAGTTGTTTTCTGGTAAGGAAAGTCACTATTGCGCTCCCATTGACATACACAGTGCAAATAGCACTCGCGTCTGTTCCCAGCAAGTACAGTGTATTGGACTGAAGAGGATCTACTGTTCTTGTCAGGTTCCTAATCAGAATTGAACTAGATATGGCCGTGTGTGTTGGAAGCACAGTTCTTTTGTTCTGAGCAAGCTCACTGTTTTGGTCCTATAGGAAACACAGTTGAGTAGAAGAGTGCTCTTTTCTCAAAAGCAGAGTGTGTTTCTTGTAAGGCGAGCTCGAGTTTGTTTCCCAGTCCTAAATGGAGTTGCTTCACATGCAGTTTTTGGTCCTACGAGCAAGAGTTGTTTTCTGGAAAGAAGAGTCACTATTGTGCTCCCATTGTCATACACAGGGCAAATAGCGCTGGCGTCTGTTCCCAGCATGTACAGTGTATTGGACTGAAAAGGATCTACTGTTCTTGTCAGGTTACTAAGCAGAGTTGAACTATATATGGCCGTGTGTGTAGGATGCACAGTTCTTTTGTTCTGAGCAAGCTCACTGTTCTGGCCCTATAGGAAACACAGTAGAGTAGAAGAGTGCTCTTTTCTCAAAAGCAGAGTGTGTTTCTTGTAAGGCGAGCTTGCGTTTGTTTCCTAGTCCTAAATGGAGTTGAGTCACATGCAGTTTTTGGTGCTATGAACAAGAGTTGTTTTCTGGTAAGAAGAGTCACTATTTCGCTCCCATTGCCATACACAGTGCAAATAGCACTCGCGTCTGTTCCCAGCAAGTACAGTGTATTGGACTGAATAGGAGCTACTGTTCTTGTCAGTTTCCAAAGCATAGTTGAACTAGATATGGTTCGTTTGTGTAGGAAGCACAGTTCTTTTGTTATCAGCAAGCTCACTGTTCTGGCCCTATAGGAAAAACAGTAGAGTAGAACAGTGCTCTTTTCTCAAAAGCAGAGTGTGTTTCTTGTAAGGCGAGCTAGGGTTTGTGTCCCAGTCCTAAATGGAGCTGAATCACATGCAGTTTCTGTTCCTACGAGCAAGAGTTGTTTTATGGTAAGAATAGTCACTATTGGGCTGCCATTGCCATACACAGGACAAATAGCACTGGCATCTGTTCCCAGCAAGTACAGTGTATTGCACTGAAGAGGATCTACTATTCTTGTCAATTTCCTCAGCAGAATTGAACTAGATATGACAGTATGTGTAGCAAGCACAGTTCTTTTGTTCTGAGCAAGCTCACTGTTTTGGTCTTAATGGAAACACAGTTGAGTAGAAGAGTGCTCTTTTCTCAAAAGCAGAGTGTGTTTCTTGTAAGTCGAACTCGCGTTTGTTTCCCAGGCCTAAAAGGAGTTGAGTCACATGCAGTTTTTTTTCCTATGAGCAATAGTTGATTTCTGGTAAGACGAGTCACTATTGTGCTCCAATTGCCATACACAGTGCAAATAGCACTCACGTCTGTTCCCAGCAAGTACAGTGTATTGGACTGAAGAGGAGCTACTGTTCTTGTCAGGTTCCTAAGCAGAGTTGAACTAGATATGGTCCGTGTGTGTAGGAAGCACAGTTCTTTTGTTCGGAGCAAGCTCACTCTTTGGACCCCATAGGAAACACAGTAGAGTAGAAGAGTGCTCTCTTCTCAAAAGCAGAGTGTGTTTCTTGTAAGGCGAGCTAGCATTTGTTTCCCAGTCTTAAATGGAGTTGAATCCCATGCAGTTTCTGGTCCTAGGAGCAAGAGTTGTTTTCTGGTAAGAAGAGTCACTAATGTGCTCACATTGTCATACACAGGGCATATAGCACTCGTGTCTGTTCCCATCAAGTACAGTGTTTTGGACTGAAGAGGATCTACTATTCTTGTCAGTTTCCTAAGCAGAATTGAACTAGATATGACCGTGTGTTTAGGAAGCACAGTTCTTTTGTTCTCAGCAAGCTCACTGTTCTGGCCCGATAGGAAACACAGTAGAGTAGAAGAGTGCTCTTTTCTCAAAAGCAGAGTGTGTTTCTTGTAAGGCGAGCTAGCGTTTGTTTCCCAGTGCTAAATGGAGTTGAATCACATGCAGTTTCTGGTCCTACGAGCAAGAGTTGTTTTCTGGTAAGGAAGTAACTGTTGTGCTCCCATTGCCATACACAGTGCAAATAGCACTCGCGTCTGTTCACAGCAAGTACAGTGTATCGGAATGAAGAGGAGCTACTGTTCTTGTCAGTTTCCTAAGCAGAGTTGAACTAGATATTGTCCGTGTGTAGGAAGCACAGTTTTTTGTTCTGAGCAAGCTCACTGTTTGGACCCCATAGGAAACACAGTAAAGTAGAAGAGTGGTCTTTTCTCAAAAGCAGAGTGTGTTTCTTGTAAGGCGAGCTAGTGTTTGTTTCACAGTCCTAAATGGAGTTGAATCACATGCAGTTTCTGGTCCTAAGAGCAAGAGTTGTTTTCTGGAAAGAAGAGTCACTATTGCACTGCCATTGTCATACACAGGACAAATAGCACTGTTGTCTGTTCCCAGCAAGTACAGTGTATAGGACTGAAGAGGATCTACTGTTCTTGTCAGGTTTATAAGCAGAATTGAAGTAGATATGGCCATGTGTGTAGGAAGCACAGTTTTTTTGTTCTGAGCAAGCTCACTGTTCGGACCCCTTAGGAAACACAGTAGAGTAGAAGAGTGCTCTTTTCTCTAAAGCAGATTGTGTTTATTGTAAGGCGAGCTAGCATTTGTTTCCCAGTCCTAAATGGAGTTGAATCACATACAGTTTCTGGTCCTACGAGCAAGAGTTGTTTTCGGGTAAGGAAAGTCACTATTGCGCTCCCATTGCCATACACAGTGCAAATAACACTGGCGTCTGTTCCCAGCATGTACAGTGAATTGGACTGAAGAGGAGCTACTGTTCTTGTCAGTTTCCTAAGCAGAGTTGAACTAGATATGGCCCGTGTGTGTAGGAAGCACAGTTCTTTTGTTCTGAGCAAGCTCACTGTTTGGACCACATAGGAAACACAGTAGAGTAGAAAAGTGCTCTTTTCTCAAAAGCGGAGTGTGATTCATGTAAGGGGAGCTAGCATTTGTTTCCCAGTCCTAAATGGAGTTGAATCCCATGCAGTTTCTGGTCCTACAAGCAAGAGTTGTTTTCTGGTAAGGAAAGTCACTTTGCGCTCCCATTGCCATACACAGTGCAAATAGCACTCGCGTCTGTTCCCAGCAATTACAGTGTATCGGACTGAAGAGGAGCTACTGCTCTTGTCAGTTTCCTAAGCAGAGTTGAACTAGATATGGCCCGTGTGTAGGAAGCACAGTTCTTTTGTTCTGAGCAAGCTCACTGTTCTGGCCCTACAGGAAACACAGTAGAGTAGAAGAGTGCTCTTTTCTCTAAAGCAGAGTGTGTTTCTTGTAAGGCGAGCTAGCGTTTGTTTCCCAGTCCTAAATGGAGTTGAATCCCATGCAGTTTTTTGTCCTACGAGCAAGAGTTGTTTTCTGGTAAGAAGAGTCACTATTGCGCTGCCATTGCCATACACAGGACAAATAGCACTGGCGTCTGTTGCCAGGAAGTACAGTGTATTGGACTGAAGAGGATCTACTGTTCTTGTCAGGTTTATAAGCAGAATTGAACTAGATATGGCCGTGTGTGTAGGAAGTACAGTTTTTTTGTTCTGAGCAAGTTCACTGTTCGGACCCCATAGGAAACACAGTAGAGTAGAAGAGTGCTCTTTTCTCTAAAGCAGATTGTGTTTCAAGTAAGGCGAGCTAGCAATTGTTTCCCAGTCCTAAATGGCGTTGAATCACATACAGTTTCTGGTCCTACGAGCAAGAGTTGTTTTCTGGTAAGGAAAGTCACTATTGCGCTCCCATTGACATACACAGTGCAAATAGCACTCGCGTCTGTTCCCAGCAAGTACAGTGTATTGGACTGAAGAGGATCTACTGTTCTTGTCAGGTTCCTAATCAGAATTGAACTAGATATGGCCGTGTGTGTTGGAAGCACAGTTCTTTTGTTCTGAGCAAGCTCACTGTTCTGGCCATACAGGAAGCACTTTAGAGTAGAAGAGGGCTCTTTTCTCAAAAGCAGAGTGTGTTTCTTGTAAGGTGAACTAGTGTTTGTTTCCCAGTCCTAAATGGAGTTGAATCCCATGCAGTTTCTGGTGCTAGGAGCAAGAGTTGTTTCTGGTAAGAAGAGTCACTATTATGCTGTCATTGCCATACACAGGACAAATAGCACTGGCGTCTGTTCCCAGGAAGTAGAGTGTATTGGAGTGAAGAGGATCTACTGTTCTTGTCAGTTTTATAAGCAGAATTGAACTAGATATGGCCGTGTGTGTAGGAAGCACAGTTTTTTTGTTCTGAACAAGCTCACTGTTTGTACCCCATAGGAAACACAGTAGAGTAGAAGAGTGCTCTTTTCTCTAAAGCAGATTGTATTTCTTGTAAGGCGAGCTAGCATTTGTTTCCCAGTCCTAAATGGAGTTGAATCACATACAGTTTCTGGTCCTATGAGCAAGAGTTGTTTTCTGGTAAGGAAAGTCACTATTGCGCTCCCATTGCCATACACAGTGCAAATAGCACTCCCGTCTGTTCCCAGCAAGTACAGTGTATTGGAGTGAAGAGGAGCTACTGTTCTTGTCAGTTTCCTAAGCAGAGTTGAACTAGATATGGCCCGTGTGTGTAGGAAGCACAGTTCTTTTGTTCTGAGCAAGATCACTGTTTGGACCACTTAGGAAACACAGTAGAGTAGAAAAGTGCTCTTTTCTCAAAAGCAGAGTGTGATTCATGTAAGGGGAGCTAGCATTTGTTTCCCAGTCCTAAATGGAGTTGAATACCATGCAGTTTCTGGTCCTACAAGCAAGAGTTGTTTTCTGGTAAGGAAAGTCACTTTGCGCTCCCATTGCCATACACAGTGCAAATAGCACTCGCGTCTGTTCCCAGCAATTACAGTGTATCGGACTGAAGAGGAGCTACTGCTCTTGTCAGTTTCCTAAGCAGAGTTGAACTAGATATGGCCCGTGTGTAGGAAGCACAGTTCTTTTGTTCTGAGCAAGCTCACTGTTCTGGCCCTACAGGAAACACAGTAGAGTAGAAGAGTGCTCTTTTCTCTAAAGCACAGTGTGTTTCTTGTAAGGCGAGCTAGCGTTTGTTTCCCAGTCCTAAATGGAGTTGAATCACATGCAGTTTTTTGTCCTACGAGCAAGAGTTGTTTTCTGGTAAGAAGAGTCACTATTGCGCTGCCATTGCCATACACAGGACAAATAGCACTGGCGTCTGTTGCCAGGAAGTACAGTGTATTGGACTGAAGAGGATCTACTGTTCTTGTCAGGTTTATAAGCAGAATTGAACTAGATATGGCCGTGTGTGTAGGAAGCACAGTTTTTTTGTTCTGAGCACGTTCACTGTTCGGACCCCATAGGAAACACAGTAGAGTAGAAGAGTGCTCTTTTCTCTAAAGCAGATTGTGTTTCTTGTAAGGCGAGCTAGCAATTGTTTCCCAGTCCTAAATGGCGTTGAATCACATACAGTTTCTGGTCCTACGAGCAAGAGTTGTTTTCTGGTAAGGAAGTAACTGTTGTGCTCCCATTGCCATACACAGTGCAAATAGCACTCGCGTCTGTTCCCAGCAAGTACAGTGTATTGGACTGAAGAGGAGCTACTGTTCTTGTCAGTTTCCAAAGCAGAGTTGAACTAGATATGGCCCGTGTGTGAAGAAAGCACAATTCTTTTGTTCTGAGCAAGCTCACTGTTCTGGCGCTATAGGAAACACAGTAGAGTAGAAGAGTGCTCTTTTCTCTAAAGCAGAGTGTGTTTCTTGTAAGGCGAGCTAGCGTTTGTTTCACAGTCCTAAATGGAGTTGATTCACATGAAGTTTCTGGTCCTATGAGCAAGAGTTGTTTTATGGTAAGAATAGTCACTATTGCACTGCCTTTGCCATACACAGGACAAATAGCACTGGCGTCTGTTCCCAGCAAGTACAGTGTATTGGACTTAAGAGGATCTACTGTTCTTGTCAGGTTCCTAAGCAGAGTTGAACTAGATATGGCCCGTGTGTGTAGGAAGCACAGTTATTATGTTCTGAGCAAGCTCACTGTTCTGGCCCTATAGGAAACACAGTAGAGTAGAAGAGTGCTCTTTTCTCAAAAGCAGAGTGTGTTTCTTGTAAGGCAAGTTAGCGTTTTTTTCCCAGTCCTAAATGGAGTTGAATCCCATGCAGGTTCTGGTCCTACGAGCAAGAGTTGTTTTCTGGTAAGGAAAGTCACTATTGTGCTCCCATTGCCATACACAGTACAAATAGCACTTGCGTCTGTTGCCAGCAAGTACAGTGTATTGGACTGAAGAGGAGCTACTGTTCTTGTCAGGTTGCTAAACAGACTTGAACTAGATATGGCCCTGTGTGTAGGAAGCACAGTTTTTTTTGTTCTGAGCAAGCTCACTGTTCGGACCCCATAGGAAACACAGTAGAGAAGAAGAGTGCTCTTTTCTCAAAAGCAGACTGTGTTTCTTGTAAGGCGAGCTAGCGTTTGTTTCCCAGTCCTAAATGGAGTTGAGTCACATGCAGTTTTTTGTCCTATGAGCAAGAGTTGTTTTCTGGTAAGACAAGTCACTATTGTGCTCTAATTGCCCTACACAGTGCAAATAGCACTCGCGTCTGTTCCCAGCAAGTACAGTGTATTGGACTGAAGAGCATCTACTGTTCTTTTCAGTTTCCTAAGCAGAGTTGAACTAGTTATGGCCCATGTGTGTAGGAAGCACAGTTGTTTTGTTCTGAGCAAGCTCATTGTTTGGACCCCATAGGAAACACAGTAGAGTAGAATAGTGCTCTTTTCTCAAAATCAGAGAGTCTTTCTTGTAAGGCGAGCTAGTGTTTGTTTCCCAGTCCTAAATGGAGTTTAATCACATGCACTTTCTGGTCCTATGAGCAAGAGTTGTTTTCTGGTAAGAATAGTCACTATTGCACTGCCTTTGCCATACACAGGACAAATAGCACTGGCGTCTGTTCCCAGCAAGTACAGTGTATTGGACTTAAGAGGATCTACTGTTCTTGTCAGGTTCCTAAGCAGAGTTGAACTAGATATGGCCCGTGTGTGTAGGAAGCACAGTTATTATGTTCTGAGCAAGCTCACTGTTCTGGCCCTATAGGAAACACAGTAGAGTAGAAGAGTGCTCTTTTCTCAAAAGCAGAGTGTTTTTCTTGTAAGGCAAGCTAGCGTTTTTTTCCCAGTCCTAAATGGAGTTGAATCCCATGCAGTTTCTGGTCCTATGAGCAAGAGTTGTTTTCTGGTAAGGAAAGTCACTATTGTGCTCCCATTGCCATACACAGTGCAATAGCACTCGCGTGTGATCCCAGCAAGTACAGTGTATCGGACTGAAGAGGAGCTACTGTTCTTGTCCGTTTCCTAAGCAGAGTTGAACTAGATATGTCCAATGTGTGTAGGAAGCACAGTTCTTTTGTTCTGAGCAAGCTAACTGTTCGGAACCCATAGGAAACACAGTAGAGTAGATGAGTGCTCTTTTCTCAAAAGCAAAGTGTGTTTCCTGTAAGGCGAGGTAGCGTTTGTTTCCCAGTCCTAAATGGAGTTGAATCACATGCAGTTTCTGGTCCTACGAGCAAGAGTTGTTTTCTGGTAAGGAAAGTCACTATTGCACTCCCATTGCCATACACAGGGCAAATAGCACTGGCGTCTGTTCCCAGCAAGTACAGTGTATTGGACTTAAGAGGATCTACTGTTCTTGTCAGTTTCCTAAGCAGAGTTGAACTAGATATGGCCCGTGTGTGTAGGAAGCACAGTTTTTATGTTCTGAGCAAGCTCACTGTTCTGGCCCTATAGGAAACACAGTAGAGTAGAAGAGTGCTCTTTTCTCAAAAGCAGAGTGTGTTTCTTGTAAGGCAAGCTAGCGTTTTTTTCCCAGTCCTAAATGGAGTTGAATCACATGCAGTTGTTGGTTCCAGGAGCAAGAGTTGTTTTCTGGTAAGGAAAGTCACTATTGCGCTCCCATTGCCATACGCAGTACAAGTAGCACTGGCGTCTGTTGCCAGCAAGTACAGTGTATTGGACTGAAGAGGAGCTACTGTTCTTGTCAGTTTCCTAAGCAGAGTTGAACTAGATATTGCCCGTGTGTGTAGGAAGCACAGTTCTTTTGTTCTGAGCAAGCTCACTGTTCGGACCCAATATGAGACACAGTAGAGAAGAAGAGTGGTGCTCTTTTCTCTAAAGCAGAGTGTGTTTCTTGTAAGGCGAGCTAGCGTTTGTTTCCCAGTCCTAAATGGAGTTGAAACACATGCAGTTTCTGGTCCTACGTACAAGAGTTGTTTTCTGGTAAGGAATGTCACTATTGAGCTCCCATTTCCATACACAGTGCAAATAGCACTCGCGTCTGTTCCCAGCAAGTACAGTGTTGGACTGAAGAGGAGCTACTGTTCTTGTCAGGTTCCTAAGCAGAGTTGAACTACATATGGTTCGTGTGTGTAGGAAGCACAATTCTTTTGTTCTGAGCAAGCTCACTGTTTGGACCCCATAGGAAACACAGTAGACTAGAAGAGTGCTCTTTTCTCTAAAGCAGAGTGTTTTTCTTGAAAGGCGAGCTAGCGTTTGTTTCCGAGTCCTAAATGGAGTTGAATCCCATGCAGTTTCTGGTACTATGAGCAAGAGATGTTTTCTGGTAAGGAAAGTCACTCTTGCGCTGCCATTGTTATACACAGGACAAATAGCACTGGCATCTGTTGCCAGCAAGTACAGTGTATTGGACTGAAGAGGATCTACTGTTCTTGTCAGGTTCCTAAGCAGACTTGAACTAGATATGGCCCTGTGTGTAGGAAGCACAGTTTTTTTTTTTTTTTGAGCAAGCTCACTGTTCGGACCCCCTAGGAAACACAGTAGAGTAGAAGAGTGCTCTTTTCTGAAAAGCAGACTGTGTTTCTTGTAGGGCGAGCTAGCGTTTGTTTCCCAGTCCTAAATGGAGTTGAGTCACATGCAGGTTTTTGTCCTATGAGCAAGAGTTTTTTTCTGGTAAGACGACTCACTATTGTGCTCTAATTGTTCTACACAGTGCAAATAGCACTCGCGTCTGTTCCCAGCAAGTACAGTGTATTGGACTGAAGAGGATCTACTGTTCTTTTCAGTTTCCTAAGCAGAGTTGTACTAGATATGGCCCATGTGCGTAGGAAGCACAGTTGTTTTGTTCTGAGCAAGCTCATTGTTTGGACCCCATAGGAAACACAGTAGAGTAGAATAGTGCTCTTTTCTCAAAATCAGAGAGTCTTTCTTTTAAGGCGAGCTAGTGTTTGTTTCCCAGTCCTAAATGGAGTTTAATCACATGCACTTTCTGGTCCTATGAGCAAGAGTTGTTTTCTGGTAATTAAAGTCCCTATTGCGCTCCCATTGCCATACACAGTGCAAATAGCACTCCCGTCTGTTCCCAGCAAGTACAGTGTATGGGACTGAAGAGGAGCTACTGTTCTTGTCAGTTTCCTAAGCAGAGTTGAACTAGATATGGCCCGTGTGTAGGAAGCACAGTTCTTTTGTTCTGAGCAAGCTCACTCTTCTGGCCCTACAGGAACACAGTAGAGTAGAAGAGTGCTCTCTTCTCTAAAGCAGAGTGTGTTTCTTGTAAGGCGAGCTAGCGTTTGTTTCACAGTCCTAAATTTAGTTGAATCACATGAAGTTTCTGGTCCTATGAGCAAGAGTTGTTTTATGGTAAGAATAGTCACTATTGCACTGCCTTTGCCATACACAGGACAAATAGCACTGGCGTCTGTTCCCAGCAAGTACAGTGTATCGGACTGAAGAGGAGCTACTGCTCTTGTCAGTTTCCTAAGCAGAGTTGAACTAGATATGGCCCGTGTGTAGGAAGCACAGTTCTTTTGTTCTGAGCAAGCTCACTGTTCTGGCCCTACAGGAAACACAGTAGAGTAGAAGAGTGCTCTTTTCTCTAAAGCACAGTGTGTTTCTTGTAAGGCGAGCTAGCGTTTGTTTCCCAGTCCTAAATGGAGTTGAATCCCATGCAGTTTTTTGTCCTACGAGCAAGAGTTGTTTTCTGGTAAGAAGAGTCACTATTGCGCTGCCATTGCCATACACAGGACAAATAGCACTGGCGTCTGTTGCCAGGAAGTACAGTGTATTGGACTGAAGAGGATCTACTGTTCTTGTCAGGTTTATAAGCAGAATTGAACTAGATATGGCCGTGTGTGTAGGAAGCACAGTTTTTTTGTTCTGAGCACGTTCACTGTTCGGACCCCATAGGAAACACAGTAGAGTAGAAGAGTGCTCTTTTCTCTAAAGCAGATTGTGTTTCTTGTAAGGCGAGCTAGCAATTGTTTCCCAGTCCTAAATGGCGTTGAATCACATACAGTTTCTGGTCCTACGAGCAAGAGTTGTTTTCTGGTAAGGAAAGTCACTATTGCGCTCCCATTGACATACACAGTGCAAATAGCACTCGCGTCTGTTCCCAGCAAGTACAGTGTATTGGACTGAAGAGGAGCTACTGTTCTTGTCAGTTTCCAAAGCAGAGTTGAACTAGATATGGCCCGTGTGTGAAGAAAGCACAATTCTTTTGTTCTGAGCAAGCTCACTGTTCTGGCGCTATAGGAAACACAGTAGAGTAGAAGAGTGCTCTTTTCTCTAAAGCAGAGTGTGTTTGTTGTAAGGCGAGCAAGCGTTTGTTTCACAGTCCTAAATGGAGTTGATTCACATGAAGTTTCTGGTCCTATGAGCAAGAGTTGTTTTATGGTAAGAATAGTCACTATTGCACTGCCTTTGCCATACACAGGACAAATAGCACTGGCGTCTGTTCCCAGCAAGTACAGTGTATTGGACTTAAGAGGATCTACTGTTCTTGTCAGGTTCCTAAGCAGAGTTGAACTAGATATGGCCCGTGTGTGTAGGAAGCACAGTTATAATGTTCTGAGCAAGCTCACTGTTCTGGCCCTATAGGAAACACAGTAGAGTAGAAGAGTGCTCTTTTCTCAAAAGCAGAGTGTGTTTCTTGTAAGGCAAGTTAGCGTTTTTTTCCCAGTCCTAAATGGAGTTGAATCCCATGCAGTTTCTGGTCCTACGAGCAAGAGTTGTTTTCTGGTAAGGAAAGTCACTATTGTGCTCCCATTGCCATACACAGTACAAATAGCACTTGCGTCTGTTGCCAGCAAGTACAGTGTATTGGACTGAAGAGGAGCTACTGTTCTTGTCAGTTTCCTAAGCAGAGTTGAACTAGATATTGCCCGTGTGTGTAGGAAGCACAGTTCTTTTGTTCTGAGCTAGCTCACTGTTCAGAACCAATATGAGACACAGTAGAGAAGAAGAGTGCTCTTTTCTCTAAAGCAGAGTGTGTTTCTTGTAAGGCGAGCTAGCATTTGTTTCCCAGTCCTAAATGGAGTTGAAACACATGCAGTTTCTGGTCCTACGTACAAGAGTTGTTTTCTGGTAAGGAATGTCACTATTGAGCTCCCATTGCCATACACAGTGCAAAGAGCACTCGCCTCTGTTCCCAGCAAGTACAGTGTTGGACTGAAGAGGAGCTACTGTTCTTGTCAGGTTCCTAAGCAGAGTTGAACTACATATGGTTCGTGTGTGTAGGAAGCACAGTTCTTTTGTTCTGAGCAAGCTCACTGTTTGGACCCCATAGGAAACACAGTAGACTAGAAGAGTGCTCTTTTCTCTAAAGCAGAGTGTTTTTCTTGAAAGGCGAGCTAGCGTTTGTTTCCGAGTCCTAAATGGAGTTGAATCCCATGCAGTTTCTGGTACTATGAGCAAGAGATGTTTTCTGGTAAGGAAAGTCACTATTGCGCTGCCATTGTTATACACAGGACAAATAGCACTGGCATCTGTTGCCAGCAAGTACAGTGTATTGGACTGAAGAGGATCTACTGTTCTTGTCAGGTTGCTAAACAGACTTGAACTAGATATGGCCCTGTGTGTAGGAAGCACAGTTTTTTTTGTTCTGAGCAAGCTCACTGTTCGGACCCCATAGGAAACACAGTAGAGAAGAAGAGTGCTCTTTTCTCAAAAGCAGACTGTGTTTCTTGTAAGGCGAGCTAGCGTTTGTTTCCCAGTCCTAAATGGAGTTGAGTCACATGCAGTTTTTTGTCCTATGAGCAAGAGTTGTTTTCTGGTAAGACGAGTCACTATTGTGCTCTAATTGCCCTACACAGTGCAAATAGCACTCGCGTCTGTTCCCAGCAAGTACAGTGTATTGGACTGAAGAGCATCTACTGTTCTTTTCAGTTTCCTAAGCAGAGTTGAACTAGTTATGGCCCATGTGTGTAGGAAGCACAGTTGTTTTGTTCTGAGCAAGCTCATTGTTTGTACCACATAGGAAACACAGTAGAGTAGAATAGTGCTCTTTTCTCAAAATCAGAGAGTCTTTCTTGTAAGGCAGGCTAGTGTTTGTTTCCCAGTCCTAAATGGAGTTTAATCACATGCACTTTCTGGTCCTATGAGCAAGAGTTGTTTTCTGGTAAGAATAGTCACTATTGCACTGCCTTTGCCATACACAGGACAAATAGCACTGGCGTCTGTTCCCAGCAAGTACAGTGTATTGGACTTAAGAGGATCTACTGTTCTTGTCAGGTTCCTAAGCAGAGTTGAACTAGATATGGCCCGTGTGTGTAGGAAGCACAGTTCTTATTTTCTGAGCAAGCTCACTGTTCTGGCCCTATAGGAAACACAGTAGAGTAGAAGAGTGCTCTTTTCTCAAAAGCAGAGTGTTTTTCTTGTAAGGCAAGCTAGCGTTTTTTTCCCAGTCCTAAATGGAGTTGAATCCCATGCAGTTTCTGGTCCTACGAGCAAGAGTTGTTTTCTGGTATGGAAAGTCACTATTGTGCTCCCATTGCCATACACAGTGCAATAGCACTCGCGTGTGATCCCAGCAAGTACAGTGTATCGGACTGAAGAGGAGCTACTGTTCTTGTCCGTTTCCTAAGCAGAGTTGAACTAGATATGTCCAATGTGTGTAGGAAGCACAGTTCTTTTGTTCTGAGCAAGCTAACTGTTCGGAACCCATAGGAAACACAGTAGAGTAGATGAGTGCTCTTTTCTCAAAAGCAAAGTGTGTTTCCTGTAAGGCGAGGTAGCGTTTGTTTCCCAGTCCTAAATGGAGTTGAATCACATGCAGTTTCTGGTCCTACGAGCAAGAGTTGTTTTCTGGTAAGGAAAGTCACTATTATGCTCCCATTGCCATACACAGTGCAAATAGCACTCGCGTCTGTTCCCAGCAAGTACAGTGTATTGGACTGAATAGGAGCTACTGTTCTTGTCAGTTTCCTAAGCAGAGTTGAACTGCATATGATCCGTGTGTGTACGAAGCACAGTTCTTTTGTTTTGAGCAAGCTTACTTTTTGGACCCCATAGGAAACACAGTAGACTAGAATAGTGCTCTTTTCTCTAAACCAGAGTGTTTTTCTTGTAAGGCGAGCTAGCGTTTGTTTCCATGCCTAAATTTAGTTGAATCCCATGCAGTTTCTGGTACTATGAGCAAGAGTTGTTTTCTGGTAAGAAGAGTCACTATTGCGCTCCCATTGCCATACACAGGGCAAATAGCACTCGTGTCTGTTCCCAGCAAGTACAGTGTATTGGACTGAAGAGGAGCTACTGTTCTTGTCAGTTTCCTAAGCAGAATTGAACTAGTTATGGCCGTGTGTGTAGGAAGCACAGTTCTTTTGTTCTGAGCAAGCTCACTGTTCGGACCCCATAGGAAACACAGTAGAGTAGAAGAGTGCCCTTTTCTCAAAAGCAGAGTGTGTTTCTTGTAATGCGAGCTAGCGTTTGTTTCCCAGTCCTAAATGGAGTTGAATCACATGAAGTTTCTGGTCCTACGAGCAAGAGTTTTTTCTGCTAAGAAGAGTCACTATTGTGCTCCCATTGTCATACACAGGGCAAATAGCACTGACATCTGTTCCCAGCATGTACAGTGTATTGGACTGAAGAGGATCTACTGTTCTTGTCAGTTTCCTAAGTAGAATTGAACTAGATATGGCCGTGTGTGTAGGAAGCACAGTTCTTTTGTTCAGAGCAAGCTCACTGTTCGGACCTCATAGGAAACACAGTAGAGTAGGAGAGTGCTCTTTTCTCAAAAGCAGAATGTGTTTCTTGTAAGGTGAGCTAGCATTTGTTTCACAGTCCTAAATGGAGTTGAATCACATGCAGTTTCTGGTCCTTCGAGCAAGAGTTGTTTTCTGGTAAGAAGAGTCACTATTGCACTCCCATTGACTTACACAGGGCAAATAGCACTGGCGTCTGTTCACAGCATGTACAGTGTATTGGACTGTAGAGGATCTACTGTTCTTGTCAGTTTCCTAAGGAGAGTTGAACTAGATAAGGCCCGTGTTTGTAGGAAGCACAGTTCTTTTTTTCTGAGCAAGCTCACTGTTCTGGCCCTATAGGAAACACAGTAGAGTAGAAGAGTGCTCTTTTCTCAAAAGCAGAGTGTGTTTCTTGTAAGGCGAGCTACCATTTGTTTCCCAGTCCTAAATGGAGTTGAATCATATGCAGTTGTTGGTCCCAGGAGCAAGAGTTATTTTCTGGTAAGGAAAGTCACTATTGCGCTCCCATTGCCATACGCAGTACAAATAGCACTGGCGTCTGTTGCCAGCAAGTACAGTGTATTGGACTGAAGAGGAGCTACAGTTCTTGTCATTTTCCTAAGCAGAGTTGAACTAGATATTGCCCGTGTGTGTAGGAAGCACAGTTCTTTTGTTCTGAGCAAGCTCACTGTTCTGGCCCTATAGGAAACACAGTAGAGTAGATGAGTGATCTTTTCTCAAAAGCAGAGTGTGTTTCTTGTAAGGCGAGCTAGCGTTTGTTTCCCAGTCCTAAATGGCGTTGAATCACATGCAGTTTCTGGTTCTATGAGCAAGAGTAGTTTTCTGGTAAGAAGAGTCACTATTGCGCTCACATTGTCATACATAGTGCAAATAGCACTCGTGTCTGTTCCCAGCATGTACAGTGTATTGGACTGAAGAGGATCTACTGTTCTTGTCAGTTTCCTAAGCAGATTTGAACTAGATATGGCCCGTGTGTGTAGGAAGCACAGTTCTTTTGTTCTGAGCAAACTTACTGTTCAGACCCCATAGGAAACACAGTAGAGTAGAACAGTGCTCTTTTCTCAAAAGCCGAGTGTGTTTCTTTTAAGGCGAGCTAGTGTTTGTTTCCCAGTCCTAAATGGAGTTGAATCCCATGCAGTTTCTGGTCCTATGAGCAAGAGTTGTTTTCTGGTAAGAAGAGTCACTATTGCGCTCCCATTGTCATACACAGGGCAAATAGCACTGGCGTCTGTTCCCAGCATGTACAGTGTATTTGACTGAAGTGGATCTACTGTTCTTGTCAGTTTCCTAAGCAGAATTGAACTAGATATGGCCGTGTGTGTAGGAAGCACAGTTCTTTTGTTCTGAGCAAGATCACTGTTCGGACCCCATAGGAAACACAGTAGAGTAGAAGAGTGCCCTTTTCTCAAAAGCAGAGTGTGTTTCTTGTAAGGCGAGCTAGAGTTTGTTTCCCAGTCCTAAATGGAGTTGAATCACATGAAGTTTCTGGTCCTACGAGCAAGAGTTTTTTCTGCTAAGAAGAGTCACTATTGTGCTCCCATTGTCATACACAGGGCAAATAGCACTGACATCTGTTCCCAGCATGTACAGTGTATTGGACTGAAGAGGATCTACTGTTCTTGTCAGTTTCCTAAGCAGAATTGAACTAGATATGGCCCTGTGTGTAGGAAGCACAGTTCTTTTGTTCTCAGCAAGCTCACTGTTCTGGCCCTATAGGAAACACAGTAGAGTAGATGAGTGATCTTTTCTCAAAAGCAGAGTGTGTTTCTTGTAAGGCGAGCTAGCGTTTGTTTCCCAGTCCTAAATGGCGTTGAATCACATGCAGTTTCTGGTTGTATGAGCAAGAGTAGTTTTCTGGTAAGAAGAGTCACTACTGCGCTCACATTGTCATACATAGTGCAAATAGCACTCGTGTCTGTTCCCAGCATGTGCAGTGTATGGGACTGAAGAGGATCTACTGTTCTTGTCAGTTTCCTAAGCAGATTTGAACTAGATATGGCCTGTGTGTGTAGGAAGCACAGTTCTTTTGTTCTGAGCAAGCTTACTGTTCAGACCCCATAGGAAACACAGTAGAGTAGAAGAGTGCTCTTTTCTTAAAGCAGAGTGTGTTTCTTTTAAGGCGAGCTAGTGTTTGTTTCCCAGTCCTAAATGGAGTTGAATCCCATGCAGTTTCTGGTCCTATGAGCAAGAGTTGTTTTCTGGTAAGAAGAGTCACTATTGCGCTCCCATTGTCATACACAGGGCAAATAGCACTGGCGTCTGTTCCCAGCATGTACAGTGTATTTGACTGAAGTGGATCTACTGTTCTTGTCAGTTTGCTAAGCAAAATTGAAATAGATATGGCCGTGTGTAGGAAGCACAGTTCTTTTGTTCTGAGCAAGCTCACTGTTCTGGCCCTATAGGAAACACAGTAGAGTAGATGAGTGATCTTTTCTCAAAAGCAGAGTGTGTTTCTTGTAAGGCGAGCTAGCGTTTGTTTCCCAGTCCTAAATGGCGTTGAATCACATGCAGTTTCTGGTTCTATGAGCAAGAGTAGTTTTCTGGTAAGAAGAGTCACTATTGCGCTCACATTGTCATACATAGTGCAAATAGCACTCGTGTCTGTTCCCAGCATGTACAGTGTATTGGACTGAAGAGGATCTACTGTTCTTGTCAGTTTGCTAAGCAGAATTGAAACAGATATGGCCGTGTGTAGGAAGCACAGTTTTTTTTTGTTCTGAGCAAGCTCACTGTTCTGGCCCTATAGGAAACACAGTAGAGTAGATGAGTGCTCTTTTCTCAGAAGCAGAGTGTGTTTCTTGTAAGGCAAGCTAGCATTTGTTTCCCAGTCCTAAATGCAGTTGTATTAAATGCACTTTCTGGTCCTACGAGCAAGAGTTGTTTTCTGGTAAGAAGAGTCACTATTGCGCTCCCATTGCCATACACAGGGCAAATAGCACTCGTGTCTGTTCCCAGCAAGTACAGTGTATTGGACTGAAGAGGAGCTACTGTTCTTGTCAGTTTCCTAAGCAGAATTGAACTAGTTATGGCCGTGTGTGTAGGAAGCACAGTTCTCTTGTTCTGAGCAAGCTCACTGTTCGGACCCCATAGGAAACACAGTAGAGTAGAAGAGTGCCCTTTTCTCAAAAGCAGAGTGTATTTCTTGTAAGGCGAGCTAGCGTTTGTTTCCCAGTCCTAAATGGAGTTGAATCACATGAAGTTTCTGGTCCTATGAGCAAGAGTTTTTTCTGCTAAGAAGAGTCACTATTGTGCTCCCATTGTCATACACAGGGCAAATAGCAATGGCATCTGTTCCCAGCATGTACAGTGTATTGGACTGAAGAGGATCTACTGTTCTTGTCAGTTTCCTAAGTAGAATTGAACTAGATATGGCCGTGTGTGTAGGAAGCACAGTTCTTTTGTTCAGAGCAAGCTAACTGTTCGGACCTCATAGGAAACACAGTAGAGTAGAAGAGTGCTCTTTTCTCAAAAGCAGAATGTGTTTCTTGTAAGGCGAGCTAGCATTTGTTTCACAGTCCTAAATGGAGTTGAATCCCATGCAGTTTCTGGTCCTTCGAGCAAGAGTTGTTTTCTGGTAAGAAGAGTCACTATTGCACTCCCATTGACTTACACAGGGCAAATAGCACTGGCGTCTGTTCACAGCATGTACAGTGTATTGGACTGAAGAGGATCTACTGTTCTTGTCAGTTTCCTAAGGAGAGTTGAACTAGATATGGCCCGTGTGTGTAGGAAGCACAGTTCTTTTTTTCTGAGCAAGCTCACTGTTCTGGCCCTATAGGAAACACAGTAGAGTAGAAGTGTGCTCTTTTCTCAAAAGCAGAGTGTGTTTCTTGTAAGGCGAGCTACCATTTGTTTCCCAGTCCTAAATGGAGTTGAATCACATGCAGTTGTTGGTCCCAGGATCAAGAGTTATTTTCTGGTAAGGAAAGTCACTATTGCGCTCCCATTGCCATACGCAGTACAAATAGCACTGGCGTCTGTTGCCAGCAAGTACAGTGTATCGGACTGAAGAGGAGCTACAGTTCTTGTCAGTTTCCTAAGCAGAGTTGAACTAGATATTGCCCGTGTGTGTAGGAAGCACAGTTCTTTTGTTCTGAGCAAGCTCACTGTTCTGGCCCTATAGGAAACACAGAACAGTAGAAGAGTACTCTTTTCTCAAAAGCAGAGAGTGTTTCTTGTAAGGCGAGCTAGCGTTTGTTTCCCAGTCCTAAATGGAGTTGAATCACATGAAGTTTGTGGTCCTTCGAGCAAGAGTTGTTTTCTGGTAAGAAGAGTCACTATTGTGCTCCCTTTGTCATACACAGGGCAAATAGCACTGGCGTCTGTTCCCAGCATGTACAGTGAATTGGACTGAAGAGGATCTACTATTCTTGTCAGTTTGCTAAGCAGAATTGAAATAGATATGGCCGTGTGTAGGAAGCACAGTTCTTTTGTTCTGAGCAAGCTCACTGTTCTGGCCCTATAGGAAACACAGTAGAGTAGATGAGTGATCTTTTCTCAAAAGCAGAGTGTGTTTCTTGTAAGGCGAGCTAGCGTTTGTTTCCCAGTCCTAAATGGCGTTGAATCACATGCAGTTTCTGGTTCTATGAGCAAGAGTAGTTTTCTGGTAAGAAGAGTCACTACTGCGCTCACATTGTCATACATAGTGCAAATAGCACTCGTGTCTGTTCCCAGCATGTACAGTGTATGGGACTGAAGAGGATCTACTATTCTTGTCAGTTTCCTAAGCAGATTTGAAGTAGATATGGCCCGTGTGTGTAGGAAGCACAGTTCTTTTGTTCTGAGCAAGCTTACTGTTCAGACCCCATAGGAAACACAGTAGAGTAGAAGAGTGCTCTTTTCTCAAAGCAGAGTGTGTTTCTTTTAAGGCGAGCTAGTATTTGTTTCCCAGTCCTAAATGGAGTTGAATCCCATGCAGTTTCTGGTCCTATGAGCAAGAGTTGTTTTCTGGTAAGAAGAGTCACTATTGTGCTCCCATTGTCATACACAGGGCAAATAGCACTGGAGTCTGTTCCCAGCATGTACAGTGTATTTGACTGAAGTGGATCTACTGTTCTTGTCAGTTTCCTAAGCAGAATTGAACTAGATATGGCCGTGTGTGTAGGAAGTACAGTTCTTTTGTTCTGAGCAAGCCACTGTTCGGACCCCATAGGAAACACAGTAGAGTAGAAGAGTGCCCTTTTCTCAAAAGCAGAGTGTGTTTCTTGTAAGGCGAGCTAGCGTTTGTTTCCCAGTCCTAAATGGAGTTGAATCACATGAAGTTTCTGGTCCTACGAGCAAGAGTTTTTTCTGCTAAGAAGAGTCACTATTGTGCTCCCATTGTCATTCACAGGGCAAATAGCACTGACATCTCTTCCCAGCATGTACAGTGTATTGGACTGAAGAGGATCTACTGTTCTTGTCAGTTTCCTAAGTAGAATTGAACTAGATATGGCCCTGTGTGTAGGAAGAACAGTTTTTTTGTTCAGAGCAAGCTCACTGTTCGGACCTCATAGGAAACACAGTAGAGTAGAAGTGTGCTCTTTTCTCAAAAGCAGAATGTGTTTCTTGTAAGGCGAGCTAGCATTTGTTTCACAGTCCTAAATGGAGTTGAATCACATGCAGTTTCTGGTCCTTCGAGGAAGAGTTGTTTTCTGTTAAGAAGAGTCACTATTGCACTCCCATTGACTTATACAGGGCAAATAGCACTGGCGTCTGTTCCCAGCATGTACAGTGTATTGGACTGAAGAGGATCTACTGTTCTTGTCAGTTTCCTAAGGAGAGTTGAACTAGATATGGCCCGTGTGTGTAGGAAGCACAGTTCTTTTTTTCTGAGCAAGCTCACTGTTCTGGCCCTATAGGAAACACAGTAGAGTAGAAGAGTGCTCTTTTCTCAAAAGCAGAGTGTGTTTCTTGTAAGGTGAGCTACCGTTTGTTTCCCAGTCCTAAATGGAGTTGAATCACATGCAATTGTTAGTCCCACGAGCAAGAGTTATTTTCTGGTAAGGAAAGTCACTATTGCGCTCCCATTGCCATACGCAGTACAAATAGCACTGGCATCTGTTTCCAGCAATTACAGTGTATTGGATTGAAGAGGAGCTACTGTTCTTGTCAGTTTCCTAAGCAGAGTTGAACTAGATATTGCCCGTGTGTGTAGGAAGCACAGTTCTTTTGTTCTGAGCAAGCTCACTGTTCTGGCCCTATAGGAAACACAGAACAGTAGAAGCGTACTCTTTTCTCAAAAGCAGAGAGTGTTTCTTGTAAGGCGAGCTAGCGTTTGTTTCCCAGTCCTAAATGGAGTTGAATCACATGCAGTTTGTGGTCCTACGAGCAAGAGTTGTTTTCTGGTAAGAAGAGTCACTATTGTGCTCCCTTTGTCATACACAGGGCAAATAGCACTGGCGTCTGTTCCCAGCATGTACAGTGTATTGGACTGAAGAGGATCTACTGTTCTTGTCAGTTTGCTAAGCAGAATTGAAATAGATATGCCCGTGTGTAGGAAGCACAGTTCTTTTGTTCTGAGCAAGCTCACTGTTCTGGCCCTATAGGAAACACAGTAGAGTAGATGAGTGATCTTTTCTCAAAAGCAGAGTGTGTTTCTTGTAAGGCGAGCTATCGTTTGTTTCCCAGTCCTAAATGGCATTGAATCACATGCAGTTTCTGGTTCTATGAGCAAGAGTAGTTTTCTGGTAAGAAGAGTCACTATTGCACTCACATTGTCATACATAGTGCAAATAGCACTCGTGTCTGTTCCCAGCATGTACAGTGTATTGGACTGAAGAGGATCTACCGTTCTTGTCAGTTTCCTAAGCAGAGTTGAACTAGATATGGCCCATGTGTGTAGGAACCCCAGTTCTTTTGTTCTGAGCAAGCTTACTGTTCAGACCCCATAGGAAACACAGTAGAGTAGAAGAGTGCTCTTTTCTCAAAAGCAGAGTGTGTTTCTTTTAAGGCGAGCTAGTGTTTGTTTCCCAGTCCTAAATGGAGTTGAATCCCATGCAGTTTCTGGTCCTATGAGCAAGAGTTGTTTTCTGGTAAGAAGAGTCACTATTGCACTCCTATTGTCATACACAGGGCAAATAGCACTGGCGTCTGTTCCCAGCATGTACAGTGTATTGGACTGAAGAGGATCTAATGTTCTTGTCAGTTTCCTAAGGAGAGTTGAATTAGATATGGCCCGTGTGTGTAGGAAGCACAGTTCTTTTTTTCTGAGCAAGCTCACTGTTCTGTCCCTATAGGAAACACAGTAGAGTAGACGAGTGCTCTTTTCTCAAAAGCAGAGTGTGTTTCTTGTAAGGCGAGCTACCTTTTGTTTCCCAGTCCTAAATGGAGTTGAATCACATGCAGTTGTTGGTCACAGGAGCAAGAGTTGTTTTCTGGTAAGGAAAGTCACTCTTGCGCTCCCATTGCCATACGCAGTACAAATAGCACTGGCGTCTGTTGCCAGCAAGTACAGTGTATTGGACTGAAGAGGAGCTACAGTTCTTGTCAGTTTCCTAAGCAGAGTTGAACTAGATATTGCCCGTGTGTGTAGGAAGCACAGTTCTTTTGTTCTGAGCAAGCTCACTGTTCTGGCCCTATAGGAAACACAGAACAGTAGAAGAGTACTCTTTTCTCTAAAGCAGAGTGTGTTTCTTGTAAGGCGAGCTAGCGTTTGTTTCCCAGTCCTAAATGGAGTTGAAATACATGCAGTTTGTGGTCCTACGAGCAAGAGTTGTTTTCTGGTAAGAAGAGTCACTATTGTGCTCCCTTTGTCATACACAGGGCAAATAGCACTGGCGTCTGTTCCCAGCATGTACAGTGAATTGGACTGAAAAGGATCTACTGTTCTTGTCAGTTTGCTAAGCAGAATTGAAATAGATATGGCCGTGTGTAGGAAGCACAGTTCTTTTGTTCTGAGCAAGCTCACTGTTCTGGCCCTATAGGAAACACAGTAGAGTAGATGAGTGATCTTTTCTCAAAAGCAGAGTGTGTTTCTTGTAAGGCGAGCTAGCGTTTGTTTACCAGTCCTAAATGGCGTTGAATCACATGCAGTTTCTGGTTCTATGAGCAAGAGTAGTTTTCTGGTAAGAAGAGTCACTATTGCGCTCACATTGTCATACATAGTGCAAATAGCACTCGTGTCTGTTCCCAGCATGTACAGTGTATTGGACTGAAGATGATATACTGTTCTTGTCAGTTTCCTAAGCAGATTTGAACTAGATATGGCCCGTGTGTGTAGGAAGCACAGTTCTTTTGTTCTGAGCAAGCTTACTGTTCAGACCCCATAGGAAACACAGTAGAGTAGAAGAGTGCTCTTTTCTCAAAAGCAGAGTGTGTTTCTTTTAAGGCGAGCTAGTGTTTGTTTCCGAGTCCTAAATGGAGTTGAATCCCATGCAGTTTCTGGTCCTATGAGCAAGAGTTGTTTTCTGGTAAGAAGAGTCACTATTGCGCTCCCATTGTCATACACAGGGCAAATAGCACTGGCGTCTGTTCCCAGCATGTACAGTGTATTTGACTGAAGTGGATCTACTGTTCTTGTCAGTTTCCTAAGCAGAATTGAACTAGATATGGCCGTGTGTGTAGGAAGCACAGTTCTTTTGTTCTCAACAAGCTCACTGTTCGGACCCCATAGGAAACACAGTAGAGTAGAAGAGTGCCCTTTTCTCAAAAGCAGAGTGTGTTTCTTGTAAGGCGAGCTAGAGTTTGTTTCCCAGTCCTAAATGGAGTTGAATCACATGAAGTTTCTGGTCCTACGAGCAAGAGTTTTTTCTGCTAAGAAGAGTCACTATTGTGCTCCCATTGTCATACACAGGGCAAATAGCACTGACATCTGTTCCCAGCATGTACAGTGTATTGGACTGAAGAGGATCTACTGTTCTTGTCAGTTTCCTAAGTAGAATTGAACTAGATATGGCCCTGTGTGTAGGAAGAACAGTTCTTTTGTTCAGAGCAAGCTCACTGTTCGGACCTCATAGGAAACACAGTAGAGTAGAAGTGTGCTCTTTTCTCAAAAGCAGAATGTGTTTCTTGTAAGGCGAGCTAGCATTTGTTTCACAGTCCTAAATGGAGTTGAATCACATGCAGTTTCTGGTCCTTCGTGCAAGAGTTGTTTTCTGTTAAGAAGAGTCACTATTGCACTCCCATTGACTTACACAGGGCAAATAGCACTGGCGTCTGTTCACAGCATGTACAGTGTATTGGACTGAAGAGGATCTACTGTTCTTGTCAGTTTCCTAAGGAGAGTTGAACTAGATATGGCCCGTGTGTGTAGGAAGCACAGTTCTTATTTTCTGAGCAAGCTCACTGTTCTGGCCCTATAGGAAACACAGTAGAGTAGAAGAGTGCTCTTTTCTCAAAAGCAGAGTGTGTTTCTTGTAAGGCGAGCTACCGTTTGTTTCCCAGTCCTAAATGGAGTTGAATCACATGCAATTGTTAGTCCCACGAGCAAGAGTTATTTTCTGGTAAGGAAAGTCACTATTGCGCTCCCATTGCCATACGCAGTACAAATAGCACTGGCGTCTGTTTCCAGCAATTACAGTGTATTGGACTGAAGAGGAGCTACTGTTCTTGTCAGTTTCCTAAGCAGAGTTGAACTAGATATTGCCCGTGTGTGTAGGAAGCACAGTTCTTTTGTTCTGAGCAAGCTCACTGTTCTGGCCCTATAGGAAACACAGAACAGTAGAAGAGTACTCTTTTCTCAAAAGCAGAGAGTGTTTCTTGTAAGGCGAGCTAGCGTTTGTTTCCCAGTCCTAAATGGAGTTGAATCACATGCAGTTTGTGGTCCTACGAGCGAGAGTTGTTTTCTGGTAAGAAGAGTCACTATTGTGCTCCCTTTGTCATACACAGGGCAAATAGCACTGGCGTCTGTTCCCAGCATGTACAGTGTATTGGACGGAACAGGATCTACTGTTCTTGTCAGTTTGCTAAGCAGAATTGAAATAGATATGGCCGTGTGTAGGAAGCACAGTTTTTTTTTGTTCTGAGCAAGCTCACTGTTCTGGCCCTATAGGAAACACAGTAGAGTAGATGAGTGATCTTTTCTCAAAAGCAGAGTGTGTTTCTTGTAAGGTGAGCTAGCGTTTGTTTCCCAGTCCTAAATGGCGTTGAATCACATGCAGTTTCTGGTTCTATGAGCAAGAGTAGTTTTCTGGTAAGAAGAGTCACTACTGCGCTCACATTGTCATACATAGTGCAAATAGCACTCGTGTCTGTTCCCAGCATGTACAGTGTATGGGACTGAAGAGGATCTACTATTCTTGTCAGTTTCCTAAGCAGATTTGAAGTAGATATGGCCCGTGTGTGTAGGAAGCACAGTTCTTTTGTTCTGAGCAAGCTTACTGTTCAGACCCCATAGGAAACACAGTAGAGTAGAAGAGTGCTCTTTTCTCAAAGCAGAGTGTGTTTCTTTTAAGGCGAGCTAGTATTTGTTTCCCAGTCCTAAATGGAGTTGAATCCCATGCAGTTTCTGGTCCTATGAGCAAGAGTTGTTTTCTGGTAAGAAGAGTCACTATTGTGCTCCCATTGTCATACACAGGGCAAATAGCACTGGAGTCTGTTCCCAGCATGTACAGTGTATTTGACTGAAGTGGATCTACTGTTCTTGTCAGTTTCCTAAGCAGAATTGAACTAGATATGGCCGTGTGTGTAGGAAGTACAGTTCTTTTGTTCTGAGCAAGCCACTGTTCGGACCCCATAGGAAACACAGTAGAGTAGAAGAGTGCCCTTTTCTCAAAAGCAGAGTGTGTTTCTTGTAAGGCGAGCTAGCGTTTGTTTCCCAGTCCTAAATGGAGTTGAATCACATGAAGTTTCTGGTCCTACGAGCAAGAGTTTTTTCTGCTAAGAAGAGTCACTATTGTGCTCCCATTGTCATTCACAGGGCAAATAGCACTGACATCTCTTCCCAGCATGTACAGTGTATTGGACTGAAGAGGATCTACTGTTCTTGTCAGTTTCCTAAGTAGAATTGAACTAGATATGGCCCTGTGTGTAGGAAGAACAGTTTTTTTGTTCAGAGCAAGCTCACTGTTCGGACCTCATAGGAAACACAGTAGAGTAGAAGTGTGCTCTTTTCTCAAAAGCAGAATGTGTTTCTTGTAAGGCGAGCTAGCATTTGTTTCACAGTCCTAAATGGAGTTGAATCACATGCAGTTTCTGGTCCTTCGAGGAAGAGTTGTTTTCTGTTAAGAAGAGTCACTATTGCACTCCCATTGACTTATACAGGGCAAATAGCACTGGCGTCTGTTCCCAGCATGTACAGTGTATTGGACTGAAGAGGGTCTACTGTTCTTGTCAGTTTGCTAAGCAGAATTGAAATAGATATGGCCGTGTGTAGGAAGCACAGTTCTTTTGTTCTGAGCAAGCTCACTGTTCTGGCCCTATAGGAAACACAGTAGAGTAGATGAGTGATCTTTTCTCAAAAGCAGAGTGTGTTTCTTGTAAGGCGAGCTAGCGTTTGTTTCCCAGTCCTAAATGGCATTGAATCACATGCAGTTTCTGGTTCTATGAGCAAGAGTAGTTTTCTGGTAAGAAGAGTCACTATTGCACTCACATTGTCATACATAGTGCAAATAGCACTCGTGTCTGTTCCCAGCATGTACAGTGTATTGGACTGAAGAGGATCTACCGTTCTTGTCAGTTTCCTAAGCAGAGTTGAACTAGATATGGCCCATGTGTGTAGGAAGCCCAGTTCTTTTGTTCTGAGCAAGCTTACTGTTCAGACCCCATAGGAAACACAGTAGAGTAGAAGAGTGCTCTTTTCTCAAAAGCAGAGTGTGTTTCTTTTAAGGCGAGCTAGTGTTTGTTTCCCAGTCCTAAATGGAGTTGAATCCCATGCAGTTTCTGGTCCTATGAGCAAGAGTTGTTTTCTGGTAAGAAGAGTCACTATTGCACTCCTATTGTCATACACAGGGCAAATAGCACTGGCGTCTGTTCCCAGCATGTACAGTGTATTGGACTGAAGAGGATCTAATGTTCTTGTCAGTTTCCTAAGGAGAGTTGAATTAGATATGGCCCGTGTGTGTAGGAAGCACAGTTCTTTTTTTCTGAGCAAGCTCAGTGTTCTGTCCCTATAGGAAACACAGTAGAGTAGACGAGTGCTCTTTTCTCAAAAGCAGAGTGTGTTTCTTGTAAGGCGAGCTACCGTTTGTTTCCCAGTCCTAAATGGAGTTGAATCACATGCAGTTGTTGGTCACAGGAGCAAGAGTTGTTTTCTGGTAAGGAAAGTCACTATTGCGCTCCCATTGCCATACGCAGTACAAATAGCACTGGCGTCTGTTGCCAGCAAGTACAGTGTATTGGACTGAAGAGGAGCTACAGTTCTTGTCAGTTTCCTAAGCAGAGTTGAACTAGATATTGCCCGTGTGTGTAGGAAGCACAGTTCTTTTGTTCTGAGCAAGCTCACTGTTCTGGCCCTATAGGAAACACAGAACAGTAGAAGAGTACTCTTTTCTCTAAAGCAGAGTGTGTTTCTTGTAAGGCGAGCTAGCGTTTGTTTCCCAGTCCTAAATGGAGTTGAATCACATGCAGTTTGTGGTCCTACGAGCAAGAGTTGTTTTCTGGTAAGAAGAGTCACTATTGTGCTCCCTTTGTCATACACAGGGCAAATAGCACTGGCGTCTGTTCCCAGCATGTACAGTGAATTGGACTGAAAAGGATCTACTGTTCTTGTCAGTTTGCTAAGCAGAATTGAAATAGATATGGCCGTGTGTAGGAAGCACAGTTCTTTTGTTCTGAGCAAGCTCACTGTTCTGGCCCTATAGGAAACACAGTAGAGTAGATGAGTGATCTTTTCTCAAAAGCAGAGTGTGTTTCTTGTAAGGCGAGCTAGCGTTTGTTTACCAGTCCTAAATGGCGTTGAATCACATGCAGTTTCTGGTTCTATGAGCAAGAGTAGTTTTCTGGTAAGAAGAGTCACTATTGCGCTCACATTGTCATACATAGTGCAAATAGCACTCGTGTCTGTTCCCAGCATGTACAGTGTATTGGACTGAAGAGGATATACTGTTCTTGTCAGTTTCCTAAGCAGATTTGAACTAGATATGGCCCGTGTGTGTAGGAAGCACAGTTCTTTTGTTCTGAGCAAGCTTACTGTTCAGACCCCATAGGAAACACAGTAGAGTAGAAGTGTGCTCTTTTCTCAAAAGCAGAGTGTGTTTCTTTTAAGGCGAGCTAGTGTTTGTTTCCGAGTCCTAAATGGAGTTGAATCCCATGCAGTTTCTGGTCCTATGAGCAAGAGTTGTTTTCTGGTAAGAAGAGTCACTATTGCGCTCCCATTGTCATACACAGGGCAAATAGCACTGGCGTCTGTTCCCAGCATGTACAGTGTATTTGACTGAAGTGGATCTTCTGTTCTTGTCAGTTTCCTAAGCAGAATTGAACTAGATATGGCCGTGTGTGTAGGAAGCACAGTTCTTTTGTTCTCAACAAGCTCACTGTTCGGACCCCATAGGAAACACAGTAGAGTAGAAGAGTGCCCTTTTCTCAAAAGCAGAGTGTGTTTCTTGTAAGGCGAGCTAGAGTTTGTTTCCCAGTCCTAAATGGAGTTGAATCACATGAAGTTTCTGGTCCTACGAGCAAGAGTTTTTTCTGCTAAGAAGAGTCACTATTGTGCTCCCATTGTCATACACAGGGCAAATAGCACTGACATCTGTTCCCAGCATGTACAGTGTATTGGACTGAAGAGGATCTACTGTTCTTGTCAGTTTCCTAAGTAGAATTGAACTAGATATGGCCCTGTGTGTAGGAAGAACAGTTCTTTTGTTCAGAGCAAGCTCACTGTTCGGACCTCATAGGAAACACAGTAGAGTAGAAGTGTGCTCTTTTCTCAAAAGCAGAATGTGTTTCTTGTAAGGCGAGCTAGCATTTGTTTCACAGTCCTAAATGGAGTTGAATCACATGCAGTTTCTGGTCCTTCGAGCAAGAGTTGTTTTCTGTTAAGAAGAGTCACTATTGCACTCCCATTGACTTACACAGGGCAAATAGCACTGGCGTCTGTTCACAGCATGTACAGTGTATTGGACTGAAGAGGATCTACTGTTCTTGTCAGTTTCCTAAGGAGAGTTGAACTAGATATGGCCCGTGTGTGTAGGAAGCACAGTTCTTATTTTCTGAGCAAGCTCACTGTTCTGGCCCTATAGGAAACACAGTAGAGTAGAAGAGTGCTCTTTTCTCAAAAGCAGAGTGTGTTTCTTGTAAGGCGAGCTACCGTTTGTTTCCCAGTCCTAAATGGAGTTGAATCACATGCAATTGTTAGTCCCACGAGCAAGAGTTATTTTCTGGTAAGGAAAGTCACTATTGCGCTCCCATTGCCATACGCAGTACAAATAGCACTGGCGTCTGTTTCCAGCAATTACAGTGTATTGGACTGAAGAGGAGCTACTGTTCTTGTCAGTTTCCTAAGCAGAGTTGAACTAGATATTGCCCGTGTGTGTAGGAAGCACAGTTCTTTTGTTCTGAGCAAGCTCACTGTTCTGGCCCTATAGGAAACACAGAACAGTAGAAGAGTACTCTTTTCTCAAAAGCAGAGAGTGTTTCTTGTAAGGCGAGCTAGCGTTTGTTTCCCAGTCCTAAATGGAGTTGAATCACATGCAGTTTGTGGTCCTACGAGCGAGAGTTGTTTTCTGGTAAGAAGAGTCACTATTGTGCTCCCTTTGTCATACACAGGGCAAATAGCACTGGCGTCTGTTCCCAGCATGTACAGTGTATTGGACTGAAGAGGATCTACTGTTCTTGTCAGTTTGCTAAGCAGAATTGAAATAGATATGGCCGTGTGTAGGAAGCACAGATCTTTTGTTCTGAGCAAGCTCACTGTTCTGGCCCTATAGGAAACACAGTAGAGTAGATGAGTGATCTTATCTCAAAAGCAGAGTGTGTTTCTTGTAAGGCGAGCTAGCGTTTGTTTCCCAGTCCTAAATGGCGTTGAATCACATGCAGTTTCTGGTTCTATGAGCAAGAGTAGTTTTCTGGTAAGAAGAGTCACTACTGTGCTCACATTGTCATACATAGTGCAAATAGCACTCGTGTCTGTTCCCAGCATGTACAGTGTATGGGACTGAAGAGTATCTAATGTTCTTGTCAGTTTCCTAAGCAGATTTGAACTAGATATGGCCCGTGTGTGTAGGAAGCACAGTTCTTTTGTTCTAGGCAAGCTTACTGTTCAGACCCCATAGGAAACACAGTAGAGTAGAAGAGTGCTCTTTTCTCAAAGCAGAGTGTGTTTCTTTTAAGGCGAGCTAGTATTTGTTTCCCAGTCCTAAATGGAGTTGAATCCCATGCAGTTTCTGGTCCTATGAGATAGAGTTGTTTTCTGGTAAGAAGAGTCACTATTGCGCTCCCATTGTCATACACAGGGCAAATAGCACTGGAATCTGTTCCCAGCATGTACAGTGTATTTGACTGAAGTGGATCTACTCTTCTTGTCAGTTTCCTAAGCAGAATTAAACTAGATATGGCCGTGTGTGTAGGAAGTACAGTTCTTTTGTTCTGAGCAAGCTCACTGTTCGGACTCCATAGGAAACACAGTAGAGTAGAAGAGTGCCCTTTTCTCAAAAGCAGAGTGTGTTTCTTGTAAGGCGAGCTAGCGTTTGTTTCCCAGTCCTAAATGGAGTTGAATCACATGAAGTTTCTGGTCCTACGAGCAAGAGTTTTTTCTGCTAAGAAAAGTCACTATTGTGCTCCCATTGTCATACACAGGGCAAATAGCACTGACATCTGTTCCCAGCATGTACAGTGTATTGGACTGAAGAGGATCTACTGTTCTTGTCAGATTCCTAAGTAGAATTGAACTAGATATGGCCCTGTGTGTAGGAAGAACAGTTTTTTTGTTCAGAGCAAGCTCACTGTTCGGACCTTATAGGAAACACAGTAGAGTAGAAGTGTGCTATTTTCTCAAAAGCAGAATGTGTTTCTTGTAAGGCGAGCTAGCATTTGTTTCACAGTCCTAAATGGAGTTGAATCACATGCAGTTTCTGGTCCTTCGAGGAAGAGTTGTTTTCTGTTAAGAAGAGTCACTATTGCACTCCCATTGACTTATACAGGGCAAATAGCACTGGCGTCTGTTCACAGCATGTACAGTGTATTGGACTGAAGAGGATCTACTGTTCTTGTCAGTTTCCTAAGGAGAGTTGAACTAGATATGGCCCGTGTGTAGGAAGCACAGTTCTTTTTTTCTGAGCAAGCTCACTGTTCTGGCCCTATAGGAAACACAGTAGAGTAGACGAGTGCTCTTTTCTCAAAAGCAGAGTGTGTTTCTTGTAAGGCGAGCTACCGTTTGTTTCCCAGTCCTAAATGGAGTTGAATCACATGCAATTGTTAGTCCCACGAGCAAGAGTTATTTTCTGGTAAGGAAAGTCACTATTGCGCTCCCATTGCCATACGCAGTACAAATAGCACTGGCGTCTGTTTCCAGCAATTACAGTGTATTGGACTGAAGAGGAGCTACTGTTCTTGTCAGTTTCCTAAGCAGAGTTGAACTAGATATTGCCCGTGTGTGTAGGAAGCACAGTTCTTTTGTTCTGAACAAGCTCACTGTTCTGGCCCTATAGGAAACACAGAACAGTAGAAGAGTACTCTTTTCTCAAAAGCAGAGAGTGTTTCTTGTAAGGCGAGCTAGCGTTTGTTTCCCAGTCCTAAATGGAGTTGAATCACATGCAGTTTGTGGTCCTACGAGCAAGAGTTGTTTTCTGGTAAGAAGAGTCACTATTGTGCTCCCTTTGTCATACACAGGGCAAATAGCACTGGCGTCTGTTCCCAGCATGTACAGTGTATTGGACTGAAGAGGATCTACTGTTCTTGTCAGTTTGCTAAGCAGAATTGAAATAGATATGGCCGTGTGTAGGAAGCACAGTTCTTTTGTTCTGAGCAAGCTCTCTGTTCTGGCCCTATAGGAAACACAGTAGAGTAGATGAGTGATCTTTTCTCAAAAGCAGAGTGTGTTTCTTGTAAGGCGAGCTAGCGTTTGTTTCCCAGTCCTAAATGGCGTTGAATCACATGCAGTTTCTGGTTCTATGAGCAAGAGTAGTTTTCTGGTAAGAAGAGTCACTATTGCACTCACATTGTCATACATAGTGCAAATAGCACTCGTGTCTGTTCCCAGCATGTACAGTGTATTGGACTGAAGAGGATCTACCGCTCTTGTCAGTTTCCTAAGCAGAGTTGAACTAGATATGGCCCGTGTGTGTAGGAAGCACAGTTCTTTTGTTTTGAGCAAGCTTACTGTTCAGACCCCATAGGAAACACAGTAGAGTAGAAGAGTGCTCTTTTCTCAAAAGCAGAGTGTGTTTCTTTTAAGGCGAGCTAGTGTTTGTTTCCCAGTCCTAAATGGAGTTGAATCCCATGCAGTTTCTGGTCCTATGAGCAAGAGTTGTTTTCTGGTAAGAAGAGTCACTATTGCACTCCTATTGTCATACACAGGGCAAATAGCACTGGCGTCTGTTCCCAGCATGTACAGTGTATTGGACTGAAGAGGATCTAATGTTCTTGTCAGTTTCCAAAGGAGAGTTGAATTAGATATGGCCCGTGTGTGTAGGAAGCACAGTTCTTTTGTTCTGAGCAAGCTCACTGTTCAGAACCAATATGAGACACAGTAGAGAAGAAGAGTGCTCTTTTCTCTAAAGCAGAGTGTGTTTCTTGTAAGGCGAGCTAGCGTTTGTTTCCCAATCCTAAATGGAGTTGAAACACATGCAGTTTCTGGTCCTACGTACAAGAGTTGTTTTCTGGTAAGGAATGTCACTATTGAGCTCCCATTGCCATACACAGTGCAAATAGCACTCGCGTCTGTTCCCAGCAAGTACAGTGTTGGACTGAAGAGGAGCTACTGTTCTTGTCAGGTTCCTAAGCAGAGTTGAACTACATATGGTTCGTGTGTGTAGGAAGCACAGTTCTTTTGTTCTGAGCAAGCGCACTGTTTGGACCCAATAGGAAACACAGTAGACTAGAAGAGTGCTCTTTTCTCTAAAGCAGAGTGTTTTTCTTGAAAGGCTAGCTAGCGTTTGTTTCCGAGTCCTAAATGGAGTTGAATCCCATGCAGTTTCTGGTACTATGAGCAAGAGATGTTTTCTGGTAAGGAAAGTCACTATTGCGCTGCCATTGTTATACACAGGACAAATAGCACTGGCATCTGTTTCCAGCAAGTACAGTGTATTGTTCTGAAGAGGATCTACTGTTCTTGTCAGGTTCCTAAACAGACTTGAACTAGATATGGCCCTGTGTGTAGGAAGCACAGTTTTTTTTGTTCTGAGCAAGCTCACTGTTCGGACCCCATAGGAAACACAGTAGAGTAGAAGAGTGCTCTTTTCTCAAAAGCAGACTGTGTTTCTTGTAAGGCAAGCTAGCGTTTGTTTCCCAGTCCTAAATGGAGTTGAGTCACATGCAGTTTTTTGTCCTATGAGCAAGAGTTGTTTCCTGGTAAGACGAGTCACTATTATGCTCTAATTGCCCTACACAGTGCAAATAGCACTCGCGTCTGTTCCCAGCAAGTACAGTGTATTGGACTGAAGAGCATCTACTGTTCTTTTCAGTTTCCTAAGCAGAGTTGACCTAGTTATGGCCCATGTGTGTAGGAAGCACAGTTGTTTTTTTCTGAGCAAGCTCATTGTTTGGACCCCATAGGAAACACAGTAGAGTAGAATAGTGCTCTTTTCTCAAAATCAGAGAGTCTTTCTTGTAAGGCGAGCTAGTGTTTGTTTCCCAGTCCTAAATGGAGTTTAATCACATGCACTTTCTGGTCCTATGAGCAAGAGTTGTTTTCTGGTAATTAAAGTCCCTATTGCGCTCCCATTGCCATACACAGTGCAAATAGCACTCCCGTCTGTTCCCAGCAAGTACAGTGTATGGGACTGAAGAGGAGCTACTGTTCTTGTCAGTTTCCTAAGCAGAGTTGAACTAGATATGGCCCGTGTGTAGGAAGCACAGTTCTTTTGTTCTGAGCAAGCTCACTCTTCTGGCCCTATAGGAACACAGTAGAGTAGAAGAGTGCTCTCTTCTCTAAAGCAGAGTGTGTTTCTTGTAAGGCGAGCTAGCGTTTGTTTCACAGTCCTAAATGGAGTTGAATCACATGAAGTTTCTGGTCCTATGAGCAAGAGTTGTTTTATGGTAAGAATAGTCACTATTGTACTGCCTTTGCCATACACAGGACAAATAGCACTGGCGTCTGTTCCCAGCAAGTACAGTGTATTGGACTTAAGAGGATCTACTGTTCTTGTCAGGTTCCTAAGCAGAGTTGAACTAGATATGGCCCGTGTGTGTAGGAAGCACAGTTATTATGTTCTGAGCAAGCTCACTGTTCTGGCACTATAGGAAACACAGTAGAGTAGAAGAGTGCTCTTTTCTCAAAAGCAGAGTGTTTTTCTTGTAAGGCAAGCTAGCGTTTTTTTCCCAGTCCTGAATGGAGTTGAATCCCATGCAGTTTCTGGTCCTACGAGCAAGAGTTGTTTTCTGGTAAGGAAAGTCACTATTGTGCTCCCATTGCCATACACAGTGCAATAGCACTCGCGTGTGATCCCAGCAAGTACAGTGTATCGGACTGAAGAGGAGCTACTGTTCTTGTCCGTTTCCTAAGCAGAGTTGAACTAGATATGTCCCATGTGTGTAGGAAGCACAGTTCTTTTGTTCTGAGCAAGCTAACTGTTCGGAACCCATAGGAAACACAGTAGAGTAGATGAGTGCTCTTTTCTCAAAAGCAAAGTGTGTTTCCTGTAAGGCGAGGTAGTGTTTGTTTCCCAGTCCTAAATGGAGTTGAATCACATGCAGTTTCTGGTCCTACGAGCAAGAGTTGTTTTCTGGTAAGGAAAGTCACTATTGCACTCCCATTGCCATACACAGGGCAAATAGCACTGGCGTCTGTTCCCAGCAAGTACAGTGTATTGGACTTAAGAGGATCTACTGTTCTTGTCAGTTTCCTAAGCAGGGTTGAACTAGATATGGCCCGTGTGTGTAGGAAGCACAGTTATTATGTTCTGAGCAAGCTCACTGTTCTGGCCCTATAGGAAACACAGTAGAGTAGAAGAGTGCTCTTTTCTCAAAAGCAGTGTGTGTTTCTTGTAAGGCAAGCTAGCGTTTTTTTCCCAGTCCTAAATGGAGTTGAATCACATGCAGTTGTTGGTTCCAGGAGCAAGAGTTGTTTTCTGGTAAGGAAAGTCACTATTGCGCTCCCATTGCCATACGCACTACAAATAGCACTGGCGTCTGTTGCCAGCAAGTACAGTGTATTGGACTGAAGAGGAGCTACTGTTCTTGTCAGTTTCCTAAGCAGAGTTGCACTAGATATGGCTCGTGTGTGTAGGAAGCACAGTTCTTTTGTTCTGAGCAAGCTCACTGTTCGGACCGAATATGAGACACAGTAGAGAAGAGTGGTGCTCTTTTCTCTAAAGCAGAGTGTGTTTCTTGTAAGGCGAGCTAGCGTTTGTTTCCCAGTCCTAAATGGAGTTGAAACACATGCAGTTTCTGGTCCTACGTACAAGAGTTGTTTTCTGGTAAGGAATGTCACTATTGAGCTCCCATTGCCATACACAGTGCAAATAGCACTCGCGTCTGTTCCCAGCAAGTACAGTGTTGGACTGAAGAGGAGCTACTGTTCTTGTCAGGTTCCTAAGCAGAGTTGAACTACATATGGTTCGTGTGTGTAGGAAGCACAGTTCTTTTGTTCTGAGCAAGCTCACTGTTTGGACCCCATAGGAAACACAGTAGACTAGAAGAGTGCTCTTTTCTCTAAAGCAGAGTGTTTTTCTTGAAAGGCGAGCTAGCGTTTGTTTCCGAGTCCTAAATGGAGTTGAATCCCATGCAGTTTCTGGTACTATGAGCAAGAGATGTTTTCTGGTAAGGAAAGTCACTATTGCGCTGCCATTGTTATACACAGGACAAATAGCACTGGCATCTGTTGCCAGCAAGTACAGTGTATTGGACTGAAGAGGATCTACTGTTCTTGTCAGGTTCCTAAACAGACTTGAACTAGATATGGCCCTGTGTGTAGGAAGCACAGTTTTTTTTTTGTTCTGAGCAAGCTCACTGTTCGGACCCCATAGGAAACACAGTAGAGTAGAAGAGTGCTCTTTTCTCAAAAGCAGACTGTGTTTCTTGTAGGGCGAGCTAGCGTTTGTTTCCCAGTCCTAAATGGAGTTGAGTCACATGCAGTTTTTTTCCTATGAGCAAGAGTTTTTTTCTGGTAAGACGAGTTACTATTGTGCTCTAATTGCCCTACACAGTGCAAATAGCACTCGCGTCTGTTCCCAGCAAGTACAGTGTATTGGACTGAAGAGCATCTACTGTTCTTTTCAGTTTCCTAAGCAGAGTTGTACTAGATATGGCCCATGTGCGTAGGAAGCACAGTTGTTTTGTTCTGAGCAAGCTCATTGTTTGGACCCCATAGGAAACACAGTAGAGTAGAATAGTGCTCTTTTCTCAAAATCAGAGAGTCTTTCTTGTAAGGCGAGCTAGTGTTTGTTTCCCAGTCCTACATGGAGTTTAATCACATGCACTTTCTGGTCCTATGAGCAAGAGTTGTTTTCTGGTAATTAAAGTCCCTATTGCGCTCCCATTGCCATACACAGTGCAAATAGCACTCCCGTCTGTTCCCAGCAAGTACAGTGTATGGGACTGAAGAGGAGCTACTGTTCTTGTCAGTTTCCTAAGCAGAGTTGAACTAGATTTGGCCCGTGTGTAGGAAGCACAGTTCTTTTGTTCTGAGCAAGCTCACTCTTCTGGCCCTATAGGAACACAGTAGAGTAGAAGAGTGCTCTCTTCTCTAAAGCAGAGTGTGTTTCTTGTAAGGCGAGCTAGCGTTTGTTTCACAGTCCTAAATGGAGTTGAATCACATGAAGTTTCTGGTCCTATGAGCAAGAGTTGTTTTATGGTAAGAATAGTCACTATTGCACTGCCTTTGCCATACACAGGACAAATAGCACTGGCGTCTGTTCCCAGCAAGTACAGTGTATTGGACTTAAGAGGATCTACTGTTCTTGTCAGGTTCCTAAGCAGAGTTGAACTAGATATGGCCCGTGTGTGTAGGAAGCACAGTTATTATGTTCTGAGCAAGCTCACTGTTCTGGCCCTATAGGAAACACAGTAGAGTAGAAGAGTGCACTTTTCTCAAAAGCAGAGTGTGTTTCTTGTAAGGCAAGCTAGCGTTTTTTTCCCAGTCCTAAATGGAGTTGAATCCCATGCAGTTTCTGGTCCTACGAGCAAGAGTTGTTTTCTGGTAAGGAAAGTCACTATTGTGCTCCCATTGCCATACACAGTGCAATAGCACTCGCGTGTGATCCCAGCAAGTACAGTGTATCGGACTGAAGAGGAGCTACTGTTCTTGTCCGTTTCCTAAGCAGAGTTGAACTAGATATGTCCCATGTGTGTAGGAAGCACAGTTCTTTTGTTCTGAGCAAGCTAACTGTTCGGAACCCATAGGAAACACAGTAGAGTAGATGAGTGCTCTTTTCTCAAAAGCAGAGTGTGTTTCCTGTAAGGCGAGGTAGCGTTTGTTTCCCAGTCCTAAATGGAGTTGAATCACATGCAGTTTCTGGTCCAACGAGCAAGAGTTGTTTTCTGGTAAGGAAGTCACTATTGCACTCCCATTGCCATACACAGTGCAAATAGCACAGGCGTCTGTTCCCAGCAAGTACAGTGTATCGGACTGAAGAGGAGCTACTGTTCTTGTCAGTTTCCTAAGCAGAGTTGAACTAGATATGGCCCGTGTGTGTAGGAAGCTCAGTTCTTATGTTCTGAGTAAGCTCACTGTTCTGGCCCTATAGGAAACACCTTAGAGTAGAAGAGTGCTCTTTTCTCTAAAGCAGAGTGAGTTTCTTGTAAGGCAAGCTAGCGTTTGTTTCCCAGTCTTAAATGGAGTTGAATCACATGCAGTTTCTGCTCCTACGATCAAGAGTTGTTTTCTGGTAAGGAAAGTCACTATTATGCTCCCATTGCCATACACAGTACAAATAGCACTCGCATCTGTTCCCAGCAAGTACAGTGTATTGGACTGAAGAGGAGCTACTGTTCTTGTCAGTTTCCTAAGCAGAGTTGAACTGCATATGATCCGTGTGTGTACGAAGCACAGTTCTTTTGTTTTGAGCAAGCTTACTTTTTGGACCCCATAGGAAACACAGTAGACAAGAATAGTGCTCTTTTCTCTAAACCAGAGTGTTTTTCTTGTAAGGCGAGCTAGCATTTTTTTCCCAGGCCTAAATTTAGTTGAATCCCATGCAGTTTCTGGTACTATGAGCAAGAGTTGTTTTCTGGTAAGGAAAGTCACTATTGCGGTGCCATTGCCATACACAGGACAAATAGCACTGGCGTCTGTTGCCAGCAAGTACAGTGTATTGGACTGAAGAGGATCTACTGTTCTTGTCAGGTTCCTAAGCAGACTTGAACTAGATATGGCCGTGTGTGTAGGAAGCACAGTTTTTTTTGTTCTGAGCAAGCTCACTGTTCTGGCCCTATAGGAAACACAGTAGAGTAGATGAGTGCTCTTTTCTCAGAAGCAGAGTGTGTTTCTTGTAAGGCAAGCTAGCATTTGTTTCCCAGTCCTAAATGCAGTTGAATTAAATGCACTTTCTGGTCCTACGAGCAAGAGTTGTTTTCTGGTAAGAAGAGTCACTATTGCGCTCCCATTGCCATACACAGGGCAAATAGCACTCGTGTCTGTTCCCAGCAAGTACAGTGTATTGGACTGAAGAGGAGCTACTGTTCTTGTGAGTTTCCTAAGCAGAATTGAACTAGTTATGGCCGTGTGTGTAGGAAGCACAGTTCTTTTGTTCTGAGCAAGCTCACTGTTCGGACCCCATAGGAAACACAGTAGAGTAGAAGAGTGCCCTTTTTTCAAAAGCAGAGTGTGTTTCTTGTAAGGCGAGCTAGCGTTTGTTTCCCAGACCTAAATGGAGTTGAATCACATGAAGTTTCTGGTCCTACGAGCAAGAGTTTTTTCTGCTAAGAAGAGTCACTATTGTGCTCCCATTGTCATACACAGGGCAAATAGCACTGGCATCTGTTCCCAGCATGTACAGTGTATTGGACTGAAGAGGATCTACTGTTCTTGTCAGTTTCCTAAGTAGAATTGAACTAGATATGGCCGTGTGTGTAGGAAGCACAGTTCTTTTGTTCAGAGCAAGCTCACTGTTCGGACCTCATAGGAAACACAGTAGAGTAGAAGAGTGCTCTTTTCTCAAAAGCAGAATGTGTTTCTTGTAAGGCGAGCTAGTATTTGTTTCACAGTCCTAAATGGAGTTGAATCCCATGCAGTTTCTGGTCCTACGAGCAAGAGTTGTTTTCTGGTAAGGAAAGTCACTATTGTGCTCCCATTGCCATACACAGTGCAATAGCACTCGCGTGTGATCCCAGCAAGTACAGTGTATCGGACTGAAGAGGAGCTACTGTTCTTGTCCGTTTCCTAAGCAGAGTTGAACTAGATATGTCCCATGTGTGTAGGAAGCACAGTTCTTTTGTTCTGAGCAAGCTAACTGTTCGGAACCCATAGGAAACACAGTAGAGTAGATGAGTGCTCTTTTCTCAAAAGCAAAGTGTGTTTCCTGTAAGGCGAGGTAGTGTTTGTTTCCCAGTCCTAAATGGAGTTGAATCACATGCAGTTTCTGGTCCTACGAGCAAGAGTTGTTTTCTGGTAAGGAAAGTCACTATTGCACTCCCATTGCCATACACAGGGCAAATAGCACTGGCGTCTGTTCCCAGCAAGTACAGTGTATTGGACTTAAGAGGATCTACTGTTCTTGTCAGTTTCCTAAGCAGGGTTGAACTAGATATGGCCCGTGTGTGTAGGAAGCACAGTTATTATGTTCTGAGCAAGCTCACTGTTCTGGCCCTATAGGAAACACAGTAGAGTAGAAGAGTGCTCTTTTCTCAAAAGCAGTGTGTGTTTCTTGTAAGGCAAGCTAGCGTTTTTTTCCCAGTCCTAAATGGAGTTGAATCACATGCAGTTGTTGGTTCCAGGAGCAAGAGTTGTTTTCTGGTAAGGAAAGTCACTATTGCGCTCCCATTGCCATACGCACTACAAATAGCACTGGCGTCTGTTGCCAGCAAGTACAGTGTATTGGACTGAAGAGGAGCTACTGTTCTTGTCAGTTTCCTAAGCAGAGTTGCACTAGATATGGCTCGTGTGTGTAGGAAGCACAGTTCTTTTGTTCTGAGCAAGCTCACTGTTCGGACCGAATATGAGACACAGTAGAGAAGAGTGGTGCTCTTTTCTCTAAAGCAGAGTGTGTTTCTTGTAAGGCGAGCTAGCGTTTGTTTCCCAGTCCTAAATGGAGTTGAAACACATGCAGTTTCTGGTCCTACGTACAAGAGTTGTTTTCTGGTAAGGAATGTCACTATTGAGCTCCCATTGCCATACACAGTGCAAATAGCACTCGCGTCTGTTCCCAGCAAGTACAGTGTTGGACTGAAGAGGAGCTACTGTTCTTGTCAGGTTCCTAAGCAGAGTTGAACTACATATGGTTCGTGTGTGTAGGAAGCACAGTTCTTTTGTTCTGAGCAAGCTCACTGTTTGGACCCCATAGGAAACACAGTAGACTAGAAGAGTGCTCTTTTCTCTAAAGCAGAGTGTTTTTCTTGAAAGGCGAGCTAGCGTTTGTTTCCGAGTCCTAAATGGAGTTGAATCCCATGCAGTTTCTGGTACTATGAGCAAGAGATGTTTTCTGGTAAGGAAAGTCACTATTGCGCTGCCATTGTTATACACAGGACAAATAGCACTGGCATCTGTTGCCAGCAAGTACAGTGTATTGGACTGAAGAGGATCTACTGTTCTTGTCAGGTTCCTAAACAGACTTGAACTAGATATGGCCCTGTGTGTAGGAAGCACAGTTTTTTTTTTGTTCTGAGCAAGCTCACTGTTCGGACCCCATAGGAAACACAGTAGAGTAGAAGAGTGCTCTTTTCTCAAAAGCAGACTGTGTTTCTTGTAGGGCGAGCTAGCGTTTGTTTCCCAGTCCTAAATGGAGTTGAGTCACATGCAGTTTTTTTCCTATGAGCAAGAGTTTTTTTCTGGTAAGACGAGTTACTATTGTGCTCTAATTGCCCTACACAGTGCAAATAGCACTCGCGTCTGTTCCCAGCAAGTACAGTGTATTGGACTGAAGAGCATCTACTGTTCTTTTCAGTTTCCTAAGCAGAGTTGTACTAGATATGGCCCATGTGCGTAGGAAGCACAGTTGTTTTGTTCTGAGCAAGCTCATTGTTTGGACCCCATAGGAAACACAGTAGAGTAGAATAGTGCTCTTTTCTCAAAATCAGAGAGTCTTTCTTGTAAGGCGAGCTAGTGTTTGTTTCCCAGTCCTACATGGAGTTTAATCACATGCACTTTCTGGTCCTATGAGCAAGAGTTGTTTTCTGGTAATTAAAGTCCCTATTGCGCTCCCATTGCCATACACAGTGCAAATAGCACTCCCGTCTGTTCCCAGCAAGTACAGTGTATGGGACTGAAGAGGAGCTACTGTTCTTGTCAGTTTCCTAAGCAGAGTTGAACTAGATTTGGCCCGTGTGTAGGAAGCACAGTTCTTTTGTTCTGAGCAAGCTCACTCTTCTGGCCCTATAGGAACACAGTAGAGTAGAAGAGTGCTCTCTTCTCTAAAGCAGAGTGTGTTTCTTGTAAGGCGAGCTAGCGTTTGTTTCACAGTCCTAAATGGAGTTGAATCACATGAAGTTTCTGGTCCTATGAGCAAGAGTTGTTTTATGGTAAGAATAGTCACTATTGCACTGCCTTTGCCATACACAGGACAAATAGCACTGGCGTCTGTTCCCAGCAAGTACAGTGTATTGGACTTAAGAGGATCTACTGTTCTTGTCAGGTTCCTAAGCAGAGTTGAACTAGATATGGCCCGTGTGTGTAGGAAGCACAGTTATTATGTTCTGAGCAAGCTCACTGTTCTGGCCCTATAGGAAACACAGTAGAGTAGAAGAGTGCACTTTTCTCAAAAGCAGAGTGTGTTTCTTGTAAGGCAAGCTAGCGTTTTTTTCCCAGTCCTAAATGGAGTTGAATCCCATGCAGTTTCTGGTCCTACGAGCAAGAGTTGTTTTCTGGTAAGGAAAGTCACTATTGTGCTCCCATTGCCATACACAGTGCAATAGCACTCGCGTGTGATCCCAGCAAGTACAGTGTATCGGACTGAAGAGGAGCTACTGTTCTTGTCCGTTTCTTAAGCAGAGTTGAACTAGATATGTCCCATGTGTGTAGGAAGCACAGTTCTTTTGTTCTGAGCAAGCTAACTGTTCGGAACCCATAGGAAACACAGTAGAGTAGATGAGTGCTCTTTTCTCAAAAGCAGAGTGTGTTTCCTGTAAGGCGAGGTAGCGTTTGTTTCCCAGTCCTAAATGGAGTTGAATCACATGCAGTTTCTGGTCCAACGAGCAAGAGTTGTTTTCTGGTAAGGAAGTCACTATTGCACTCCCATTGCCATACACATTGCAAATAGCACAGGCGTCTGTTCCCAGCAAGTACAGTGTATCGGACTGAAGAGGAGCTACTGTTCTTGTCAGTTTCCTAAGCAGAGTTGAACTAGATATGGCCCGTGTGTGTAGGAAGCTCAGTTCTTATGTTCTGAGTAAGCTCACTGTTCTGGCCCTATAGGAAACACCTTAGAGTAGAAGAGTGCTCTTTTCTCTAAAGCAGAGTGAGTTTCTTGTAAGGCAAGCTAGCGTTTGTTTCCCAGTCTTAAATGGAGTTGAATCACATGCAGTTTCTGCTCCTACGATCAAGAGTTGTTTTCTGGTAAGGAAAGTCACTATTATGCTCCCATTGCCATACACAGTACAAATAGCACTCGCATCTGTTCCCAGCAAGTACAGTGTATTGGACTGAAGAGGAGCTACTGTTCTTGTCAGTTTCCTAAGCAGAGTTGAACTGCATATGATCCGTGTGTGTACGAAGCACAGTTCTTTTGTTTTGAGCAAGCTTACTTTTTGGACCCCATAGGAAACACAGTAGACAAGAATAGTGCTCTTTTCTCTAAACCAGAGTGTTTTTCTTGTAAGGCGAGCTAGCATTTTTTTCCCAGGCCTAAATTTAGTTGAATCCCATGCAGTTTCTGGTACTATGAGCAAGAGTTGTTTTCTGGTAAGGAAAGTCACTATTGCGGTGCCATTGCCATACACAGGACAAATAGCACTGGCGTCTGTTGCCAGCAAGTACAGTGTATTGGACTGAAGAGGATCTACTGTTCTTGTCAGGTTCCTAAGCAGACTTGAACTAGATATGGCCGTGTGTGTAGGAAGCACAGTTTTTTTTGTTCTGAGCAAGCTCACTGTTCTGGCCCTATAGGAAACACAGTAGAGTAGATGAGTGCTCTTTTCTCAGAAGCAGAGTGTGTTTCTTGTAAGGCAAGCTAGCATTTGTTTCCCAGTCCTAAATGCAGTTGAATTAAATGCACTTTCTGGTCCTACGAGCAAGAGTTGTTTTCTGGTAAGAAGAGTCACTATTGCGCTCCCATTGCCATACACAGGGCAAATAGCACTCGTGTCTGTTCCCAGCAAGTACAGTGTATTGGACTGAAGAGGAGCTACTGTTCTTGTGAGTTTCCTAAGCAGAATTGAACTAGTTATGGCCGTGTGTGTAGGAAGCACAGTTCTTTTGTTCTGAGCAAGCTCACTGTTCGGACCCCATAGGAAACACAGTAGAGTAGAAGAGTGCCCTTTTTTCAAAAGCAGAGTGTGTTTCTTGTAAGGCGAGCTAGCGTTTGTTTCCCAGACCTAAATGGAGTTGAATCACATGAAGTTTCTGGTCCTACGAGCAAGAGTTTTTTCTGCTAAGAAGAGTCACTATTGTGCTCCCATTGTCATACACAGGGCAAATAGCACTGGCATCTGTTCCCAGCATGTACAGTGTATTGGACTGAAGAGGATCTACTGTTCTTGTCAGTTTCCTAAGTAGAATTGAACTAGATATGGCCGTGTGTGTAGGAAGCACAGTTCTTTTGTTCAGAGCAAGCTCACTGTTCGGACCTCATAGGAAACACAGTAGAGTAGAAGAGTGCTCTTTTCTCAAAAGCAGAATGTGTTTCTTGTAAGGCGAGCTAGTATTTGTTTCACAGTCCTAAATGGAGTTGAATCCCATGCAGTTTCTGGTCCTACGAGCAAGAGTTGTTTTCTGGTAAGGAAAGTCACTATTGTGCTCCCATTGCCATACACAGTGCAATAGCACTCGCGTGTGATCCCAGCAAGTACAGTGTATCGGACTGAAGAGGAGCTACTGTTCTTGTCCGTTTCCTAAGCAGAGTTGAACTAGATATGTCCCATGTGTGTAGGAAGCACAGTTCTTTTGTTCTGAGCAAGGTAACTGTTCGGAACCCATAGGAAACACAGTAGAGTAGATGAGTGCTCTTTTCTCAAAAGCAAAGTGTGTTTCCTGTAAGGCGAGGTAGTGTTTGTTTCCCAGTCCTAAATGGAGTTGAATCACATGCAGTTTCTGGTCCTACGAGCAAGAGTTGTTTTCTGGTAAGGAAAGTCACTATTGCACTCCCATTGCCATACACAGGGCAAATAGCACTGGCGTCTGTTCCCAGCAAGTACAGTGTATTGGACTTAAGAGGATCTACTGTTCTTGTCAGTTTCCTAAGCAGGGTTGAACTAGATATGGCCCGTGTGTGTAGGAAGCACAGTTATTATGTTCTGAGCAAGCTCACTGTTCTGGCCCTATAGGAAACACAGTAGAGTAGAAGAGTGCTCTTTTCTCAAAAGCAGTGTGTGTTTCTTGTAAGGCAAGCTAGCGTTTTTTTCCCAGTCCTAAATGGAGTTGAATCACATGCAGTTGTTGGTTCCAGGAGCAAGAGTTGTTTTCTGGTAAGGAAAGTCACTATTGCGCTCCCATTGCCATACGCACTACAAATAGCACTGGCGTCTGTTGCCAGCAAGTACAGTGTATTGGACTGAAGAGGAGCTACTGTTCTTGTCAGTTTCCTAAGCAGAGTTGCACTAGATATGGCTCGTGTGTGTAGGAAGCACAGTTCTTTTGTTCTGAGCAAGCTCACTGTTCGGACCGAATATGAGACACAGTAGAGAAGAGTGGTGCTCTTTTCTCTAAAGCAGAGTGTGTTTCTTGTAAGGCGAGCTAGCGTTTGTTTCCCAGTCCTAAATGGAGTTGAAACACATGCAGTTTCTGGTCCTACGTACAAGAGTTGTTTTCTGGTAAGGAATGTCACTATTGAGCTCCCATTGCCATACACAGTGCAAATAGCACTCGCGTCTGTTCCCAGCAAGTACAGTGTTGGACTGAAGAGGAGCTACTGTTCTTGTCAGGTTCCTAAGCAGAGTTGAACTACATATGGTTCGTGTGTGTAGGAAGCACAGTTCTTTTGTTCTGAGCAAGCTCACTGTTTGGACCCCATAGGAAACACAGTAGACTAGAAGAGTGCTCTTTTCTCTAAAGCAGAGTGTTTTTCTTGAAAGGCGAGCTAGCGTTTGTTTCCGAGTCCTAAATGGAGTTGAATCCCATGCAGTTTCTGGTACTATGAGCAAGAGATGTTTTCTGGTAAGGAAAGTCACTATTGCGCTGCCATTGTTATACACAGGACAAATAGCACTGGCATCTGTTGCCAGCAAGTACAGTGTATTGGACTGAAGAGGATCTACTGTTCTTGTCAGGTTCCTAAACAGACTTGAACTAGATATGGCCCTGTGTGTAGGAAGCACAGTTTTTTTTTTGTTCTGAGCAAGCTCACTGTTCGGACCCCATAGGAAACACAGTAGAGTAGAAGAGTGCTCTTTTCTCAAAAGCAGACTGTGTTTCTTGTAGGGCGAGCTAGCGTTTGTTTCCCAGTCCTAAATGGAGTTGAGTCACATGCAGTTTTTTTCCTATGAGCAAGAGTTTTTTTCTGGTAAGACGAGTTACTATTGTGCTCTAATTGCCCTACACAGTGCAAATAGCACTCGCGTCTGTTCCCAGCAAGTACAGTGTATTGGACTGAAGAGCATCTACTGTTCTTTTCAGTTTCCTAAGCAGAGTTGTACTAGATATGGCCCATGTGCGTAGGAAGCACAGTTGTTTTGTTCTGAGCAAGCTCATTGTTTGGACCCCATAGGAAACACAGTAGAGTAGAATAGTGCTCTTTTCTCAAAATCAGAGAGTCTTTCTTGTAAGGCGAGCTAGTGTTTGTTTCCCAGTCCTACATGGAGTTTAATCACATGCACTTTCTGGTCCTATGAGCAAGAGTTGTTTTCTGGTAATTAAAGTCCCTATTGCGCTCCCATTGCCATACACAGTGCAAATAGCACTCCCGTCTGTTCCCAGCAAGTACAGTGTATGGGACTGAAGAGGAGCTACTGTTCTTGTCAGTTTCCTAAGCAGAGTTGAACTAGATTTGGCCCGTGTGTAGGAAGCACAGTTCTTTTGTTCTGAGCAAGCTCACTCTTCTGGCCCTATAGGAACACAGTAGAGTAGAAGAGTGCTCTCTTCTCTAAAGCAGAGTGTGTTTCTTGTAAGGCGAGCTAGCGTTTGTTTCACAGTCCTAAATGGAGTTGAATCACATGAAGTTTCTGGTCCTATGAGCAAGAGTTGTTTTATGGTAAGAATAGTCACTATTGCACTGCCTTTGCCATACACAGGACAAATAGCACTGGCGTCTGTTCCCAGCAAGTACAGTGTATTGGACTTAAGAGGATCTACTGTTCTTGTCAGGTTCCTAAGCAGAGTTGAACTAGATATGGCCCGTGTGTGTAGGAAGCACAGTTATTATGTTCTGAGCAAGCTCACTGTTCTGGCCCTATAGGAAACACAGTAGAGTAGAAGAGTGCACTTTTCTCAAAAGCAGAGTGTGTTTCTTGTAAGGCAAGCTAGCGTTTTTTTCCCAGTCCTAAATGGAGTTGAATCCCATGCAGTTTCTGGTCCTACGAGCAAGAGTTGTTTTCTGGTAAGGAAAGTCACTATTGTGCTCCCATTGCCATACACAGTGCAATAGCACTCGCGTGTGATCCCAGCAAGTACAGTGTATCGGACTGAAGAGGAGCTACTGTTCTTGTCCGTTTCTTAAGCAGAGTTGAACTAGATATGTCCCATGTGTGTAGGAAGCACAGTTCTTTTGTTCTGAGCAAGCTAACTGTTCGGAACCCATAGGAAACACAGTAGAGTAGATGAGTGCTCTTTTCTCAAAAGCAGAGTGTGTTTCCTGTAAGGCGAGGTAGCGTTTGTTTCCCAGTCCTAAATGGAGTTGAATCACATGCAGTTTCTGGTCCAACGAGCAAGAGTTGTTTTCTGGTAAGGAAGTCACTATTGCACTCCCATTGCCATACACATTGCAAATAGCACAGGCGTCTGTTCCCAGCAAGTACAGTGTATCGGACTGAAGAGGAGCTACTGTTCTTGTCAGTTTCCTAAGCAGAGTTGAACTAGATATGGCCCGTGTGTGTAGGAAGCTCAGTTCTTATGTTCTGAGTAAGCTCACTGTTCTGGCCCTATAGGAAACACCTTAGAGTAGAAGAGTGCTCTTTTCTCTAAAGCAGAGTGAGTTTCTTGTAAGGCAAGCTAGCGTTTGTTTCCCAGTCTTAAATGGAGTTGAATCACATGCAGTTTCTGCTCCTACGATCAAGAGTTGTTTTCTGGTAAGGAAAGTCACTATTATGCTCCCATTGCCATACACAGTACAAATAGCACTCGCATCTGTTCCCAGCAAGTACAGTGTATTGGACTGAAGAGGAGCTACTGTTCTTGTCAGTTTCCTAAGCAGAGTTGAACTGCATATGATCCGTGTGTGTACGAAGCACAGTTCTTTTGTTTTGAGCAAGCTTACTTTTTGGACCCCATAGGAAACACAGTAGACAAGAATAGTGCTCTTTTCTCTAAACCAGAGTGTTTTTCTTGTAAGGCGAGCTAGCATTTTTTTCCCAGGCCTAAATTTAGTTGAATCCCATGCAGTTTCTGGTACTATGAGCAAGAGTTGTTTTCTGGTAAGGAAAGTCACTATTGCGGTGCCATTGCCATACACAGGACAAATAGCACTGGCGTCTGTTGCCAGCAAGTACAGTGTATTGGACTGAAGAGGATCTACTGTTCTTGTCAGGTTCCTAAGCAGACTTGAACTAGATATGGCCGTGTGTGTAGGAAGCACAGTTTTTTTTGTTCTGAGCAAGCTCACTGTTCTGGCCCTATAGGAAACACAGTAGAGTAGATGAGTGCTCTTTTCTCAGAAGCAGAGTGTGTTTCTTGTAAGGCAAGCTAGCATTTGTTTCCCAGTCCTAAATGCAGTTGAATTAAATGCACTTTCTGGTCCTACGAGCAAGAGTTGTTTTCTGGTAAGAAGAGTCACTATTGCGCTCCCATTGCCATACACAGGGCAAATAGCACTCGTGTCTGTTCCCAGCAAGTACAGTGTATTGGACTGAAGAGGAGCTACTGTTCTTGTGAGTTTCCTAAGCAGAATTGAACTAGTTATGGCCGTGTGTGTAGGAAGCACAGTTCTTTTGTTCTGAGCAAGCTCACTGTTCGGACCCCATAGGAAACACAGTAGAGTAGAAGAGTGCCCTTTTTTCAAAAGCAGAGTGTGTTTCTTGTAAGGCGAGCTAGCGTTTGTTTCCCAGACCTAAATGGAGTTGAATCACATGAAGTTTCTGGTCCTACGAGCAAGAGTTTTTTCTGCTAAGAAGAGTCACTATTGTGCTCCCATTGTCATACACAGGGCAAATAGCACTGGCATCTGTTCCCAGCATGTACAGTGTATTGGACTGAAGAGGATCTACTGTTCTTGTCAGTTTCCTAAGTAGAATTGAACTAGATATGGCCGTGTGTGTAGGAAGCACAGTTCTTTTGTTCAGAGCAAGCTCACTGTTCGGACCTCATAGGAAACACAGTAGAGTAGAAGAGTGCTCTTTTCTCAAAAGCAGAATGTGTTTCTTGTAAGGCGAGCTAGTATTTGTTTCACAGTCCTAAATGGAGTTGAATCCCATGCAGTTTCTGGTCCTACGAGCAAGAGTTGTTTTCTGGTAAGGAAAGTCACTATTGTGCTCCCATTGCCATACACAGTGCAATAGCACTCGCGTGTGATCCCAGCAAGTACAGTGTATCGGACTGAAGAGGAGCTACTGTTCTTGTCCGTTTCCTAAGCAGAGTTGAACTAGATATGTCCCATGTGTGTAGGAAGCACAGTTCTTTTGTTCTGAGCAAGCTAACTGTTCGGAACCCATAGGAAACACAGTAGAGTAGATGAGTGCTCTTTTCTCAAAAGCAAAGTGTGTTTCCTGTAAGGCGAGGTAGTGTTTGTTTCCCAGTCCTAAATGGAGTTGAATCACATGCAGTTTCTGGTCCTACGAGCAAGAGTTGTTTTCTGGTAAGGAAAGTCACTATTGCACTCCCATTGCCATACACAGGGCAAATAGCACTGGCGTCTGTTCCCAGCAAGTACAGTGTATTGGACTTAAGAGGATCTACTGTTCTTGTCAGTTTCCTAAGCAGGGTTGAACTAGATATGGCCCGTGTGTGTAGGAAGCACAGTTATTATGTTCTGAGCAAGCTCACTGTTCTGGCCCTATAGGAAACACAGTAGAGTAGAAGAGTGCTCTTTTCTCAAAAGCAGTGTGTGTTTCTTGTAAGGCAAGCTAGCGTTTTTTTCCCAGTCCTAAATGGAGTTGAATCACATGCAGTTGTTGGTTCCAGGAGCAAGAGTTGTTTTCTGGTAAGGAAAGTCACTATTGCGCTCCCATTGCCATACGCACTACAAATAGCACTGGCGTCTGTTGCCAGCAAGTACAGTGTATTGGACTGAAGAGGAGCTACTGTTCTTGTCAGTTTCCTAAGCAGAGTTGAACTAGATATGGCTCGTGTGTGTAGGAAGCACAGTTCTTTTGTTCTGAGCAAGCTCACTGTTCGGACCGAATATGAGACACAGTAGAGAAGAAGAGTGGTGCTCTTTTCTCTAAAGCAGAGTGTGTTTCTTGTAAGGCGAGCTAGCGTTTGTTTCCCAGTCCTAAATGGAGTTGAAACACATGCAGTTTCTGGTCCTACGTACAAGAGTTGTTTTCTGGTAAGGAATGTCACTATTGAGCTCCCATTGCCATACACAGTGCAAATAGCACTCGCGTCTGTTCCCAGCAAGTACAGTGTTGGACTGAAGAGGAGCTACTGTTCTTGTCAGGTTCCTAAGCAGAGTTGAACTACATATGGTTCGTGTGTGTAGGAAGCACAGTTCTTTTGTTCTGAGCAAGCTCACTGTTTGGACCCCATAGGAAACACAGTAGACTAGAAGAGTGCTCTTTTCTCTAAAGCAGAGTGTTTTTCTTGAAAGGCGAGCTAGCGTTTGTTTCCGAGTCCTAAATGGAGTTGAATCCCATGCAGTTTCTGGTACTATGAGCAAGAGATGTTTTCTGGTAAGGAAAGTCACTATTGCGCTGCCATTGTTATACACAGGACAAATAGCACTGGCATCTGTTGCCAGCAAGTACAGTGTATTGGACTGAAGAGGATCTACTGTTCTTGTCAGGTTCCTAAACAGACTTGAACTAGATATGGCCCTGTGTGTAGGAAGCACAGTTTTTTTTTTGTTCTGAGCAAGCTCACTGTTCGGACCCCATAGGAAACACAGTAGAGTAGAAGAGTGCTCTTTTCTCAAAAGCAGACTGTGTTTCTTGTAGGGCGAGCTAGCGTTTGTTTCCCAGTCCTAAATGGAGTTGAGTCACATGCAGTTTTTTTCCTATGAGCAAGAGTTTTTTTCTGGTAAGACGAGTTACTATTGTGCTCTAATTGCCCTACACAGTGCAAATAGCACTCGCGTCTGTTCCCAGCAAGTACAGTGTATTGGACTGAAGAGCATCTACTGTTCTTTTCAGTTTCCTAAGCAGAGTTGTACTAGATATGGCCCATGTGCGTAGGAAGCACAGTTGTTTTGTTCTGAGCAAGCTCATTGTTTGGACCCCATAGGAAACACAGTAGAGTAGAATAGTGCTCTTTTCTCAAAATCAGAGAGTCTTTCTTGTAAGGCGAGCTAGTGTTTGTTTCCCAGTCCTACATGGAGTTTAATCACATGCACTTTCTGGTCCTATGAGCAAGAGTTGTTTTCTGGTAATTAAAGTCCCTATTGCGCTCCCATTGCCATACACAGTGCAAATAGCACTCCCGTCTGTTCCCAGCAAGTACAGTGTATGGGACTGAAGAGGAGCTACTGTTCTTGTCAGTTTCCTAAGCAGAGTTGAACTAGATTTGGCCCGTGTGTAGGAAGCACAGTTCTTTTGTTCTGAGCAAGCTCACTCTTCTGGCCCTATAGGAACACAGTAGAGTAGAAGAGTGCTCTCTTCTCTAAAGCAGAGTGTGTTTCTTGTAAGGCGAGCTAGCGTTTGTTTCACAGTCCTAAATGGAGTTGAATCACATGAAGTTTCTGGTCCTATGAGCAAGAGTTGTTTTATGGTAAGAATAGTCACTATTGCACTGCCTTTGCCATACACAGGACAAATAGCACTGGCGTCTGTTCCCAGCAAGTACAGTGTATTGGACTTAAGAGGATCTACTGTTCTTGTCAGGTTCCTAAGCAGAGTTGAACTAGATATGGCCCGTGTGTGTAGGAAGCACAGTTATTATGTTCTGAGCAAGCTCACTGTTCTGGCCCTATAGGAAACACAGTAGAGTAGAAGAGTGCACTTTTCTCAAAAGCAGAGTGTGTTTCTTGTAAGGCAAGCTAGCGTTTTTTTCCCAGTCCTAAATGGAGTTGAATCCCATGCAGTTTCTGGTCCTACGAGCAAGAGTTGTTTTCTGGTAAGGAAAGTCACTATTGTGCTCCCATTGCCATACACAGTGCAATAGCACTCGCGTGTGATCCCAGCAAGTACAGTGTATCGGACTGAAGAGGAGCTACTGTTCTTGTCCGTTTCCTAAGCAGAGTTGAACTAGATATGTCCCATGTGTGTAGGAAGCACAGTTCTTTTGTTCTGAGCAAGCTAACTGTTCGGAACCCATAGGAAACACAGTAGAGTAGATGAGTGCTCTTTTCTCAAAAGCAGAGTGTGTTTCCTGTAAGGCGAGGTAGCGTTTGTTTCCCAGTCCTAAATGGAGTTGAATCACATGCAGTTTCTGGTCCAACGAGCAAGAGTTGTTTTCTGGTAAGGAAGTCACTATTGCACTCCCATTGCCATACACAGTGCAAATAGCACAGGCGTCTGTTCCCAGCAAGTACAGTGTATCGGACTGAAGAGGAGCTACTGTTCTTGTCAGTTTCCTAAGCAGAGTTGAACTAGATATGGCCCGTGTGTGTAGGAAGCTCAGTTCTTATGTTCTGAGTAAGCTCACTGTTCTGGCCCTATAGGAAACACCTTAGAGTAGAAGAGTGCTCTTTTCTCTAAAGCAGAGTGAGTTTCTTGTAAGGCAAGCTAGCGTTTGTTTCCCAGTCTTAAATGGAGTTGAATCACATGCAGTTTCTGCTCCTACGATCAAGAGTTGTTTTCTGGTAAGGAAAGTCACTATTATGCTCCCATTGCCATACACAGTACAAATAGCACTCGCATCTGTTCCCAGCAAGTACAGTGTATTGGACTGAAGAGGAGCTACTGTTCTTGTCAGTTTCCTAAGCAGAGTTGAACTGCATATGATCCGTGTGTGTACGAAGCACAGTTCTTTTGTTTTGAGCAAGCTTACTTTTTGGACCCCATAGGAAACACAGTAGACAAGAATAGTGCTCTTTTCTCTAAACCAGAGTGTTTTTCTTGTAAGGCGAGCTAGCATTTTTTTCCCAGGCCTAAATTTAGTTGAATCCCATGCAGTTTCTGGTACTATGAGCAAGAGTTGTTTTCTGGTAAGGAAAGTCACTATTGCGGTGCCATTGCCATACACAGGACAAATAGCACTGGCGTCTGTTGCCAGCAAGTACAGTGTATTGGACTGAAGAGGATCTACTGTTCTTGTCAGGTTCCTAAGCAGACTTGAACTAGATATGGCCGTGTGTGTAGGAAGCACAGTTTTTTTTGTTCTGAGCAAGCTCACTGTTCTGGCCCTATAGGAAACACAGTAGAGTAGATGAGTGCTCTTTTCTCAGAAGCAGAGTGTGTTTCTTGTAAGGCAAGCTAGCATTTGTTTCCCAGTCCTAAATGCAGTTGAATTAAATGCACTTTCTGGTCCTACGAGCAAGAGTTGTTTTCTGGTAAGAAGAGTCACTATTGAGCTCCCATTGCCATACACAGGGCAAATAGCACTCGTGTCTGTTCCCAGCAAGTACAGTGTATTGGACTGAAGAGGAGCTACTGTTCTTGTGAGTTTCCTAAGCAGAATTGAACTAGTTATGGCCGTGTGTGTAGGAAGCACAGTTCTTTTGTTCTGAGCAAGCTCACTGTTCGGACCCCATAGGAAACACAGTAGAGTAGAAGAGTGCCCTTTTTTCAAAAGCAGAGTGTGTTTCTTGTAAGGCGAGCTAGCGTTTGTTTCCCAGACCTAAATGGAGTTGAATCACATGAAGTTTCTGGTCCTACGAGCAAGAGTTTTTTCTGCTAAGAAGAGTCACTATTGTGCTCCCATTGTCATACACAGGGCAAATAGCACTGGCATCTGTTCCCAGCATGTACAGTGTATTGGACTGAAGAGGATCTACTGTTCTTGTCAGTTTCCTAAGTAGAATTGAACTAGATATGGCCGTGTGTGTAGGAAGCACAGTTCTTTTGTTCAGAGCAAGCTCACTGTTCGGACCTCATAGGAAACACAGTAGAGTAGAAGAGTGCTCTTTTCTCAAAAGCAGAATGTGTTTCTTGTAAGGCGAGCTAGTATTTGTTTCACAGTCCTAAATGGAGTTGAATCCCATGCAGTTTCTGGTCCTACGAGCAAGAGTTGTTTTCTGGTAAGGAAAGTCACTATTGTGCTCCCATTGCCATACACAGTGCAATAGCACTCGCGTGTGATCCCAGCAAGTACAGTGTATCGGACTGAAGAGGAGCTACTGTTCTTGTCCGTTTCCTAAGCAGAGTTGAACTAGATATGTCCCACGTGTGTAGGAAGCACAGTTCTTTTGTTCTGAGCAAGCTAACTGTTCGGAACCCATAGGAAACACAGTAGAGTAGATGAGTGCTCTTTTCTCAAAAGCAAAGTGTGTTTCCTGTAAGGCGAGGTAGTGTTTGTTTCCCAGTCCTAAATGGAGTTGAATCACATGCAGTTTCTGGTCCTACGAGCAAGAGTTGTTTTCTGGTAAGGAAAGTCACTATTGCACTCCCATTGCCATACACAGGGCAAATAGCACTGGCGTCTGTTCCCAGCAAGTACAGTGTATTGGACTTAAGAGGATCTACTGTTCTTGTCAGTTTCCTAAGCAGGGTTGAACTAGATATGGCCCGTGTGTGTAGGAAGCACAGTTATTATGTTCTGAGCAAGCTCACTGTTCTGGCCCTATAGGAAACACAGTAGAGTAGAAGAGTGCTCTTTTCTCAAAAGCAGAGTGTGTTTCTTGTAAGGCAAGCTAGCGTTTTTTTCCCAGTCCTAAATGGAGTTGAATCACATGCAGTTGTTGGTTCCAGGAGCAAGAGTTGTTTTCTGGTAAGGAAAGTCACTATTGCGCTCCCATTGCCATACGCACTACAAATAGCACTGGCGTCTGTTGCCAGCAAGTACAGTGTATTGGACTGAAGAGGAGCTACTGTTCTTGTCAGTTTCCTAAGCAGAGTTGAACTAGATATGGCTCGTGTGTGTAGGAAGCACAGTTCTTTTGTTCTGAGCAAGCTCACTGTTCGGACCCAATATGAGACACAGTAGAGAAGAAGAGTGGTGCTCTTTTCTCTAAAGCAGAGTGTGTTTCTTGTAAGGCGAGCTAGCGTTTGTTTCCCAGTCCTAAATGGAGTTGAAACACATGCAGTTTCTGGTCCTACGTACAAGAGTTGTTTTCTGGTAAGGAATGTCACTATTGAGCTCCCATTGCCATACACAGTGCAAATAGCACTCGCGTCTGTTCCCAGCAAGTACAGTGTTGGACTGAAGAGGAGCTACTGTTCTTGTCAGGTTCCTAAGCAGAGTTGAACTACATATGGTTCGTGTGTGTAGGAAGCACAGTTCTTTTGTTCTGAGCAAGCTCACTGTTTGGACCCCATAGGAAACACAGTAGACTAGAAGAGTGCTCTTTTCTCTAAAGCAGAGTGTTTTTCTTGAAAGGCGAGCTAGCGTTTGTTTCCGAGTCCTAAATGGAGTTGAATCCCATGCAGTTTCTGGTACTATGAGCAAGAGATGTTTTCTGGTAAGGAAAGTCACTATTGCGCTGCCATTGTTATACACAGGACAAATAGCACTGGCATCTGTTGCCAGCAAGTACAGTGTATTGGACTGAAGAGGATCTACTGTTCTTGTCAGGTTCCTAAACAGACTTGAACTAGATATGGCCCTGTGTGTAGGAAGCACAGTTTTTTTTTGTTCTGAGCAAGCTCACTGTTCGGACCCCATAGGAAACACAGTAGAGTAGAAGAGTGCTCTTTTCTCAAAAGCAGACTGTGTTTCTTGTAGGGCGAGCTAGCGTTTGTTTCCCAGTCCTAAATGGAGTTGAGTCACATGCAGTTTTTTTCCTATGAGCAAGAGTTTTTTTCTGGTAAGACGAGTTACTATTGTGCTCTAATTGCCCTACACAGTGCAAATAGCACTCGCGTCTGTTCCCAGCAAGTACAGTATATTGGACTGAAGAGCATCTACTGTTCTTTTCAGTTTCCTAAGCAGAGTTGTACTAGATATGGCCCATGTGCGTAGGAAGCACAGTTGTTTTGTTCTGAGCAAGCTCATTGTTTGGACCCCATAGGAAACACAGTAGAGTAGAATAGTGCTCTTTTCTCAAAATCAGAGAGTCTTTCTTGTAAGGCGAGCTAGTGTTTGTTTCCCAGTCCTAAATGGAGTTTAATCACATGCACTTTCTGGTCCTATGAGCAAGAGTTGTTTTCTGGTAATTAAAGTCCCTATTGCGCTCCCATTGCCATACACAGTGCAAATAGCACTCCCGTCTGTTCCCAGCAAGTACAGTGTATGGGACTGAAGAGGAGCTACTGTTCTTGTCAGTTTCCTAAGCAGAGTTGAACTAGATATGGCCCGTGTGTAGGAAGCACAGTTCTTTTGTTCTGAGCAAGCTCACTCTTCTGGCCCTATAGGAACACAGTAGAGTAGAAGAGTGCTCTCTTCTCTAAAGCAGAGTGTGTTTCTTGTAAGGCGAGCTAGCGTTTGTTTCACAGTCCTAAATGGAGTTGAATCACATGAAGTTTCTGGTCCTATGAGCAAGAGTTGTTTTATGGTAAGAATAGTCACTATTGCACTGCCTTTGCCATACACAGGACAAATAGCACTGGCGTCTGTTCCCAGCAAGTACAGTGTATTGGACTTAAGAGGATCTACTGTTCTTGTCAGGTTCCTAAGCAGAGTTGAACTAGATATGGCCCGTGTGTGTAGGAAGCACAGTTATTATGTTCTGAGCAAGCTCACTGTTCTGGCCCTATAGGAAACACAGTAGAGTAGAAGAGTGCACTTTTCTCAAAAGCAGAGTGTGTTTCTTGTAAGGCAAGCTAGCGTTTTTTTCCCAGTCCTAAATGGAGTTGAATCCCATGCAGTTTCTGGTCCTACGAGCAAGAGTTGTTTTCTGGTAAGGAAAGTCACTATTGTGCTCCCATTGCCATACACAGTGCAATAGCACTCGCGTGTGATCCCAGCAAGTACAGTGTATCGGACTGAAGAGGAGCTACTGTTCTTGTCCGTTTCCTAAGCAGAGTTGATCTAGATATGTCCCATGTGTGTAGGAAGCACAGTTCTTTTGTTCTGAGCAAGCTAACTGTTCGGAACCCATAGGAAACACAGTAGAGTAGATGAGTGCTCTTTTCTCAAAAGCAGAGTGTGTTTCCTGTAAGGCGAGGTAGCGTTTGTTTCCCAGTCCTAAATGGAGTTGAATCACATGCAGTTTCTGGTCCAACGAGCAAGAGTTGTTTTCTGGTAAGGAAGTCACTATTGCACTCCCATTGCCATACACAGTGCAAATAGCACAGGCGTCTGTTCCCAGCAAGTACAGTGTATCGGACTGAAGAGGAGCTACTGTTCTTGTCAGTTTCCTAAGCAGAGTTGAACTAGATATGGCCCGTGTGTGTAGGAAGCTCAGTTCTTATGTTCTGAGTAAGCTCACTGTTCTGGCCCTATAGGAAACACCTTAGAGTAGAAGAGTGCTCTTTTCTCTAAAGCAGAGTGAGTTTCTTGTAAGGCAAGCTAGCGTTTGTTTCCCAGTCTTAAATGGAGTTGAATCACATGCAGTTTCTGCTCCTACGATCAAGAGTTGTTTTCTGGTAAGGAAAGTCACTATTATGCTCCCATTGCCATACACAGTACAAATAGCACTCGCATCTGTTCCCAGCAAGTACAGTGTATTGGACTGAAGAGGAGCTACTGTTCTTGTCAGTTTCCTAAGCAGAGTTGAACTGCATATGATCCGTGTGTGTACGAAGCACAGTTCTTTTGTTTTGAGCAAGCTTACTTTTTGGACCCCATAGGAAACACAGTAGACTAGAATAGTGCTCTTTTCTCTAAACCAGAGTGTTTTTCTTGTAAGGCGAGCTAGCATTTTTTTCCCAGGCCTAAATTTAGTTGAATCCCATGCAGTTTCTGGTACTATGAGCAAGAGTTGTTTTCTGGTAAGGAAAGTCACTATTGCGGTGCCATTGCCATACACAGGACAAATAGCACTGGCGTCTGTTGCCAGCAAGTACAGTGTATTGGACTGAAGAGGATCTACTGTTCTTGTCAGGTTCCTAAGCAGACTTGAACTAGATATGGCCGTGTGTGTAGGAAGCACAGTTTTTTTTGTTCTGAGCAAGCTCACTGTTCTGGCCCTATAGGAAACACAGTAGAGTAGATGAGTGCTCTTTTCTCAGAAGCAGAGTGTGTTTCTTGTAAGGCAAGCTAGCATTTGTTTCCCAGTCCTAAATGCAGTTGAATTAAATGCACTTTCTGGTCCTACGAGCAAGAGTTGTTTTCTGGTAAGAAGAGTCACTATTGCGCTCCCATTGCCATACAAAGGGCAAATAGCACTCCTGTCTGTTCCCAGCAAGTACAGTGTATTGGACTGAAGAGGATCTACTGTTCTTGTCAGTTTCCTAAGGAGAGTTGAACTAGATATGGCCCGTGTGTGTAGGAAGCACAGTTCTTTTTTTCTGAGCAAGCTCACTGTTCTGGCCCTAAAGGAAACACAGTAGAGTAGAAGAGTGCTCTTTTCTCAAAAGCAGAGTGTGTTACTTGTAAGGCGAGCTACCATTTGTTTCCCAGTCCTAAATGGAGTTGAATCACATGCAGTTGTTGGTCCCAGGAGCAAGAGTTATTTTCTGGTAAGGAAAGGCACTATTGCGCTCCCATTGCCATACGCAGTACAAATAGCACTGGCGTCTGTTGCCAGCAAGTACAGTGTATTGGACTGAAGAGGAGCTACAGTTCTTGTCAGTTTCCTAAGCAGAGTTGAACTAGATAAGGACCGTGTGTGTAGGAAGCACAGTTCTTTTGTTCTGAGCAAGCTCACTGTTCTGGCCCTATAGGAAACACAGAACAGTAGAAGAGTACTCTTTTCTCTAAAGCAGAGTGTGTTTCTTGTAAGGCGAGCTAGCGTTTGTTTCCCAGTCCTAAATGGAGTTGAATCACATGCAGTTTGTGGTCCTACGAGCAAGAGTTGTTTTCTGGTAAGAAGAGTCACTATTGTGCTCCCTTTGTCATACAATGGGCAAATAGCACTGGCGTCTGTTCCCAGCATGTACAGTGAATTGGACTGAAGAGGATCTACTGTTCTTGTCAGTTTGCTAAGCAGAATTGAAATAGATATGGCCGTGTGTAGGAAGCACAGTTCTTTTGTTCTGAGCAAGCTCACTGTTCTGGCCCTATAGGAAACACAGTAGAGTAGATGAGTGATCTTTTCTCAAAAGCAGAGTGTGTTTCTTGTAAGGCGAGCTAGCGTTTGTTTCCCAGTCCTAAATGGCGTTGAATCACATGCAGTTTCTGGTTCTATGAGCAAGAGTAGTTTTCTGGTAAGAAGAGTCACTATTGCGCTCACATTGTCATACATAGTGCAAATAGCACTCGTGTCTGTTCCCAGCATGTACAGTGTATTGGACTGAAGAGGATCTACTGTTCTTGTCAGTTTCCTAAGCAGATTTGAACTAGATATGGCCCGTGTGTGTAGGAAGCACAGTTCTTTTGTTCTGAGCAAGCTTACTGTTCAGACCCCATAGGAAACACAGTAGAGTAGAACAGTGTTCTTTTCTCAAAAGCAGAGTGTGTTTCTTTTAAGGCGAGCTAGTGTTTGTTTCCCAGTCCTAAATGGAGTTGAATCCCATGCAGTTTCTGGTCCTATGAGCAAGAGTTGTTTTCTGGTAAGAAGAGTCACTATTGCGCTCCCATTGTCATACACAGGGCAAATAGCACTGGCGTCTGTTCCCAGCATGTACAGTGTATTTGACTGAAGTGGATCTACTGTTCTTGTCAGTTTCCTAAGCCGAATTGAACTAGATATGGCCGTGTGTGTAGGAAGCACAGTTCTTTTGTTCTGAGCAAGCTCACTGTTCGGACCCCATTGGAAAAACAGTAGAGTAGAAGAGTGCCCTTTTCTCAAAAGCAGAGTGTGTTTCTTGTAAGGCGAGCTAGAGTTTGTTTCCCAGTCCTAAATGGAGTTGAATCACATGAAGTTTCTGGTCCTACGAGCAAGAGTTGTTTTCTGGTAAGAAGAGTCACTATTGTGCTCCCTTTGTCATACACAGGGCAAATAGCACTGGCGTCTGTTCCCAGCATGTACAGTGTATTGGACTGAAGAGGATCTACTGTTCTTGTCAGTTTGCTAAGCAGAATTGAAATAGATATGGCCGTGTGTAGGAGGCACAGTTTTTTTTGTTCTGAGCAAGCTCACTGTTCTGGCCCTATAGGAAACACAGTAGAGTAGATGAGTGCTCTTTTCTCAGAAGCAGAGTGTGTTTCTTGTAAGGCAAGCTAGCATTTGTTTCCCAGTCCTAAATGCAGTTGAATTAAATGCACTTTCTGGTCCTACGAGCAAGAGTTGTTTTCTGGTAAGAAGAGTCACTATTGCGCTCCCATTGCCATACACAGGGCAAATAGCACTCGTGTCTGTTCCCAGCAAGTACAGTGTATTGGACTGAAGAGGAGCTACTGTTCTTGTCAGTTTCCTAAGCAGAATTGAACTAGTTATGGCCGTGTGTGTAGGAAGCACAGTTCTTTTGTTCTGAGCAAGCTCACTGTTCGGACCCCATAGGAAACACAGTAGAGTAGAAGAGTGCCCTTTTCTCAAAAGCAGAGTGTGTTTCTTGTAAGGCGAGCTAGCGTTTGTTTCCCAGTCCTAAATGGAGTTGAATCACATGAAGTTTCTGGTCCTACGAGCAAGAGTTTTTTCTGCTAAGAAGAGTCACTATTGTGCTCCCATTGTCATACACAGGGCAAATAGCACTGGCATCTGTTCCCAGCATGTACAGTGTATTGGACTGAAGAGGATCTACTGTTCTTGTCAGTTTCCTAAGTAGAATTGAACTAGATATGGCCGTGTGTGTAGGAAGCACAGTTCTTTTGTTCAGAGCAAGCTCACTGTTCGGACCTCATAGGAAACACAGTAGAGTAGAAGAGTGCTCTTTTCTCAAAAGCAGAATGTGTTTCTTGTAAGGCGAGCTAGCATTTGTTTCACAGTCCTAAATGGAGTTGAATCACATGCAGTTTCTGGTCCTTCGAGCAAGAGCTGTTTTCTGGTAAGAAGAGTCACTATTGCACTCCCATTGACTTACACAGGGCAAATAGCACTGGCGTCTGTTCACAGCATGTACAGTGTATTGGACTGAAGAGGATCTACTGTTCTTGTCAGTTTCCTAAGGAGAGTTAAGCTAGATATGGCCCGTGTGTGTAGGAAGCACAGTTCTTTTTTTCTGAGCAAGCTCACTGTTCTGGCCCTATAGGAAACACAGTAGAGTAGACGAGTGCTCTTTTCTCAAAAGCAGAGTGTGTTTCTTGTAAGGCGAGCTACCGTTTGTTTCCCAGTCCTAAATGGAGTTGAATCACATGCAGTTGTTGGTCACAGGAGCAAGAGTTGTTTTCTGGTAAGGAAAGTCACTATTGCGCTCCCATTGCCATACGCAGTACAAATAGCACTGGCGTCTGTTGCCAGCAAGTACAGTGTATTGGACTGAAGAGGAGCTACAGTTCTTGTCAGTTTCCTAAGCAGAGTTGAACTAGATGTTGCCCGTGTGTGTAGGAAGCACAGTTCTTTTGTTCTGAGCAAGCTCACTGTTCTGGCCCTATAGGAAACACAGAACAGTAGAAGAGTACTCTTTTCTCTAAAGCAGAGTGTGTTTCTTGTAAGGCGAGCTAGCGTTTGTTTCCCAGTCATAAATGGAGTTGAATCACATGCAGTTTGTGGTCCTACGAGCAAGAGTTGTTTTCTGGTAAGAAGAGTCACTATTGTGCTCCCTTTGTCATACACAGGGCAAATAGCACTGGCGTCTGTTCCCAGCATGTACAGTGAATTGGACTGAAGAGGATCTACTGTTCTTGTCAGTTTGCTAAGCAGAATTGAAATAGATATGGCCGTGTGTAGGAAGCACAGTTCTTTTGTTCTGAGCAAGCTCACTGTTCTGGCCCTATAGGAAACACAGTAGAGTAGATGAGTGATCTTTTCTCAAAAGCAGAGTGTGTTTCTTGTAAGGCGAGCTAGCGTTTGTTTCCCAGTCCTAAATGGCGTTGAATCACATGCAGTTTCTGGTTCTACGAGCAAGAGTAGTTTTCTGGTAAGAAGAGTCACTATTGCGCTCACATTGTCATTCATAGTGCAAATAGCACTCGTGTCTGTTCCCAGCATGTACAGTGTATTGGACTGAAGAGGATCTACTGTTCTTGTCAGTTTCCTAAGCAGATTTCAACTAGATATGGCCCGTGTGTGTAGGAAGCACAGTTCTTTTGTTCTGAGCAAGCTTACTGTTCAGACCCCATAGGAAACACAGTAGAGTAGAAGAGTGCTCTTTTCTCAAAAGCAGAGTGTGTTTCTTTTAAGGCGAGCTAGTGTTTGTTTCCCAGTCCTAAATGGAGTTGAATCCCATGCAGTTTCTGGTCCTATTTGCAAGAGTTGTTTTCTGGTAAGAAGAGTCACTATTGTGCTCCCATTGTCATACTCAGGGCAAATAGCACTGGCGTCTGTTCCCAGCATGTACACTGTATTTGACTGAAGTGGATCTACTGTTCTTGTCAGTTTCCTAAGCAGAATTGAACTAGATATGGCCGTGTGTGTAGGAAGCACAGTTCTTTTTTTCTGAGCACGCTCACTGTTCGGACCCCATAGGAAACACAGTAGAGTAGAAGAGTGCCCTTTTCTCAAAAGCAGAGTGTGTTTCTTGTAAGGCGAGCTAGAGTTTGTTTCCCAGTCCTAAATGGAGTTGAATCACATGAAGTTTCTGGTCCTACGAGCAAGAGTTTTTTCTGCTAAGAAGAGTCACTATTGTGCTCCCATTGTCATACACAGGGCAAATAGCACTGGCATCTGTTCCCAGCATGTACAGTGTATTGGACTGAAGAGGATCTACTGTTCTTGTCAGTTTCCTAAGTAGAATTGAACTAGATATGGCCCTGTGTGTAGGAAGAACAGTTCTTTTGTTCAGAGCAAGCTCACTGTTCGGACCTCATAGGAAACACAGTAGAGTAGAAGTGTGCTCTTTTCTCAAAAGCAGAATGTGTTTCTTGTAAGGCGAGCTAGCATTTGTTTCACAGTCCTAAATGGAGTTGAATCACATGCAGTTTCTGGTCCTTCGAGCAAGAGTTGTTTTCTGTTAAGAAGAGTCACTATTGCACTCCCATTGACTTACACAGGGCAAATAGCACTCTCGTCTGTTCACAGCATGTACAGTGTATTGGACTGAAGAGGATCTACTGTTCTTGTCAGTTTCCTAAGGAGAGTTGAACTAGATATGGCCCGTGTGTGTAGGAAGCACAGTTCTTTTTTTCTGAGCAAGCTCACTGTTCTGGCCCTATAGGAAACACAGGAGAGTAGAAGAGTGCTCTTTTCTCAAAAGCAGAGTGTGTTTCTTGTAAGGCGAGCTACCGTTTGTTTCCCAGTCCTAAATGGAGTTGAATCACATGCAAATGTTAGTCCCAAGAGCAAGAGTTATTTTCTGGTAAGGAAAGTCACTATTGCGCTCCCATTGCCATACGCAGTACAAATAGCACTGGCGTCTGTTTCCAGCAATTACAGTGTATTGGACTGAAGAGGAGCTACTGTTCTTGTCAGTTTCCTAACCAGAGTTGAACTAGATATTGCCCGTGTGTGTAGGAAGCACAGTTCTTTTGTTCTGAGCAAGCTCACTGTTCTGGCCCTATAGGAAACACAGAACAGTAGAAGAGTACTCTTTTCTCAAAAGCAGAGAGTGTTTCTTGTAAGGCGAGCTAGCGTTTGTTTCCCAGTCCTAAATGGAGTTGAATCACATGCAGTTTGTGGTCCTACGAGCAAGAGTTGTTTTCTGGTAAGAAGAGTCACTATTGTGCTCCCTTTGTCATACACAGGGCAAATAGCACTGGCGTCTGTTCCCAGCATGTACAGTGTATTGGACTGAAGAGGATCTACTGTTCTTGTCAGTTTGCTAAGCAGAATTGAAATAGATATGGCCGTGTGTAGGAAGCACAGTTTTTTTTGTTCTGAGCAAGCTCACTGTTCTGGCCCTATAGGAAACACAGTAGAGTAGATGAGTGCTCTTTTCTCAGAAGCAGAGTGTGTTTCTTGTAAGGCAAGCTAGCATTTGTTTCCCAGTCCTAAATGCAGTTGAATTAAATGCACTTTCTGGTCCTATGAGCAAGAGTTGTTTTCTGGTAAGAACAGTCACTATTGCGCTCCCATTGCCATACACAGGGCAAATAGCCCTCGTGTCTGTTCCCAGCAAGTACAGTGTATTGGACTGAAGAGGAGCTACTGTTCTTGTCAGTTTCCTAAGCAGAATTGAACTAGTTATGGCCGTCTGTGTAGGAAGCACAGTTCTTTTGTTCTGAGCAAGCTCACTGTTCAGACCACATAGGAAACACAGTAGAGTAGAAGAGTGCCCTTTTCTCAAAAGCAGAGTGTGTTTCTTGTAAGGCGAGCTAGCGTTTGTTTCCCAGTCCTAAATGGAGTTGAATCACATGAAGTTTCTGGTCCTACGAGCAAGAGTTTTTTCTGCTAAGAAGAGTCACTATTGTGCTCCCTTTGTCATACACAGGGCAAATAGCACTGGCATCTGTTCCCAGCATGTACAGTGTATTGGACTGAAGAGGATCTACTGTTCTTGTCAGTTTCCTAAGTAGAATTGAACTAGATATGGCCGTGTGTGTAGGTAGCACAGTTCTTTTGTTCAGAGCAAGCTCACTGTTCGGACCACATAGGAAACACAGTAGAGTAGAAGAGTGCTCTTTTCTCAAAAGCAGAATGTGTTTCTTGTAAGGCCAGCTAGCATTTGTTTCACAGTCCTAAATGGAGTTGAATCACATGCAGTTTCTGGTCCTTCGAGCAAGAGTTGTTTTCTGGTAAGAAGAGTCACTATTGCACTCCCATTGACTTACACAGGGCAAATAGCACTGGCGTCTGTTCACAGCATGTACAGTGTATTGGACTGAAGAGGATCTACTGTTCTTGTCAGTTTCCTAAGGAGAGTTGAACTAGATATGGCCCGTGTGTGTAGGAAGCACAGTTCTTTTTTTCTGAGCAAGCTCACTGTTCTGGCCCTATAGGAAACACAGTAGAGTAGAAGAGTGCTCTTTTCTCAAAAGCAGAGTGTGTTTCTTGTAAGGCGAGCTACCATTTGTTTCCCAGTCCTAAATGGAGTTGAATCCCATGCAGTTGTTGGTCCCAGGAGCAAGAGTTATTTTCTGGTAAGGAAAGTCACTATTGCGCTCCCATTGCCATACGCAGTACAAATAGCACTGGCGTCTGTTGCCAGCAAGTACAGTGTATTGGACTGAAGAGGAGCTACAGTTCTTGTCAGTTTCCTAAGCAGAGTTGAACTAGATATTGCCCGTGTGTGTAGGAAGCACAGTTCTTTTGTTCTGAGCAAGCTCACTGTTCTGGCCCTATAGGAAACCCAGTAGAGTAGATGAGTGATCTTTTCTCAAAAGCAGAGTGTGTTTCTTGTAAGGCGAGCTAGCGTTTGTTTCCCAGTCCTAAATGGAGTTGAAACACATGCAGTTTCTGGTCCTACGTACAAGAGTTGTTTTCTGGTAAGGAATGTCACTATTGAGCTCTCATTGCCATACACAGTGCAAATAGCACTCGCGTCTGTTCCCAGCAAGTAGAGTGTTGGACTGAAGAGGAGCTACTGTTCTTGTCAGGTTCCTAAGCAGAGTTGAACTACATATGGTTCATGTGTGTAGGAAGCACAGTTCTTTTGTTCTGAGCAAGCTCACTGTTTGGACCCCATAGGAAACACAGTAGACTAGAAGAGTGCTCTTTTCTCTAAAGCAGAGTGTTTTTCTTGAAAGACTCGTGTTTTTCCGAGTCCTAAATGGAGTTGAATCCCATGCAGTTTCTGGTACTATGAGCAAGAGATGTTTTCTGGTAAGGAAAGTCACTATTGCGCTGCCATTGTTATACACAGGACAAATAGCACTGGCATCTGTTGCCAGCAAGTACAGTGTATTGGACTGAAGAGGATCTACTGTTCTTGTCAGGTTCCTAAGCAGACTTGAACTAGATATGGCCCTGTGTGTAGGAAGCACAGTTCTTTTGTTCTGAGCAAGCTCACTCTTCTGGCCCTATAGGAACACAGTAGAGTAGAAGAGTGCTCTCTTCTCTAAAGCAGAGTGTGTTTCTTGAAAGGCGAGCTAGCGTTTGTTTCACAGTCCTAAATGGAGTTGATTCACATAAAGTTTCTGGTCCTATGAGCAAGAGTTGTTTTATGGTAAGAATAGTCACTATTGCACTGCCTTTGCCATACACAGGACAAATAGCACTGGCGTCTATTCCCAGCAAGTACAGTGTATTGGACTTAAGAGGATCTACTGTTCTTGTCAGGTTCCTAAGCAGAGTTGAACTATATGGCCCGTGTGTGTAGGAAGCACAGTTATTATGTTCTGAGCAAGCTCACTGTTCTGGCCCTATAAGAAACACAGTAGAGTAGAAGAGTGCTCTTTTCTCAAAAGCAGAGTGTGTTTCTTGTAAGTCAAGCTAGCGTTTTTTTCCCAGTCCTAAATGGAGTTGAATCCCATGCAGTTTCTGGTCCTACGAGCAAGAGTTGTTTTCTGGTAAGGAAAGTCACTATTGCGCTCCCATTGCCATACGCAGTACAAATAGCACTGGCGTCTGTTGCCAGCAAGTACAGTGTATTGGACTGAAGAGGAGCTACTCTTCTTGTCAGTTTCCTAAGCAGAGTTGAACTAGATATTGCCCGTGTGTGTAGGAAGCACAGTTCTTTTGTTCTGAGCAAGCTCACTGTTCGGAACCAATATGAGACACAGTAGAGAAGAAGAGTGCTCTTTTCTCTAAAGCAGAGTGTGTTTCTTGTAAGGCGAGCTAGCGTTTGTTTCCCAGTCCTAAATGGAGTTGAAACACATGCAGTTTCTGGTCCTACGTACAAGAGTTGTTTTCTGGTAAGGAATGTCACTATTGAGCTCCCATTGCCATACACAGTGCAAATAGCACTCGCGTCTGTTCCCAGCAAGTACAGTGTTGGACTGAAGAGGAGCTACTGTTCTTGTCAGGTTCCTAAGCAGAGTTGAACTACATATGGTTCGTGTGTGTAGGAAGCTCAGTTCTTTTGTTCTGAGCAAGCTCACTGTTTGGACCCCATAGGAAACACAGTAGACTAGAAGAGTGCTCTTTTCTCTAAAGCAGAGTGTTTTTCTTGAAAGGCGAGCTAGCGTTTGTTTCCGAGTCCTAAATGGAGTTGAATCCCATGCAATTTCTGGTACTATGAGCAAGAGATGTTTTCTGGTAAATAAGTCACTATTGCGCTGCCATTGTTATACACAGGACAAATAGCACTGGCATCTGTTGCCAGCAAGTACAGTGTATTGGACTGAAGAGGATCTACTGTTCTTGTCAGGTTCCTAAACAGACTTGAACTAGATATGGCCCTGTGTGTAGGAAGCACAGTTTTTTTTGTTCTGAGCAAGCTCACTGTTCGGACCCCATAGGAAACACAGTAGAGTAGAAGAATGCTCTTTTCTCAAAAGCAGACTTTGTTTCTTGTAAGGCGAGCTAGCGTTTGTTTCCCAGTCCTAAATGGAGTTGAGTCACATGCAGTTTTTTGTCCTATGAGCAAGAGTTGTTTTCTGGTAAGACGAGTCACTATTGTGCTCTAATTGCCCTACACAGTGCAAATAGCACTCGCGTCTGTTCCCAGCAAGTACAGTGTATTGGACTGAAGAGCATCTACTGTTCTTTTCAGTTTCCTAAGCAGAGTTGAACTAGTTATGGCCCATGTGTGTAGGAAGCACAGTTGTTTTGTTCTGAGCAAGCTCATTGTTTGGACCCCATAGGAAACACAGTAGAGTAGAATAGTGCTCTTTTCTCAAAATCAGAGAGTCTTTCTTGTAAGGCGAGCTAGTGTTTGTTTCCCAGTCCTAAATGGAGTTTAATCACATGCACTTTCTGGTCCTATGAGCAAGAGTTGTTTTCTGGTAATTAAAGTCCCTATTGCGCTCCCATTGCCATACACAGTGCAAATAGCACTCCCGTCTGTTCCCAGCAAGTACAGTGTATGGGACTGAAGAGGAGCTACTGTTCTTGTCAGTTTCCTAAGCAGAGTTGAACTAGATATGGCCCGTGTGTAGGAAGCACAGTTCTTTTGTTCTGAGCAAGCTCACTCTTCTGGCCCTATAGGAACACAGTAGAGTAGAAGAGTGCTCTCTTCTCTAAAGCAGAGTGTGTTTCTTGTAAGGCGAGCTAGCGTTTGTTTCACAGTCCTAAATGGAGTTGAATCACATGAAGTTTCTGGTCCTACGAGCAAGAGTTGTTTTATGGTAAGAATAGTCACTATTGCACTGCCTTTGCCATACACAGGACAAATAGCACTGGCGTCTGTTCCCAGCAAGTACAGTGTATTGGACTTAAGAGGATCTACTGTTCTTGTCAGGTTCCTAAGCAGAGTTGAACTAGATATGGCCCGTGTGTGTAGGAAGCACAGTTATTATGTTCTGAGCAAGCTCACTGTTCTGGCCCTATAGGAAACACAGTAGAGTAGAAGAGTGCTCTTTTCTCAAAAGCAGAGTGTTTTTCTTGTAAGGCAAGCTAGCGTTTTTTTCCCAGTCCTAAATGGAGTTGAATCCCATGAAGTTTCTGGTCCTACGAGCAAGAGTTGTTTTCTGGTATGGAAAGTCACTATTGTGCTCCCATTGCCATACACAGTGCAATAGCACTCGCGTGTGATCCCAGCAAGTACAGTGTATCAGATTGAAGAGAAGCTACTGTTCTTGTCCGTTTCCTAAGCAGAGTTGAACTAGATATGTCCCATATGTGTAGGAAGCACAGTTCTTTTGTTCTGAGCAAGCTAACTGTTCGGAACCCATAGGAAACACAGTAGAGTAGATGAGTGCTCTTTTCTCAAAAGCAAAGTGTGATTCCTGTAAGGCGAGGTAGCGTTTGTTTCCCAGTCCTAAATGGAGTTGAATCACATGCAGTTTCTGGTCCTACGAGCAAGAGTTGTTTTCTGGTAAGGAAAGTCACTATTGCACTCCCATTGCCATACACAGGGCAAATAGCACTGGCGTCTGTTCCCAGCAAGTACAGTGTATTGGACTTAAGAGGATCTACTGTTCTTGTCAGTTTCCTAAGCAGGGTTTAACTAGATATGGCCCGTGTGTGTAGGAAGCACAGTTATTATGTTCTGAGCAAGCTCACTGTTCTGGCCCTACAGGAAACACAGTAGAGTAGAAGAGTGCTCTTTTCTCAAAAGCAGAGTGTGTTTCTTGTAAGGCAAGCTAGCATTTTTTTCCCAGTCCTAAATGGAGTTGAATCACATGCAGTTGTTGGTTCCAGGAGCAAGAGTTGTTTTCTGGTATGGAAAGTCACTATTGCGCTCCCATTGCCATACACAGTACAAATAGCACTGGCGTCTGTTGCCAGCAAGTTCAGTGTATTGGAATGAAGAGGAGCTACTGTTCTTGTCAGTTTCCTAAGCAGAGTTGAACTAGATATTGCCCGTGTGTGTAGGAAGCACAGTTCTTTTGTTCTGAGCAAGCTCACTGTTCTGGCCCTATAGGAAACACAGAACAGTAGTAGAGTACTCTTTTTTCTAAAGCAGAGTGTGTTTCTTGTAAGGCGAGCTAGCGTTTGTTTCCCAGTCCTAAATGGAGTTGAATCCCATGCAGTTTCTGGTCCTATGAGCAAGAGTTGTTTTCTGTTAAGAAGAGTCACTATTGCGCTCCCATTGTCATACACAGGGCAAATAGCACTGGCGTCTGTTCTCAGCATGTACAGTGTATTTGACTGAAGTGGATCTACTGTTCTTGTCAGTTTCCTAAGCAGAATTGAACTAGATATGGCCGTGTGTGTAGGAAGCACAGTTCTCTTGTTCTGAGCAAGCTCACTGTTCGGACCCCATAGGAAACACAGTAGAGTAGAAGAGTGCCCTTTTCTCAAAAGCAGAGTGTGTTTCTTGTAAGGCGAGCTAGAGTTTGTTTCCCAGTCCTAAATGGAGTTGAATCACATGAAGTTTCTGGTCCTACGAGCAAGAGTTGTTTCTGCTAAGAAGAGTCACTATTGTGCTCCCATTGTCATACACAGGGCAAATAGCACTGGCGTCTGTTCCCAGCATGTACAGTGTATTGGACTGAAGAGGATCTACTGTTCTTGTCAGTTTCCTAAGTAGAATTGAACTAGATATGGCCCTGTGTGTAGGAAGAACAGTTCTTTTGTTCAGAGCAAGCTCACTGTTCGGACCTCATAGGAAACACAGTAGAGTAGAAGTGTGCTCTTTTCTCAAAAGCAGAATGTGTTTCTTGTAAGGCGAGCTAGCATTTGTTTCCCAGTCCTAAATGGAGTTGAATCACATGCAGTTTCTGGTCCTTCGAGCAAGAGTTGTTTTCTGTTAAGAAGAGTCACTATTGCACTCCCATTGACTTACACAGGGCAAATAGCACTGGCGTCTGTTCACAGCATGTACAGTGTATTGGACTGAAGAGGATCTACTGTTCTTGTCAGTTTCCTAAGGAGAGTTGAACTAGATATGGCCCGTGTGTGTAGGAAGCACAGTTCTTTTTTTCTGAGCAAGCTCACTGTTCTGGCCCAATAGGAAACACAGTAGAGTAGAAGAGTGCTCTTTTCTCAAAAGCAGAGTGTGTTTCTTGTAAGGCGAGCTACCATTTGTTTCCCAGTCCTAAATGGAGTTGAATCACATGCAATTGTTAGTCCCAGGATCAAGAGTTATTTTCTGGTAAGGAAAGTCACTATTGCGCTCCCATTGCCATACGCAGTACAAATAGCACTGGCGTCTGTTTCCAGCATTTACAGTGTATTGGACTGAAGAGGAGCTACTGTTCTTGTCAGTTTCCTAAGCAGAGTTGAACTAGATATTGCCCGTGTGTGTAGGAAGCACAGTTCTTTTGTTCTGAGCAAGCTCACTGTTCTGGCCCTATAGGAAACACAGAACAGTAGAAGAGAACTCTTTTCTCAAAAGCAGAGAGTGTTTCTTGTAAGGCGAGCTAGCGTTTGTTTCCCAGTCCTAAATGGAGTTGAATCACATGCAGTTTGTGGTCCTACGAGCAAGAGTTGTTTTCTGGTAAGAAGAGTCACTATTGTGCTCCCTTTGTCATACACAGGGCAAATAGCACTGGCGTCTGTTCCCAGCATGTACAGTGTATTGGACTGAAGAGGATCTACTGTTCTTGTCAGTTTCCTAAGTAGAATTGAACTAGATATGGCCGTGTGTGTAGGAAGCACAGTTCTTTTGTTCAGAGCAAGCTCACTGTTCGGACCACATAGGAAACACAGTAGAGTAGAAGAGTGCTCTTTTCTCAAAAGCAGAATGTGTTTCTTGTAAGGCCAGCTAGCATTTGTTTCACAGTCCTAAATGGAGTTGAATCACATGCAGTTTCTGGTCCTTCGAGCAAGAGTTGTTTTCTGGTAAGAAGAGTCACTATTGCACTCCCATTGACTTACACAGGGCAAATAGCACTGGCGTCTGTTCACAGCATGTACAGTGTATTGGACTGAAGAGGATCTACTGTTCTTGTCAGTTTCCTAAGGAGAGTTGAACTAGATATGGCCCGTGTGTGTAGGAAGCACAGTTCTTTTTTTCTGAGCAAGCTCACTGTTCTGGCCCTATAGGAAACACAGTAGAGTAGAAGAGTGCTCTTTTCTCAAAAGCAGAGTGTGTTTCTTGTAAGGCGAGCTACCATTTGTTTCCCAGTCCTAAATGGAGTTGAATCCCATGCAGTTGTTGGTCCCAGGAGCAAGAGTTATTTTCTGGTAAGGAAAGTCACTATTGCGCTCCCATTGCCATACGCAGTACAAATAGCACTGGCGTCTGTTGCCAGCAAGTACAGTGTATTGGACTGAAGAGGAGCTACAGTTCTTGTCAGTTTCCTAAGCAGAGTTGAACTAGATATTGCCCGTGTGTGTAGGAAGCACAGTTCTTTTGTTCTGAGCAAGCTCACTGTTCTGGCCCTATAGGAAACCCAGTAGAGTAGATGAGTGATCTTTTCTCAAAAGCAGAGTGTGTTTCTTGTAAGGCGAGCTAGCGTTTGTTTCCCAGTCCTAAATGGAGTTGAAACACATGCAGTTTCTGGTCCTACGTACAAGAGTTGTTTTCTGGTAAGGAATGTCACTATTGAGCTCTCATTGCCATACACAGTGCAAATAGCACTCGCGTCTGTTCCCAGCAAGTAGAGTGTTGGACTGAAGAGGAGCTACTGTTCTTGTCAGGTTCCTAAGCAGAGTTGAACTACATATGGTTCGTGTGTGTAGGAAGCACAGTTCTTTTGTTCTGAGCAAGCTCACTGTTTGGACCCCATAGGAAACACAGTAGACTAGAAGAGTGCTCTTTTCTCTAAAGCAGAGTGTTTTTCTTGAAAGACGAGCTAGCGTGTTTTTCCGAGTCCTAAATGGAGTTGAATCCCATGCAGTTTCTGGTACTATGAGCAAGAGATGTTTTCTGGTAAGGAAAGTCACTATTGCGCTGCCATTGTTATACACAGGACAAATAGCACTGGCATCTGTTGCCAGCAAGTACAGTGTATTGGACTGAAGAGGATCTACTGTTCTTGTCAGGTTCCTAAGCAGACTTGAACTAGATATGGCCCTGTGTGTATGAAGCACAGTTCTTTTGTTCTGAGCAAGCTCACTCTTCTGGCCCTATAGGAACACAGTAGAGTAGAAGAGTGCTCTCTTCTCTAAAGCAGAGTGTGTTTCTTGAAAGGCGAGCTAGCGTTTGTTTCACAGTCCTAAATGGAGTTGATTCACATAAAGTTTCTGGTCCTATGAGCAAGAGTTGTTTTATGGTAAGAATAGTCACTATTGCACTGCCTTTGCCATACACAGGACAAATAGCACTGGCGTCTGTTCCCAGCAAGTACAGTGTATTGGACTTAAGAGGATCTACTGTTCTTGTCAGGTTCCTAAGCAGAGTTGAACTATATGGCCCGTGTGTGTAGGAAGCACAGTTATTATGTTCTGAGCAAGCTCACTGTTCTGGCCCTATAAGAAACACAGTAGAGTAGAAGAGTGCTCTTTTCTCAAAAGCAGAGTGTGTTTCTTGTAAGGCAAGCTAGCGTTTTTTTCCCAGTCCTAAATGGAGTTGAATCCCATGCAGTTTCTGGTCCTACGAGCAAGAGTTGTTTTCTGGTAAGGAAAGTCACTATTGCGCTCCCATTGCCATACGCAGTACAAATAGCACTGGCGTCTGTTGCCAGCAAGTACAGTGTATTGGACTGAAGAGGAGCTACTGTTCTTGTCAGTTTCCTAAGCAGAGTTGAACTAGATATTGCCCGTGTGTGTAGGAAGCACAGTTCTTTTGTTCTGAGCAAGCTCACTGTTCGGAACCAATATGAGACACAGTAGAGAAGAAGAGTGCTCTTTTCTCTAAAGCAGAGTGTGTTTCTTGTAAGGCGAGCTAGCGTTTGTTTCCCAGTCCTAAATGGAGTTGAAACACATGCAGTTTCTGGTCCTACGTACAAGAGTTGTTTTCTGGTAAGGAATGTCACTATTGAGCTCCCATTGCCATACACAGTGCAAATAGCACTCGCGTCTGTTCCCAGCAAGTACAGTGTTGGACTGAAGAGGAGCTACTGTTCTTGTCAGTTTCCTAAGCAGAGTTGAACTACATATGGTTCGTGTGTGTAGGAAGCACAGTTCTTTTGTTCTGAGCAAGCTCACTGTTTGGACCCCATAGGAAACACAGTAGACTAGAAGAGTGCTCTTTTCTCTAAAGCAGAGTGTTTTTCTTGAAAGGCGAGCTAGCGTTTGTTTCCGAGTCCTAAATGGAGTTGAATCCCATGCAATTTCTGGTACTATGAGCAAGAGATGTTTTCTGGTAAATAAGTCACTATTGCGCTGCCATTGTTATACACAGGACAAATAGCCCTGGCATCTGTTGCCAGCAAGTACAGTGTATTGGACTGAAGAGGATCTACTGTTCTTGTCAGGTTCCTAAACAGACTTGAACTAGATATGGCCCTGTGTGTAGGAAGCACAGTTTTTTTTGTTCTGAGCAAGCTCACTGTTCGGACCCCATAGGAAACACAGTAGAGTAGAAGAATGCTCTTTTCTCAAAAGCAGACTTTGTTTCTTGTAAGGCGAGCTAGCGTTTGTTTCCCAGTCCTAAATGGAGTTGAGTCACATGCAGTTTTTTGTCCTATGAGCAAGAGTTGTTTTCTGGTAAGACGAGTCACTATTGTGCTCTAATTGCCCTACACAGTGCAAATAGCACTCGCGTCTGTTCCCAGCAAGTACAGTGTATTGGACTGAAGAGCATCTACTGTTCTTTTCAGTTTCCTAAGCAGAGTTGAACTAGTTATGGCCCATGTGTGTAGGAAGCACAGTTGTTTTGTTCTGAGCAAGCTCATTGTTTGGACCCCATAGGAAACACAGTAGAGTAGAATAGTGCTCTTTTCTCAAAATCAGAGAGTCTTTCTTGTAAGGCGAGCTAGTGTTTGTTTCCCAGTCCTAAATGGAGTTTAATCACATGCACTTTCTGGTCCTATGAGCAAGAGTTGTTTTCTGGTAATTAAAGTCCCTATTGCGCTCCCATTGCCATACACAGTGCAAATAGCACTCCCGTCTGTTCCCAGCAAGTACAGTGTATGGGACTGAAGAGGAGCTACTGTTCTTGTCAGTTTCCTAAGCAGAGTTGAACTAGATATGGCCCGTGTGTAGGAAGCACAGTTCTTTTGTTCTGAGCAAGCTCACTCTTCTGGCCCTATAGGAACACAGTAGAGTAGAAGAGTGCTCTCTTCTCTAAAGCAGAGTGTGTTTCTTGTAAGGCGAGCTAGCGTTTGTTTCACAGTCCTAAATGGAGTTGAATCACATGAAGTTTCTGGTCCTACGAGCAAGAGTTGTTTTATGGTAAGAATAGTCACTATTGCACTGCCTTTGCCATACACAGGACAAATAGCACTGGCGTCTGTTCCCAGCAAGTACAGTGTATTGGACTTAAGAGGATCTACTGTTCTTGTCAGGTTCCTAAGCAGAGTTGAACTAGATATGGCCCGTGTGTGTAGGAAGCACAGTTATTATGTTCTGAGCAAGCTCACTGTTCTGGCCCTATAGGAAACACAGTAGAGTAGAAGAGTGCTCTTTTCTCAAAAGCAGAGTGTTTTTCTTGTAAGGCAAGCTAGCGTTTTTTTCCCAGTCCTAAATGGAGTTGAATCCCATGAAGTTTCTGGTCCTACGAGCAAGAGTTGTTTTCTGGTATGGAAAGTCACTATTGTGCTCCCATTGCCATACACAGTGCAATAGCACTCGCGTGTGATCCCAGCAAGTACAGTGTATCAGATTGAAGAGAAGCTACTGTTCTTGTCCGTTTCCTAAGCAGAGTTGAACTAGATATGTCCCATATGTGTAGGAAGCACAGTTCTTTTGTTCTGAGCAAGCTAACTGTTCGGAACCCATAGGAAACACAGTAGAGTAGATGAGTGCTCTTTTCTCAAAAGCAAAGTGTGATTCCTGTAAGGCGAGGTAGCGTTTGTTTCCCAGTCCTAAATGGAGTTGAATCACATGCAGTTTCTGGTCCTACGAGCAAGAGTTGTTTTCTGGTAAGGAAAGTCACTATTGCACTCCCATTGCCATACACAGGGCAAATAGCACTGGCGTCTGTTCCCAGCAAGTACAGTGTATTGGACTTAAGAGGATCTACTGTTCTTGTCAGTTTCCTAAGCAGGGTTTAACTAGATATGGCCCGTGTGTGTAGGAAGCACAGTTATTATGTTCTGAGCAAGCTCACTGTTCTGGCCCTACAGGAAACACAGTAGAGAAGAAGAGTGCTCTTTTCTCAAAATAGAGTGTGTTTCTTGTAAGGCAAGCTAGCATTTTTTTCCCAGTCCTAAATGGAGTTGAATCACATGCAGTTGTTGGTTCCAGGAGCAAGAGTTGTTTTCTGGTATGGAAAGTCACTATTGCGCTCCCATTGCCATACACAGTACAAATAGCACTGGCGTCTGTTGCCAGCAAGTTCAGTGTATTGGACTGAAGAGGAGCTACTGTTCTTGTCAGTTTCCTAAGCAGAGTTGAACTAGATATTGCCCGTGTGTGTAGGAAGCACAGTTCTTTTGTTCTGAGCAAGCTCACTGTTCTGGCCCTATAGGAAACACAGAACAGTAGTAGAGTACTCTTTTCTCAAAAGCAGAGTGTGTTTCTTGTAAGGCGAGCTAGCGTTTGTTTCCCAGTCCTAAATGGAGTTGAATCCCATGCAGTTTCTGGTCCTATGAGCAAGAGTTGTTTTCTGTTAAGAAGAGTCACTATTGCGCTCCCATTGTCATACACAGGGCAAATAGCACTGGCGTCTGTTCTCAGCATGTACAGTGTATTTGACTGAAGTGGATCTACTGTTCTTGTCAGTTTCCTAAGCAGAATTGAACTAGATATGGCCGTGTGTGTAGGAAGCACAGTTCTTTTGTTCTGAGCAAGCTCACTGTTCGGACCCCATAGGAAACACAGTAGAGTAGAAGAGTGCCCTTTTCTCAAAAGCAGAGTGTGTTTCTTGTAAGGCGAGCTAGAGTTTGTTTCCCAGTCCTAAATGGAGTTGAATCACATGAAGTTTCTGGTCCTACGAGCAAGAGTTGTTTCTGGTAAGAAGAGTCACTATTGTGCTCCCATTGTCATACACAGGGGCAAATAGCACTGGCGTCTGTTCCCAGCATGTACAGTGTATTGGACTGAAGAGGATCTACTGTTCTTGTCAGTTTCCTAAGTAGAATTGAACTAGATATGGCCCTGTGTGTAGGAAGAACAGTTCTTTTGTTCAGAGCAAGCTCACTGTTCGGACCTCATAGGAAACACAGTAGAGTAGAAGTGTGCTCTTTTCTCAAAAGCAGAATGTGTTTCTTGTAAGGCGAGCTAGCATTTGTTTCCCAGTCCTAAATGGAGTTGAATCACATGCAGTTTCTGGTCCTTCGAGCAAGAGTTGTTTTCTGGTAAGAAGAGTCACTATTGCACTCCCATTGACTTACACAGGGCAAATAGCACTGGCGTCTGTTCACAGCATGTACAGTGTATTGGACTGAAGAGGATCTACTGTTCTTGTCAGTTTCCTAAGGAGAGTTGAACTAGATATGGCCCGTGTGTGTAGGAAGCACAGTTCTTTTTTTCTGAGCAAGCTCACTGTTTGGCCCAATAGGAAACACAGTAGAGTAGAAGAGTGCTCTTTTCTCAAAAGCAGAGTGTGTTTCTTGTAAGGCGAGCTACCATTTGTTTCCCAGTCCTAAATGGAGTTGAATCACATGCAATTGTTAGGTCCCCAGGATCAAGAGTTATTTTCTGGTAAGGAAAGTCACTATTGCGCTCCCATTGCCATACGCAGTACAAATAGCACTGGCGTCTGTTTCCAGCATTTACAGTGTATTGGACTGAAGAGGAGCTACTGTTCTTGTCAGTTTCCTAAGCAGAGTTGAACTAGATATTGCCCGTGTGTGTAGGAAGCACAGTTCTTTTGTTCTGAGCAAGCTCACTGTTCTGGCCCTATAGGAAACACAGAACAGTAGAAGAGAACTCTTTTCTCAAAAGCAGAGAGTGTTTCTTGTAAGGCGAGCTAGCGTTTGTTTCCCAGTCCTAAATGGAGTTGAATCACATGCAGTTTGTGGTCCTACGAGCAAGAGTTGTTTTCTGGTAAGAAGAGTCACTATTGTGCTCCCTTTGTCATACACAGGGCAAATAGCACTGGCGTCTGTTCCCAGCAAGTACAGTGTATTGGACTGAAGAGGATCTACTGTTCTTGTCAGTTTCCTAAGTAGAATTGAACTAGATATGGCCGTGTGTGTAGGAAGCACAGTTCTTTTGTTCAGAGCAAGCTCACTGTTCGGACCACATAGGAAACACAGTAGAGTAGAAGAGTGCTCTTTTCTCAAAAGCAGAATGTGTTTCTTGTAAGGCCAGCTAGCATTTGTTTCACAGTCCTAAATGGAGTTGAATCACATGCAGTTTCTGGTCCCTTCGAGCAAGAGTTGTTTTCTGGTAAGAAGAGTCACTATTGCACTCCCAATTGACTTACACAGGGCAAATAGCACTGGCGTCTGTTCACAGCATGTACAGTGTATTGGACTGAAGAGGATCTACTGTTCTTGTCAGTTTCCTAAGGAGAGTTGAACTAGATATGGCCCGTGTGTGTAGGAAGCACAGTTCTTTTTTTCTGAGCAAGCTCACTGTTCTGGCCCTATAGGGAAACACAGTAGAGTAGAAGAGTGCTCTTTTCTCAAAAGCAGAGTGTGTTTCTTGTAAGGCGAGCTACCATTTGTTTCCCAGTCCTAAATGGAGTTGAATCCCATGCAGTTGTTGGTCCCAGGAGCAAGAGTTATTTTCTGGTAAGGAAAGTCACTATTGCGCTCCCATTGCCATACGCAGTACAAATAGCACTGGCGTCTGTTGCCAGCAAGTACAGTGTATTGGACTGAAGAGGAGCTACAGTTCTTGTCAGTTTCCTAAGCAGAGTTGAACTAGATATTGCCCGTGTGTGTTAGGAAGCACAGTTCTTTTGTTCTGAGCAAGCTCACTGTTCTGGCCCTATAGGAAACCCAGTAGAGTAGATGAGTGATCTTTTCTCAAAAGCAGAGTGTGTTTCTTGTAAGGCGAGCTAGCGTTTGTTTCCCAGTCCTAAATGGAGTTGAAACACATGCAGTTTCTGGTCCTACGTACAAGAGTTGTTTTCTGGTAAGGAATGTCACTATTGAGCTCTCATTGCCATACACAGTGCAAATAGCACTCGCGTCTGTTCCCAGCAAGTAGAGTGTTGGACTGAAGAGGAGCTACTGTTCTTGTCAGGTTCCTAAGCAGAGTTGAACTACATATGGTTCGTGTGTGTAGGAAGCACAGTTCTTTTGTTCTGAGCAAGCTCACTGTTTGGACCCCATAGGAAACACAGTAGACTAGAAGAGTGCTCTTTTCTCTAAAGCAGAGTGTTTTCCTTGAAAGACGAGCTAGCGTGTTTTTCCGAGTCCTAAATGGAGTTGAATCCCATGCAGTTTCTGGTACTATGAGCAAGAGATGTTTTCTGGTAAGGAAAGTCACTATTGCGCTGCCATTGTTATACACAGGACAAATAGCACTGGCATCTGTTGCCAGCAAGTACAGTGTATTGGACTGAAGAGGATCTACTGTTCTTGTCAGGTTCCTAAGCAGACTTGAACTAGATATGGCCCTGTGTGTATGAAGCACAGTTCTTTTGTTCTGAGCAAGCTCACTCTTCTGGCCCTATAGGAACACAGTAGAGTAGAAGAGTGCTCTCTTCTCTAAAGCAGAGTGTGTTTCTTGAAAGGCGAGCTAGCGTTTGTTTCACAGTCCTAAATGGAGTTGATTCACATAAAGTTTCTGGTCCTATGAGCAAGAGTTGTTTTATGGTAAGAATAGTCACTATTGCACTGCCTTTGCCATACACAGGACAAATAGCACTGGCGTCTGTTCCCAGCAAGTACAGTGTATTGGACTTAAGAGGATCTACTGTTCTTGTCAGGTTCCTAAGCAGAGTTGAACTATATGGCCCGTGTGTGTAGGAAGCACAGTTATTATGTTCTGAGCAAGCTCACTGTTCTGGCCCTATAAGAAACACAGTAGAGTAGAAGAGTGCTCTTTTCTCAAAAGCAGAGTGTGTTTCTTGTAAGGCAAGCTAGCGTTTTTTTCCCAGTCCTAAATGGAGTTGAATCCCATGCAGTTTCTGGTCCTACGAGCAAGAGTTGTTTTCTGGTAAGGAAAGTCACTATTGCGCTCCCATTGCCATACGCAGTACAAATAGCACTGGCGTCTGTTGCCAGCAAGTACAGTGTATTGGACTGAAGAGGAGCTACTGTTCTTGTCAGTTTACTAAGCAGAGTTGAACTAGATATTGCCCGTGTGTGTAGGAAGCACAGTTCTTTTGTTCTGAGCAAGCTCACTGTTCGGAACCAATATGAGACACAGTAGAGAAGAAGAGTGCTCTTTTCTCTAAAGCAGAGTGTGTTTCTTGTAAGGCGAGCTAGCGTTTGTTTCCCAGTCCTAAATGGAGTTGAAACACATGCAGTTTCTGGTCCTACGTACAAGAGTTGTTTTCTGGTAAGGAATGTCACTATTGAGCTCCCATTGCCATACACAGTGCAAATAGCACTCGCGTCTGTTCCCAGCAAGTACAGTGTTGGACTGAAGAGGAGCTACTGTTCTTGTCAGGTTCCTAAGCAGAGTTGAACTACATATGGTTCGTGTGTGTAGGAAGCTCAGTTCTTTTGTTCTGAGCAAGCTCACTGTTTGGACCCCATAGGAAACACAGGAGACTAGAAGAGTGCTCTTTTCTCTAAAGCAGAGTGTTTTTCTTGAAAGGCGAGCTAGCGTTTGTTTCCGAGTCCTAAATGGAGTTGAATCCCATGCAATTTCTGGTACTATGAGCAAGAGATGTTTTCTGGTAAATAAGTCACTATTGCGCTGCCATTGTTATACACAGGACAAATAGCACTGGCATCTGTTGCCAGCAAGTACAGTGTATTGGACTGAAGAGGATCTACTGTTCTTGTCAGGTTCCTAAACAGACTTGAACTAGATATGGCCCTGTGTGTAGGAAGCACAGTTTTTTTTGTTCTGAGCAAGCTCACTGTTCGGACCCCATAGGAAACACAGTAGAGTAGAAGAATGCTCTTTTCTCAAAAGCAGACTTTGTTTCTTGTAAGGCGAGCTAGCGTTTGTTTCCCAGTCCTAAATGGAGTTGAGTCACATGCAGTTTTTTGTCCTATGAGCAAGAGTTGTTTTCTGGTAAGACGAGTCACTATTGTGCTCTAATTGCCCTACACAGTGCAAATAGCACTCGCGTCTGTTCCCAGCAAGTACAGTGTATTGGACTGAAGAGCATCTACTGTTCTTTTCAGTTTCCTAAGCAGAGTTGAACTAGTTATGGCCCATGTGTGTAGGAAGCACAGTTGTTTTGTTCTGAGCAAGCTCATTGTTTGGACCCCATAGGAAACACAGTAGAGTAGAATAGTGCTCTTTTCTCAAAATCAGAGAGTCTTTCTTGTAAGGCGAGCTAGTGTTTGTTTCCCAGTCCTAAATGGAGTTTAATCACATGCACTTTCTGGTCCTATGAGCAAGAGTTGTTTTCTGGTAATTAAAGTCCCTATTGCGCTCCCATTGCCATACACAGTGCAAATAGCACTCCCGTCTGTTCCCAGCAAGTACAGTGTATGGGACTGAAGAGGAGCTACTGTTCTTGTCAGTTTCCTAAGCAGAGTTGAACTAGATATGGCCCGTGTGTAGGAAGCACAGTTCTTTTGTTCTGAGCAAGCTCACTCTTCTGGCCCTATAGGAACACAGTAGAGTAGAAGAGTGCTCTCTTCTCTAAAGCAGAGTGTGTTTCTTGTAAGGCGAGCTAGCGTTTGTTTCACAGTCCTAAATGGAGTTGAATCACATGAAGTTTCTGGTCCTACGAGCAAGAGTTGTTTTATGGTAAGAATAGTCACTATTGCACTGCCTTTGCCATACACAGGACAAATAGCACTGGCGTCTGTTCCCAGCAAGTACAGTGTATTGGACTTAAGAGGATCTACTGTTCTTGTCAGGTTCCTAAGCAGAGTTGAACTAGATATGGCCCGTGTGTGTAGGAAGCACAGTTATTATGTTCTGAGCAAGCTCACTGTTCTGGCCCTATAGGAAACCCAGTAGAGTAGAAGAGTGCTCTTTTCTCAAAAGCAGAGTGTTTTTCTTGTAAGGCAAGCTAGCGTTTTTTTCCCAGTCCTAAATGGAGTTGAATCCCATGCAGTTTCTGGTCCTACGAGCAAGAGTTGTTTTCTGGTATGGAAAGTCACTATTGTGCTCCCATTGCCATACACAGTGCAATAGCACTCGCGTGTGATCCCAGCAAGTACAGTGTATCAGATTGAAGAGAAGCTACTGTTCTTGTCTGTTTCCTAAGCAGAGTTGAACTAGATATGTCCCATATGTGTAGGAAGCACAGTTCTTTTGTTCTGAGCAAGCTAACTGTTCGGAACCCATAGGAAACACAGTAGAGTAGATGAGTGCTCTTTTCTCAAAAGCAAAGTGTGATTCCTGTAAGGCGAGGTAGCGTTTGTTTCCCAGTCCTAAATGGAGTTGAATCACATGCAGTTTCTGGTCCTACGAGCAAGAGTTGTTTTCTGGTAAGGAAAGTCACTATTGCACTCCCATTGCCATACACAGGGCAAATAGCACTGGCGTCTGTTCCCAGCAAGTACAGTGTATTGGACTTAAGAGGATCTACTGTTCTTGTCAGTTTCCTAAGCAGGGTTGAACTAGATATGGCCCGTGTGTGTAGGAAGCACAGTTATTATGTTCTGAGCAAGCTCACTGTTCTGGCCCTACAGGAAACACAGTAGAGTAGAAGAGTGCTCTTTTCTCAAAAGCAGAGTGTGTTTCTTGTAAGGCAAGCTAGCATTTTTTTCCCAGTCCTAAATGGAGTTGAATCACATGCAGTTGTTGGTTCCAGGAGCAAGAGTTGTTTTCTGGTATGGAAAGTCACTATTGCGCTCCCATTGCCATACACAGTACAAATAGCACTGGCGTCTGTTGCCAGCAAGTTCAGTGTATTGGACTGAAGAGGAGCTACTGTTCTTGTCAGTTTCCTAAGCAGAGTTGAACTAGATATTGCCCGTGTGTGTAGGAAGCACAGTTCTTTTGTTCTGAGCAAGCTCACTGTTCTGGCCCTATAGGAAACACAGAACAGTAGTAGAGTACTCTTTTCTCTAAAGCAGAGTGTGTTTCTTGTAAGGCGAGCTAGCGTTTGTTTCCCAGTCCTAAATGGAGTTGAATCCCATGCAGTTTCTGGTCCTATGAGCAAGAGTTGTTTTCTGTTAAGAAGAGTCACTATTGCGCTCCCATTGTCATACACAGGGCAAATAGCACTGGCGTCTGTTCTCAGCATGTACAGTGTATTTGACTGAAGTGGATCTACTGTTCTTGTCAGTTTCCTAAGCAGAATTGAACTAGATATGGCCGTGTGTGTAGGAAGCACAGTTCTTTTGTTCTGAGCAAGCTCACTGTTCGGACCCCATAGGAAACACAGTAGAGTAGAAGAGTGCCCTTTCTCAAAAGCAGAGTGTGTTTCTTGTAAGGCGAGCTAGAGTTTGTTTCCCAGTCCTAAATGGAGTTGAATCACATGAAGTTTCTGGTCCTACGAGCAAGAGTTGTTTCTGCTAAGAAGAGTCACTATTGTGCTCCCATTGTCATACACAGGGCAAATAGCACTGGCGTCTGTTCCCAGCATGTACAGTGTATTGGACTGAAGAGGATCTACTGTTCTTGTCAGTTTCCTAAGTAGAATTGAACTAGATATGGCCCTGTGTGTAGGAAGAACAGTTCTTTTGTTCAGAGCAAGCTCACTGTTCGGACCTCATAGGAAACACAGTAGAGTAGAAGTGTGCTCTTTTCTCAAAAGCAGAATGTGTTTCTTGTAAGGCGAGCTAGCATTTGTTTCCCAGTCCTAAATGGAGTTGAATCACATGCAGTTTCTGGTCCTTCGAGCAAGAGTTGTTTTCTGTTAAGAAGAGTCTCTATTGCACTCCCATTGACTTACACAGGGCAAATAGCACTGGCGTCTGTTCACAGCATGTACAGTGTATTGGACTGAAGAGGATCTACTGTTCTTGTCAGTTTCCTAAGGAGAGTTGAACTAGATATGGCCCGTGTGTGTAGGAAGCACAGTTCTTTTTTTCTGAGCAAGCTCACTGTTCTGGCCCTATAGGAAACACAGTAGAGTAGAAGAGTGCTCTTTTCTCAAAAGCAGAGTGTGTTTCTTGTAAGGCGAGCTACCATTTGTTTCCCAGTCCTAAATGGAGTTGAATCACATGCAATTGTTAGTCCCAGGATCAAGAGTTATTTTCTGGTAAGGAAAGTCACTATTGCGCTCCCATTGCCATACGCAGTACAAATAGCACTGGCGTCTGTTTCCAGCATTTACAGTGTATTGGACTGAAGAGGAGCTACTGTTCTTGTCAGTTTCCTAAGCAGAGTTGAACTAGATATTGCCCGTGTGTGTAGGAAGCACAGTTCTTTTGTTCTGAGCAAGCTCACTGTTCTGGCCCTATAGGAAACACAGAACAGTAGAAGAGAACTCTTTTCTCAAAAGCAGAGAGTGTTTCTTGTAAGGCGAGCTAGCGTTTGTTTCCCAGTCCTAAATGGAGTTGAATCACATGCAGTTTGTGGTCCTACGAGCAAGAGTTGTTTTCTGGTAAGAAGAGTCACTATTGTGCTCCCTTTGTCATACACAGGGCAAATAGCACTGGCGTCTGTTCCCAGCATGTACAGTGTATTGGACTGAAGAGGATCTACTGTTCTTGTCAGTTTGCTAAGCAGAATTGAAATAGATATGGCCGTGTGTAGGAAGCACAGTTCTTTTGTTCTGAGCAAGCTCACTGTTCTGGCCCTATAGGAAACACAGTAGAGTAGATGAGTGATCTTTTCTCAAAAGCAGAGTGTGTTTCTTGTAAGGCGAGCTAGCGTTTGTTTCCCAGTCCTAAATGGCGTTGAATCACATGCAGTTTCTGGTTCTATGAGCTAGAGTAGTTTTCTGGTAAGAAGAGTCACTATTGCACTCACATTGTCATACATAGTGCAAATAGCACTCGTGTCTGTTCCCAGCATGTACAGTGTATTGGACTGAAGAGGATCTACCGTTCTTGTCAGTTTCCTAAGGAGAGTTGAACTAGATATGGCCCGTGTGTGTAGGAAGCACAGTTCTTTTTTTCTGAGCAAGCTCACTGTTCTGGCCCTATAGGAAACACAGTAGAGTAGAAGAGTGCTCTTTTCTCAAAAGCAGAGTGTGTTTCTTGTAAGGCGAGCTACCGTTTGTTTCCCAGTCCTAAATGGAGTTGAATCACATGCAATTGTTAGTCCCACGAGCAAGAGTTATTTTCTGGTAAGGAAAGAAACTATTGCGCTCCCATTGCCATACGCAGTACAAATAGCACTGGCGTCTGTTTCCAGCAATTACAGTGTATTGGACTGAAGAGGAGCTACTGTTCTTGTCAGTTTCCTAAGCAGAGTTGAACTAGATATTGCCCGTGTGTGTAGGAAGCACAGTTCTTTTGTTCTGAGCAAGCTCACTATTCTGGCCCTATAGGAAACACAGAACAGTAGAAGAGTACTCTTTTCTCAAAAGCAGAGAGTGTTTCTTGTAAGGCGAGCTAGCCTTTGTTTCCCAGTCCTAAATGGAGTTGAATCACATGCAGTTTGTGGTCCTACGAGCAAGAGTTGTTTTCTGGTAAGAAGAGTCACTATTGTGCTCCCTTTGCCATACACAGGGCAAATAGCACTGGCGTCTGTTCCCAGCATGTACAGTGTATTGGACTGAAGAGGATCTACTGTTCTTGTCAGTTTGCTAAGCAGAATTGAAATAGATATGGCCGTGTGTAGGAAGCACAGTTTTTTTTCTTCTGAGCAAGCTCACTGTTCTGGCCCTATAGGAAACACAGTAGAGTAGATGAGTGCTCTTTTCTCAGAAGCAGAGTGTGTTTCTTGTAAGGCAAGCTAGCATTTGTTTCCCAGTCCTAAATGCAGTTGAATTAAATGCACTTTCTGGTCCTACGAGCAAGAGTTGTTTTCTGGTAAGAAGAGTCACTATTGCGCTCCCATTGCCATACACAGGGCAAATAGCACTCGTGTCTGTTCCCAGCAAGTACAGTGTATTGGACTGAAGAGGAGCTACTGTTCTTGTCAGTTTCCTAAGCAGAATTGAACTAGTTATGGCCGTGTGTGTAGGAAGCACAGTTCTTTTGTTCTGAGCAAGCTCACTGTTCGGACCCCATAGGAAACACAGTAGAGTAGAAGAGTGCCCTTTTCTCAAAAGCAGAGTGTTTTTCTTGTAAGGCGAGCTAGCGTTTGTTTCCCAGTCCTAAATGGAGTTGAATCACATGAAGTTTCTGGTCCTACGAGCAAGAGTTTTTTCTGCTAAGAAGAGTCACTATTGTGCTCCCATTGTCATACACAGGGCAAATAGCACTGGCATCTGTTCCCAGCATGTACAGTGTATTGGACTGAAGAGGATCTACTGTTCTTGTCAGTTTCCTAAGTAGAATTGAACTAGATATGGCCGTGTGTGTAGGAAGCACAGTTCTTTTGTTCAGAGCAAGCTCACTGTTCGGACCTCATAGGAAACACAGTAGAGTAGAAGAGTGCTCTTTTCTCAAAAGCAGAATGTGTTTCTTGTAAGGCGAGCTAGCATTTGTTTCACAGTCCTAAATGGAGTTGAATCACATGCAGTTTCTGGTCCTTCGAGCAAGAGTTGTTTTCTGGTAAGAAGAGTCACTATTGCACTCCCATTGACTTACACAGGGCAAATAGCACTGGCGTCTGTTCACAGCACGTACAGTGTATTGGACTGAAGAGGATCTACTGTTCTTGTCAGTTTCCTAAGGAGAGTTGAACTAGATATGGCCCGTGTGTGTAGGAAGCACAGTTCTTTTTTTCTGAGCAAGCTCACTGTTCTGGCCCTATAGGAAACACAGTAGAGTAGAAGAGTGCTCTTTTCTCAAAAGCAGAGTGTGTTTCTTGTAAGGCGAGCTTCCATTTGTTTCCCAGTCCTAAATGTAGTTGAATCATATGCAGTTGTTGGGCCCAGGATCAAGAGTTATTTTCTGGTAAGGAAAGTCACTATTGCGCTCCCATTGCCATACGCAGTACAAATAGCACTGGCGTCTGTTGCCAGCAAGTACAGTGTATTGGACTGAAGAGGAGCTACAGTTCTTGTCAGTTTCCTAAGCAGAGTTGAACTAGATATTGCCCGTGTGTGTAGGAAGCACAGTTCTTTTGTTCTGAGCAAGCTCACTGTTCTGGCCCTATGGGAAACACAGAACAGTAGAAGACTACTCTTTTCTCTAAAGCAGAGAGTGTTTCTTGTAAGGCGAGCTAGCGTTTGTTTCCCAGTCCTAAATGGAGTTGAATCACATGAAGTTTGTGGTCCTACGAGCAAGAGTTGTTTTCTGGTAAGAAGAGTCACTATTGTGCTCCCTTTGTCATACACAGGGCAAATAGCACTGGCGTCTGTTCCCAGCATGTACAGTGAATTGGACTGAAGAGGTCTACTATTCTTGTCAGTTTGCTAAGCAGAATTGAAATAGATATGGCCGTGCGTAGGAAGCACAGTTCTTTTGTTCTGAGCAAGCTCACTGTTCTGACCCTATAGGAAACACAGTAGAGTAGATGAGTGATCTTTTCTCAAATGCAGAGTGTGTTTCTTGTAAGGCGAGCTAGCGTTTGTTTCCCAGTCCTAAATGGCGTTGAATCACATGCAGTTTCTGGTTCTATGAGCAAGGGTAGTTTTCTGGTAAGAAGAGTCACTATTGCGCTCACATTGTCATACATAGTGCAAATAGCACTCGTGTCTGTTCCCAGCATGTACAGTGTATTGGACTGAAGAGGATCTACTGTTCTTGTCAGTTTCCTAAGCAGATTTGAACTAGATATGGCCCGTGTGTGTAGGAAGCACAGTTTTTTTGTTCTGAGCAAGCTTACTGTTAAGACCCCATAGGAAACACAGTAGAGTAGAAGAGGGCTCTTTTCTCAAAGCAGAGTGTGTTTCTGTTAAGGCGAGCTAGTGTTTGTTTCCCAGTCCTAAATGGAGTTGAATCCCATGCAGTTTCTGGTCCTATGAGCAAGAGTTGTTTTCTGGTAAGAAGAGTCACTATTGCGCTCCCATTGTCATACACAGGGCAAATAGCACTGGCGTCTGTTCCCAGCATGTACAGTGTATTTGACTGAAGTGGATCTACTGTTCTTGTCAGTTTCCTAAGCAGAATTGAACTAGATATGGCCGTGTGTGTAGGAAGCACAGTTCTTTTGTTCTGAGCAAGCTCACTGTTCGGACCCCTGAGGAAAAACAGTAGAGTAGAAGAGTGCCCTTTTCTCAAAAGCAGAGTGTGTTTCTTGTAAGGTGAGCTAGAGTTTGTTTCCCAGTCCTAAATGGAGTTGAATCACATGAAGTTTCTGGTCCTACGAGCAAGAGTTTTTTCTGCTAAGAAGAGTCACTATTGTGCTCCCATTGTCATACACAGGGCAAATAGCACTGACATCTGTTCCCAGCATGTACAGTGTATTGGACTGAAGAGGATCTACTGTTCTTGTCAGTTTCCTAAGTAGAATTGAACTAGATATGGCCCTGTGTGTAGGAAGAACAGTTCTTTTGTTCAGAGCAAGCTCACTGTTCGGATCTCATAGGAAACACAGTAGAGTAGAAGTGTGCTCTTTTCTCAAAAGCAGAATGTGTTTCTTGTAAGGCGAGCTAGCATTTGTTTCACAGTCCTAAATGGAGTTGAATCACAGGCAGTTTCTGGTCCTTCGAGCAAGAGTTGTTTTCTGTTAAGAAGAGTCACTATTGCACTCCCATTGACTTACACAGGGCAAATAGCACTGGCGTCTGTTCACAGCATGTACAGTGTATTGGACTGAAGAGGATCTACTGTTCTTGTCAGTTTCCTAAGGAGAGTTGAACTAGATATGGCCCGTGTGTGTAGGAAGCACAGTTCTTTTTTTCTGAGCAAGCTCACTGTTCTGGCCCTATAGGAAACACAGTAGAGTAGAAGAGTGCTCTTTTCTCAAAAGCAGAGTGTGTTTCTTGTAAGGCGAGCTACCATTTGTTTCCCAGTCCTAAATGGAGTTGAATCACATGCAATTGTTAGTCCCAGGATCAAGAGTTATTTTCTGGTAAGGAAAGTCACTATTGCGCTCCCATTGCCATACGCAGTACAAATAGCACTGGCGTCTGTTTCCAGCATTTACAGTGTATTGGACTGAAGAGGATCTACCGTTCTTGTCAGTTTCCTAAGGAGAGTTGAACTAGATATGGCCCGTGTGTGTAGGAAGCACAGTTCTTTTTTTCTGAGCAAGCTCACTGTTCTGGCCCTATAGGAAACACAGTAGAGTAGAAGAGTGCTCTTTTCTCAAAAGCAGAGTGTGTTTCTTGTAAGGCGAGCTACCGTTTGTTTCCCAGTCCTAAATGGAGTTGAATCACATGCAATTGTTAGTCCCACGAGCAAGAGTTATTTTCTGGTAAGGAAAGAAACTATTGCGCTCCCATTGCCATACGCAGTACAAATAGCACTGGCGTCTGTTTCCAGCAATTACAGTGTATTGGACTGAAGAGGAGCTACTGTTCTTGTCAGTTTCCTAAGCAGAGTTGAACTAGATATTGCCCGTGTGTGTAGGAAGCACAGTTCTTTTGTTCTGAGCAAGCTCACTATTCTGGCCCTATAGGAAACACAGAACAGTAGAAGAGTACTCTTTTCTCAAAAGCAGAGAGTGTTTCTTGTAAGGCGAGCTAGCCTTTGTTTCCCAGTCCTAAATGGAGTTGAATCACATGCAGTTTGTGGTCCTACGAGCAAGAGTTGTTTTCTGGTAAGAAGAGTCACTATTGTGCTCCCTTTGCCATACACAGGGCAAATAGCACTGGCGTCTGTTCCCAGCATGTACAGTGTATTGGACTGAAGAGGATCTACTGTTCTTGTCAGTTTGCTAAGCAGAATTGAAATAGATATGGCCGTGTGTAGGAAGCACAGTTTTTTTTCTTCTGAGCAAGCTCACTGTTCTGGCCCTATAGGAAACACAGTAGAGTAGATGAGTGCTCTTTTCTCAGAAGCAGAGTGTGTTTCTTGTAAGGCAAGCTAGCATTTGTTTCCCAGTCCTAAATGCAGTTGAATTAAATGCACTTTCTGGTCCTACGAGCAAGAGTTGTTTTCTGGTAAGAAGAGTCACTATTGCGCTCCCATTGCCATACACAGGGCAAATAGCACTCTGTCTGTTCCCAGCAAGTACAGTGTATTGGACTGAAGAGGAGCTACTGTTCTTGTCAGTTTCCTAAGCAGAATTGAACTAGTTATGGCCGTGTGTGTAGGAAGCACAGTTCTTTTGTTCTGAGCAAGCTCACTGTTCGGACCCCATAGGAAACACAGTAGAGTAGAAGAGTGCCCTTTTCTCAAAAGCAGAGTGTTTTTCTTGTAAGGCGAGCTAGCGTTTGTTTCCCAGTCCTAAATGGAGTTGAATCACATGAAGTTTCTGGTCCTACGAGCAAGAGTTTTTTCTGCTAAGAAGAGTCACTATTGTGCTCCCATTGTCATACACAGGGCAAATAGCACTGGCATCTGTTCCCAGCATGTACAGTGTATTGGACTGAAGAGGATCTACTGTTCTTGTCAGTTTCCTAAGTAGAATTGAACTAGATATGGCCGTGTGTGTAGGAAGCACAGTTCTTTTGTTCAGAGCAAGCTCACTGTTCGGACCTCATAGGAAACACAGTAGAGTAGAAGAGTGCTCTTTTCTCAAAAGCAGAATGTGTTTCTTGTAAGGCGAGCTAGCATTTGTTTCACAGTCCTAAATGGAGTTGAATCACATGCAGTTTCTGGTCCTTCGAGCAAGAGTTGTTTTCTGGTAAGAAGAGTCACTATTGCACTCCCATTGACTTACACAGGGCAAATAGCACTGGCGTCTGTTCACAGCACGTACAGTGTATTGGACTGAAGAGGATCTACTGTTCTTGTCAGTTTCCTAAGGAGAGTTGAACTAGATATGGCCCGTGTGTGTAGGAAGCACAGTTCTTTTTTTCTGAGCAAGCTCACTGTTCTGGCCCTATAGGAAACACAGTAGAGTAGAAGAGTGCTCTTTTCTCAAAAGCAGAGTGTGTTTCTTGTAAGGCGAGCTTCCATTTGTTTCCCAGTCCTAAATGTAGTTGAATCATATGCAGTTGTTGGGCCCAGGATCAAGAGTTATTTTCTGGTAAGGAAAGTCACTATTGCGCTCCCATTGCCATACGCAGTACAAATAGCACTGGCGTCTGTTGCCAGCAAGTACAGTGTATTGGACTGAAGAGGAGCTACAGTTCTTGTCAGTTTCCTAAGCAGAGTTGAACTAGATATTGCCCGTGTGTGTAGGAAGCACAGTTCTTTTGTTCTGAGCAAGCTCACTGTTCTGGCCCTATGGGAAACACAGAACAGTAGAAGACTACTCTTTTCTCTAAAGCAGAGAGTGTTTCTTGTAAGGCGAGCTAGCGTTTGTTTCCCAGTCCTAAATGGAGTTGAATCACATGAAGTTTGTGGTCCTACGAGCAAGAGTTGTTTTCTGGTAAGAAGAGTCACTATTGTGCTCCCTTTGTCATACACAGGGCAAATAGCACTGGCGTCTGTTCCCAGCATGTACAGTGAATTGGACTGAAGAGGTCTACTATTCTTGTCAGTTTGCTAAGCAGAATTGAAATAGATATGGCCGTGCGTAGGAAGCACAGTTCTTTTGTTCTGAGCAAGCTCACTGTTCTGACCCTATAGGAAACACAGTAGAGTAGATGAGTGATCTTTTCTCAAATGCAGAGTGTGTTTCTTGTAAGGCGAGCTAGCGTTTGTTTCCCAGTCCTAAATGGCGTTGAATCACATGCAGTTTCTGGTTCTATGAGCAAGGGTAGTTTTCTGGTAAGAAGAGTCACTATTGCGCTCACATTGTCATACATAGTGCAAATAGCACTCGTGTCTGTTCCCAGCATGTACAGTGTATTGGACTGAAGAGGATCTACTGTTCTTGTCAGTTTCCTAAGCAGATTTGAACTAGATATGGCCCGTGTGTGTAGGAAGCACAGTTTTTTTGTTCTGAGCAAGCTTACTGTTCAGACCCCATAGGAAACACAGTAGAGTAGAAGAGGGCTCTTTTCTCAAAGCAGAGTGTGTTTCTGTTAAGGCGAGCTAGTGTTTGTTTCCCAGTCCTAAATGGAGTTGAATCCCATGCAGTTTCTGGTCCTATGAGCAAGAGTTGTTTTCTGGTAAGAAGAGTCACTATTGCGCTCCCATTGTCATACACAGGGCAAATAGCACTGGCGTCTGTTCCCAGCATGTACAGTGTATTTGACTGAAGTGGATCTACTGTTCTTGTCAGTTTCCTAAGCAGAATTGAACTAGATATGGCCGTGTGTGTAGGAAGCACAGTTCTTTTGTTCTGAGCAAGCTCACTGTTCGGACCCCTGAGGAAAAACAGTAGAGTAGAAGAGTGCCCTTTTCTCAAAAGCAGAGTGTGTTTCTTGTAAGGTGAGCTAGAGTTTGTTTCCCAGTCCTAAATGGAGTTGAATCACATGAAGTTTCTGGTCCTACGAGCAAGAGTTTTTTCTGCTAAGAAGAGTCACTATTGTGCTCCCATTGTCATACACAGGGCAAATAGCACTGACATCTGTTCCCAGCATGTACAGTGTATTGGACTGAAGAGGATCTACTGTTCTTGTCAGTTTCCTAAGTAGAATTGAACTAGATATGGCCCTGTGTGTAGGAAGAACAGTTCTTTTGTTCAGAGCAAGCTCACTGTTCGGATCTCATAGGAAACACAGTAGAGTAGAAGTGTGCTCTTTTCTCAAAAGCAGAATGTGTTTCTTGTAAGGCGAGCTAGCATTTGTTTCACAGTCCTAAATGGAGTTGAATCACAGGCAGTTTCTGGTCCTTCGAGCAAGAGTTGTTTTCTGTTAAGAAGAGTCACTATTGCACTCCCATTGACTTACACAGGGCAAATAGCACTGGCGTCTGTTCACAGCATGTACAGTGTATTGGACTGAAGAGGATCTACTGTTCTTGTCAGTTTCCTAAGGAGAGTTGAACTAGATATGGCCCGTGTGTGTAGGAAGCACAGTTCTTTTTTTCTGAGCAAGCTCACTGTTCTGGCCCTATAGGAAACACAGTAGAGTAGAAGAGTGCTCTTTTCTCAAAAGCAGAGTGTGTTTCTTGTAAGGCGAGCTACCATTTGTTTCCCAGTCCTAAATGGAGTTGAATCACATGCAATTGTTAGTCCCAGGATCAAGAGTTATTTTCTGGTAAGGAAAGTCACTATTGCGCTCCCATTGCCATACGCAGTACAAATAGCACTGGCGTCTGTTTCCAGCATTTACAGTGTATTGGACTGAAGAGGAGCTACTGTTCTTGTCAGTTTCCTAAGCAGAGTTGAACTAGATATTGCCCGTGTGTGTAGGAAGCACAGTTCTTTTGTTCTGAGCAAGCTCACTGTTCTGGCCCTATAGGAAACACAGAACAGTAGAAGAGTACTCTTTTCTCAAAAGCAGAGAGTGTTTCTTGTAAGGCGAGCTAGCATTTGTTTCCCAGTCCTAAATGGAGTTGAATCACATGCAGTTTGTGGTCCTACGAGCAAGAGTTGTTTTCTGGTAAGAAGAGTCACTATTGTGCTCCCTTTGTCATACACAGGGCAAATAGCACTGGCGTCTGTTCCCAGCATGTACAGTGTATTGGACTGAAGAGGATCTACTGTTCTTGTCAGTTTGCTAAGCAGAATTGAAATAGATATGGCCGTGTGTAGGAAGCACAGTTCTTTTGTTCTGAGCAAGCTCACTGTTCTGGCCCTATAGGAAACACAGTAGAGTAGATGAGTGATCTTTTCTCAAAAGCAGAGTGTGTTTCTTGTAAGGCGAGCTAGCGTTTGTTTCCCAGTCCTAAATGGCGTTGAATCACATGCAGTTTCTGGTTCTATGAGCAAGAGTAGTTTTCTGGTAAGAAGAGTCACTATTGCACTCACATTGTCATACATAGTGCAAATAGCACTCGTGTCTGTTCCCAGCATGTACAGTGTATTGGACTGAAGAGGATCTACCGTTCTTGTCAGTTTCCTAAGGAGAGTTGAACTAGATATGGCCCGTGTGTGTAGGAAGCACAGTTCTTTTTTTCTGAGCAAGCTCACTGTTCTGGCCCTATAGGAAACACAGTAGAGTAGAAGAGTGCTCTTTTCTCAAAAGCAGAGTGTGTTTCTTGTAAGGCGAGCTAGCGTTTGTTTCCCAGTCCTAAATGGAGTTGAATCACATGCAATTGTTAGTCCCACGAGCAAGAGTTATTTTCTGGTAAGGAAAGAAACTATTGCGCTCCCATTGCCATACGCAGTACAAATAGCACTGGCGTCTGTTTCCAGCAATTACAGTGTATTGGACTGAAGAGGAGCTACTGTTCTTGTCAGTTTCCTAAGCAGAGTTGAACTAGATATTGCCCGTGTGTGTAGGAAGCACAGTTCTTTTGTTCTGAGCAAGCTCACTATTCTGGCCCTATAGGAAACACAGAACAGTAGAAGAGTACTCTTTTCTCAAAAGCAGAGAGTGTTTCTTGTAAGGCGAGCTAGCGTTTGTTTCCCAGTCCTAAATGGAGTTGAATCACATGCAGTTTGTGGTCCTACGAGCAAGAGTTGTTTTCTGGTAAGAAGAGTCACTATTGTGCTCCCTTTGTCATACACAGGGCAAATAGCACTGGTGTCTGTTCCCAGCATGTACAGTGTATTGGACTGAAGAGGATCTACTGTTCTTGTCAGTTTGCTAAGCAGAATTGAAATAGATATGGCCGTGTGTAGGAAGCACAGTTTTTTTTCTTCTGAGCAAGCTCACTGTTCTGGCCCTATAGGAAACACAGTAGAGTAGATGAGTGCCCTTTTCTCAGAAGCAGAGTGTGTTTCTTGTAAGGCAAGCTAGCATTTGTTTCCCAGTCCTAAATGCAGTTGAATTAAATGCACTTTCTGGTCCTACGAGCAAGAGTTGTTTTCTGGTAAGAAGAGTCACTATTGCGCTCCCATTGCCATACACAGGGCAAATAGCACTCGTGTCTGTTCCCAGCAAGTACAGTGTATTGGACTGAAGAGGAGCTACTGTTCTTGTCAGTTTCCTAAGCAGAATTGAACTAGTTATGGCCGTGTGTGTAGGAAGCACAGTTCTTTTGTTCTGAGCAAGCTCACTGTTCGGACCCCATAGGAAACACAGTAGAGTAGAAGAGTGCCCTTTTCTCAAAAGCAGAGTGTGTTTCTTGTAAGGCGAGCTAGCGTTTGTTTCCCAGTCCTAAATGGAGTTGAATCACATGAAGTTTCTGGTCCTACGAGCAAGAGTTTTTTCTGCTAAGAAGAGTCACTATTGTGCTCCCATTGTCATACACAGGGCAAATAGCACTGGTATCTGTTCCCAGCATGTACAGTGTATTGGACTGAAGAGGATCTACTGTTCTTGTCAGTTTCCTAAGTAGAATTGAACTAGATATGGCCGTGTGTGTAGGAAGCACAGTTCTTTTGTTCAGAGCAAGCTCACTGTTCGGACCTCATAGGAAACACAGTAGAGTAGAAGAGTGCTCTTTTCTCAAAAGCAGAATGTGTTTCTTGTAAGGCGAGATAGCATTTGTTTCACAGTCCTAAATGGAGTTGAATCACATGCAGTTTCTGGTCCTTCGAGCAAGAGTTGTTTTCTGGTAAGAAGAGTCACTATTGCACTCCCATTGACTTACACAGAGCAAATAGCACTGGCGTCTGTTCACAGCACGTACAGTGTATTGGACTGAAGAGGATCTACTGTTCTTGTCAGTTTCCTAAGGAGAGTTGAACTAGATATGGCCCGTGTGTGTAGGAAGCACAGTTCTTTTTTTCTGAGCAAGCTCACTGTTCTGGCCCTATAGGAAACACAGTAGAGTAGAAGAGTGCTCTTTTCTCAAAAGCAGAGTGTGTTTCTTGTAAGGCGAGCTACCATTTGTTTCCCAGTCCTAAATGGCGTTGAATCACATGCAGTTTCTGGTTCTATGAGCAAGAGTAGTTTTCTGGTAAGAAGAGTCACTATTGCACTCACATTGTCATACATAGTGCAAATAGCACTCGTGTCTGTTCCCAGCATGTACAGTGTATTGGACTGAAGAGGATCTACCGTTCTTGTCAGTTTTCTAAGCAGAGTTGAACTAGATATGGCCCGTGTGTGTAGGAAGCACAGTTCTTTTGTTCTGAGCAAGCTTACTGTTCAGACCCCATAGGAAACACAGTAGAGTAGAAGAGTGCTCTTTTCTCAAAAGCAGAGTGTGTTTCTTGTAAGGTGAGCTACCGTTTGTTTCCCAGTCCTAAATGGAGTTGAATCACATGCAGTTTCTGGTCCTTCGAGCAAGAGTTGTTTTCTGTTAAGAAGAGTCACTATTGCACTCCCATTGACTTACACAGGGCAAATAGCACTGGCGTCAGTTCACAGCATGTACAGAGTATTGGACTGAAGAGGATCTACTGTTCTTGTCAGTTTCCTAAGGAGAGTTGAACTAGATATGGCCCGTGTGTGTAGGAAGCACAGTTCTTTTTTTCTGAGCAAGCTCACTGTTCTGGCCCTATAGGAAACACAGTAGAGTAGAAGAGTGCTCTTTTCTCAAAAGCAGAGTGTGTTTCTTGTAAGGCGAGCTACCATTTGTTTCCCAGTCCTAAATGGAGTTGAATCACATGCAGTTGTTGGTCCCAGGAGCAAGAGTTATTTTCTGGTAAGGAAAGTCACTATTGCGCTCCCATTGCCATACACAGTACAAATAGCACTGGCGTCTGTTGCCAGCAAGTACAGTGTATTGGACTGAAGAGGAGCTACAGTTCTTGTCAGTTTCCTAAGCAGAGTTGAACTAGATATTGCCCGTGTGTGTAGGAAGCACAGTTCTTTTGTTCTGAGCAAGCTCACTGTTCTGGCCCTATAGGAAACACAGAACAGTAGAAGAGTACTCTTTTCTCTAAAGCAGAGTGTGTTTCTTGTAAGGCGAGCTAGCGTTTGTTTCCCAGTCCTAAATGGAGTTGAATCACATGCAGTTTGTGGTCCTACGAGCAAGAGTTGTTTTCTGGTAAGAAGAGTCACTATTGTGCTCCCTTTGTCATACAATGGGCAAATAGCACTTGCGTCTGTTCCCAGCATGTACAGTGAATTGGACTGAAGAGGATCTACTGTTTTGTCAGTTTGCTAAGCAGAATTGAAATAGATATGGCCGTGTGTAGGAAGCACAGTTCTTTTGTTCTGAGCAAGCTCACTGTTCTGGCCCTATAGGAAACACAGTAGAGTAGATGAGTGATCTTTTCTCAAAAGCAGAGTGCGTTTCGTGTAAGGCGAGCTAGCGTTTGTTTCCCAGTCCTAAATGGCGTTGAATCACATGCAGTTTCTGGTCCTATGAGCAAGAGTAGTTTTCTGGTAAGAAGAGTCACTATTGCGCTCACATTGTCATACATAGTGCAAATAGCACTCGTGTCTGTTCCCAGCATGTACAGTGTATTGGACTGAAGAGGATCTACTGTTCTTGTCAGTTTCCTAAGCAGATTTGAACTAGATATGGCCCGTGTGTGTAGGAAGCACAGTTCTTTTGTTCTGAGCAAGCTTACTGTTGAGACCCCATAGGAAACACAGTAGAGTAGAAGAGTGCTCTTTTCTCAAAAGCAGAGTGTGTTTCTTTTAAGGCGAGCTAGTGTTTGTTTCCCAGTCCTAAATGGAGTTGAATCCCATGGAGTTTCTGGTCCTATGAGCAAGAGTTGTTTTCTGGTAAGAAGAGTCACTATTGCGCTCCCATTGTCATACACAGGGCAAATAGCACTGGCGTCTGTTCCCAGCATGTACAGTGTATTTGACTGAAGTGGATCTACTGTTCTTGTCAGTTTCCTAAGCAGAATTGAACTAGATATGGCCGTGTGTGTAGGAAGCACAGTTCTTTTGTTCTGAGCAAGCTCACTTTTCGGACCCCATAGGAAACACAGTAGAGTAGAAGAGTGCCCTTTTCTCAAAAGCAGAGTGTGTTTCTTGTAAGGCGAGCTAGAGTTTGTTTCCCAGTCCTAAATGGAGTTGAATCACATGAAGTTTCTGGTCCTACGAGCAAGAGTTTTTTCTGCTAAGAAGAGTCACTATTGTGCTCCCATTGTCATACACAGGGCAAATAGCACTGACATCTGTTCCCAGCATGTACAGTGTATTGGACTGAAGAGGATCTACTGTTCTTGTCAGTTTCCTAAGTAGAATTGAACTAGATATGGCCCTGTGTGTAGGAAGAACAGTTCTTTTGTTCAGAGCAAGCTCACTGTTCGGACCTCATAGGAAACACAGTAGAGTAGAAGTGTGCTCTTTTCTCAAAAGCAGAGTGTGTTTCTTGTAAGGCGAGCTACCGTTTGTTTCCCAGTCCTAAATGGAGTTGAATCACATGCAGTTTCTGGTCCTTCGAGCAAGAGTTGTTTTCTGTTAAGAAGAGTCACTATTGCACTCCCATTGACTTACACAGGGCAAATAGCACTGGCGTCTGTTCACAGCATGTACAGTGTATTGGACTGAAGAGGATCTACTGTTCTTGTCAGTTTCCTAAGGAGAGTTGAACTAGATATGGCCCGTGTGTGTAGGAAGCACAGTTCTTTTTTTCTGAGCAAGCTCACTGTTCTGGCCCTATAGAAAACACAGTAGAGTAGAAGAGTGCTCTTTTCTCAAAAGCAGAGTGTGTTTCTTGTAAGGCGAGCTACCGTTTGTTTCCCAGTCCTAAATGGAGTTGAATCACATGCAATTGTTAGTCCCACGAGCAAGAGTTATTTTCTGGTAAGGAAAGTCACTATTGCGCTCCCATTGCCATATGCAGTACAAATAGCACTGGCGTCTGTTTCCAGCAATTACAGTGTATTGGACTGAAGAGGAGCTGCTGTTCTTGTCAGTTTCCTAAGCAGAGTTGAACTAGATATTGCCCGTGTGTGTAGGAAGCACACTTCTTTTGTTCTGAGCAAGCTCACTGTTCTGGCCCTATAGGAAACACAGAACAGTAGGAGAGTACTCTTTTCTCAAAAGCAGAGAGTGTTTCTTGTAAGGCGAGCTAGCGTTTGTTTCCCAGTCCTAAATGGAGTTGAATCACATGCAGTTTGTGGTCCTACGAGCAAGAGTTGTTTTCTGGTAAGAAGAGTCACTATTGCGCTCACATTGTCATACATAGTGCAAATAGCACTCGTGTCTGTTCCCAGCATGTACAGTGTATTGGACTGAAGAGGATCTACCGTTCTTGTCAGTTTTCTAAGCAGAGTTGAACTAGATATGGCCCGTGTGTGTAGGAAGCACAGTTCTTTTGTTCTGAGCAAGCTTACTGTTCAAACCCCATAGGAAACACAGTAGAGTAGAAGAGTGCTCTTTTCTCAAAAGCAGAGTGTGTTTCTTGTAAGGCGAGCTACCGTTTGTTTCCCAGTCCTAAATGGAGTTGAATCACATGCAGTTTCTGGTCCTTCGAGCAAGAGTTGTTTTCTGTTAAGAAGAGTCACTATTGCACTCCCATTGACTTACACAGGGCAAATAGCACTGGCGTCTGTTCATAGCATGTACAGTGTATTGGACTGAAGAGGATCTACTGTTCTTGTCAGTTTCCTAAGGAGAGTTGAACTAGATATGGCCCATGTGTGTAGGAAGCACAGTTCTTTTTTTCTGAGCAAGCTCACTGTTCTGGCCCTATAGGAAACACAGTAGAGTAGAAGAGTGCTCTTTTCTCAAAAGCAGAGTGTGTTTCTTGTAAGGCAAGCTACCATTTGTTTCCCAGTCCTAAATGGAGTTGAATCACATGCAGTTGTTGGTCCCCGGAGCAAGAGTTATTTTCTGGTAAGGAAAGTCACTATTGCGCTCCCATTGCCATACGCAGTACAAATAGCACTGGCGTCTGTTGCCAGCAAGTACAGTGTATTGGACTGAAGAGGAGCTACAGTTCTTGTCAGTTTCCTAAGCAGAGTTGAACTAGATATTGCCCGTGTGTGTAGGAAGCACAGTTCTTTTGTTCTGAGCAAGCTCACTGTTCTGGCCCTATAGGAAACTCAGAACAGTAGAAGAGTACTCTTTTCTCTAAAGCAGAGTGTGTTTCTTGTAAGGCGAGCTAGCGTTTGTTTCCCAGTCCTAAATGGAGTTGAATCACATGCAGTTTGTGGTCCTACGAGCAAGAGTTGTTTTCTGGTAAGAAGAGTCACTATTGTGCTCCCTTTGTCATACAATGGGCAAATAGCACTTGCGTCTGTTCCCAGCATGTACAGTGAATTGGACTGAAGAGGATCTACTGTTCTTGTCGGTTTGCTAAGCAGAATTGAAATAGATATGGCCGTGTGTAGGAAGCACAGTTCTTTTGTTCTGAGCAAGCTCACTGTTCTGGCCCTATAGGAAACACAGTAGAGTAGATGAGTGATCTTTTCTCAAAAGCAGAGTGCGTTTCTTGTAAGGCGAGCTAGCGTTTGTTTCCCAGTCCTAAATGGCGTTGAATCACATGCAGTTTCTGGTCCTATGAGCAAGAGTAGTTTTCTGGTAAGAAGAGTCACTATTGCGCTCACATTGTCATACATAGTGCAAATAGCACTCGTGTCTGTTCCCAGCATGTACAGTGTATTGGACTGAAGAGGATCTACTGTTCTTGTCAGTTTCCTAAGCAGATTTGAACTAGATATGGCCCGTGTGTGTAGGAAGCACAGTTCTTTTGTTCTGAGCAAGCTTACTGTTGAGACCCCATAGGAAACACAGTAGAGTAGAAGAGTGCTCTTTTCTCAAAAGCAGAGTGTGTTTCTTTTAAGGCGAGCTAGTATTTGTTTCCCAGTCCTAAATGGAGTTGAATCCCATGGAGTTTCTGGTCCTATGAGCAAGAGTTGTTTTCTGGTAAGAAGAGTCACTATTGCGCTCCCATTGTCATACACAGGGCAAATAGCACTGGCGTCTGTTCCCAGCATGTACAGTGTATTTGACTGAAGTGGATCTACTGTTCTTGTCAGTTTCCTAAGCAGAATTGAACTAGATATGGCCGTGTGTGTAGGAAGCACAGTTCTTTTGTTCTGAGCAAGCTCACTGTTCGGACCCCATAGGAAACACAGTAGAGTAGAAGAGTGCCCTTTTCTCAAAAGCAGAGTGTGTTTCTTGTAAGGCGAGCTAGAGTTTGTTTCCCAGTCCTAAATGGAGTTGAATCATATGAAGTTTCTGGTCCTACGAGCAAGAGTTTTTTCTGCTAAGCAGAGTCACTATTATGCTCCCATTGTCATACACAGGGCAAATAGCACTGACATCTGTTCCCAGCATGTACAGTGTATTGGACTGAAGAGGATCTACTGTTCTTGTCAGTTTCCTAAGTAGAATTGAACTAGATATGGCCCTGTGTGTAGGAAGAACAGTTCTTTTGTTCAGAGCAAGCTCACTGTTCGGACCTCATAGGAAACACAGTAGAGTAGAAGTGTGCTCTTTTCTCAAAAGCAGAGTGTGTTTCTTGTAAGGCGAGCTACCGTTTGTTTCCCAGTCCTAAATGGAGTTGAATCACATGCAGTTTCTGGTCCTATGAGCATTAGTTGTTTTCTGGTAAGAAGAATCACTATTGCGCTCCCATTGTCATACACAGGGCAAATAGCACTGACGTCTGTTCCCAGCATGTAGAGTGTATTGGACTGAAGAGGATCTAATGTTCTTGTCAGTTTCCTAAGGAGAGTTGAATTAGATATGGCCCGTGTGTGTAGGAAGCACAGTTCTTTTTTTCTGAGCAAGCTCACTGTTCTGGCCCTATAGGGAACACAGTAGAGTAGAAGAGTGCTCTTTTCTCAAAAGCAGAGTGTGTTTCTTGTAAGGCGAGCTACCATTTGTTTCCCAGTCCTAAATGGAGTTGAATCACATGCAGTTGTTGGTCCCAGGAGCAAGAGTTATTTTCTGGTAAGGAAAGTCACTATTGCGCTCCCATTGCCATACGCAGTACAAATAGCACTGGCGTCTGTTGCCAGCAAGTACAGTGTATTGGACTGAAGAGGAGCTACAGTTCTTGTCAGTTTCCTAAGCAGAGTTGAACTAGATATTGCCCGTGTGTGTAGGAAGCACAGTTCTTTTGTTCTGAGCAAGCTCACTGTTCTGGCCCTATAGGAAACACAGAACAGTAGAAGAGTACTCTTTTCTCTAAAGCAGAGTGTGTTTCTTGTAAGGCGAGCTAGCGTTTGTTTCCCAGTCCTAAATGGAGTTGAATCACATGCAGTTTGTGGTCCTACGACAAGAGTTGTTTTCTGGTAAGAAGAGTCACTATTGTGCTCCCTTTGTCATACAATGGGCAAATAGCACTTGCGTCTGTTCCCAGCATGTACAGTGAATTGGACTGAAGAGGATCTACTGTTCTTGTCAGTTTGCTAAGCAGAATTGAAATAGATATGGCCGTGTGTAGGAAGCACAGTTCTTTTGTTCTGAGCAAGCTCACTGTTCTGGCCCTATAGGAAACACAGTAGAGTAGATGAGTGATCTTTTCTCAAAAGCAGAGTGCGTTTCTTGTAAGGCGAGCTAGCGTTTGTTTCCCAGTCCTAAATGGCGTTGAATCACATGCAGTTTCTGGTCCTATGAGCAAGAGTAGTTTTCTGGTAAGAAGAGTCACTATTGCGCTCACATTGTCATACATAGTGCAAATAGCACTCGTGTCTGTTCCCAGCATGTACAGTGTATTGGACTGAAGAGGATCTACTGTTCTTGTCAGTTTCCTAAGCAGATTTGAACTAGATATGGCCCGTGTGTGTAGGAAGCACAGTTCTTTTGTTCTGAGCAAGCTTAATGTTGAGACCCCATAGGAAACACAGTAGAGTAGAAGAGTGCTCTTTTCTCAAAAGCAGAGTGTGTTTCTTTTAAGGCGAGCTAGTGTTTGTTTCCCAGTCCTAAATGGAGTTGAATCCCATGGAGTTTCTGGTCCTATGAGCAAGAGTTGTTTTCTGGTAAGAAGAGTCACTATTGCACTCCCATTGTCATACACAGGGCAAATAGCACTGGCGTCTGTTCCCAGCATGTACAGTGTATTTGACTGAAGTGGATCTACTGTTCTTGTCAGTTTCCTAAGCAGAATTGAACTAGATATGGCCGTGTGTGTAGGAAGCACAGTTCTTTTGTTCTGAGCAAGCTCACTGTTCGGACCCCATAGGAAACACAGTAGAGTAGAAGAGTGCCCTTTTCTCAAAAGCAGAGTGTGTTTCTTGTAAGGCGAGCTAGAGTATGTTTCCCAGTCCTAAATGGAGTTGAATCACATGAAGTTTCTGGTCCTACGAGCAAGAGTTGTTTCTGCTAAGAAGAGTCACTATTGTGCTCCCATTGTCATACACAGGGCAAATAGCACTGACATCTGTTCCCAGCATGTACAGTGTATTGGACTGAAGAGGATCTACTGTTCTTGTCAGTTTCCTAAGTAGAATTGAACTAGATATGGCCCTGTGTGTAGGAAGAACAGTTCTTTTGTTCAGAGCAAGCTCAATGTTCGGACCTCATAGGAAACACAGTAGAGTAGAAGTGTGCTCTTTTCTCAAAAGCAGAGTGTGTTTCTTGTAAGGCGAGCTACCGTTTGTTTCCCAGTCCTAAATGGAGTTGAATCACATGCAATTGTTAGTCCCACGAGCAAGAGTTATTTTCTGGTAAGGAAAGTCACTATTGCGCTCCCATTGCCATAGGCAGTACAAATAGCACTGGCGTCTGTTTCCAGCAATTACAGTGTATTGGACTGAAGAGGAGCTACTGTTCTTGTCAGTTTCCTAAGCAGAGTTGAACTAGATATTGCTCGTGTGTGTAGGAAGCACAGTTCTTTTGTTCTGAGCAAGCTCACTGTTCTGGCCCTATAGGAAACACAGAACAGTAGAAGAGTACTCTTTTCTCAAAAGCAGAGAGTGTTTCTTGTAAGGCGAGCTAGCGTTTGTTTCCCAGTCCTAAATGGAGTTGAATCACATGCAGTTTGTGGTCCTACGAGCAAGAGTTGTTTTCTGGTAAGAAGAGTCACTATTGTGCTCCCATTGTCATACACAGTGCAAATAGCACTGGCGTCTGTTCCCAGCATGTACAGTGTATTGGACTGAAGAGGATCTACCGTTCTTGTCAGTTTTCTAAGCAGAGTTGAACTAGATATGGCCCGTGTGTGTAGGAAGCACAGTTCTTTTGTTCTGAGCAAGCTTACTGTTCAGACCCCATAGGAAACACAGAAGAGTAGAAGAGTGCTCTTTTCTCAAAAGCAGAGTGTGTTTCTTTTAAGGCGAGCTAGTGTTTGTTTCCCAGTCCTAAATGGAGTTGAATCCCATGCAGTTTCTGGTCCTATGAGCAAGAGTTGTTTTCTGGTAAGAAGAGTCACTATTGCGCTCCCATTGTCATACACAGGGCAAATAGCACTGACGTCTGTTCCCAGCATGTAGAGTGTATTGGACTGAAGAGGATCTAATGTTCTTGTCAGTTTCCTAAGAAGAGTTGAATTAGATATGGCCCGTGTGTGTAGGAAGCACAGTTCTTTTTTTCTGAGCAAGCTCACTGTTCTGGCCCTATAGGAAACACAGTAGAGTAGACGAGTGCTCTTTTCTCAAAAGCAGAGTGTGTTTCTTGTAAGGCGAGCTACCGTTTGTTTCCCAGTCCTAAATGGAGTTGAACCACATGCAGTTGTTGGTCACAGGAGCAAGAGTTGTTTTCTGGTAAGGAAAGTCACTATTGCGCTCCCATTGCCATACGCAGTACAAATAGCACTAGCGTCTGTTGCCAGCAAGTACAGTGTATTGGACTGAAGAGGAGCTACAGTTCTTGTCAGTTTCCTAAGCAGAGTTGAACTAGATATTGCCCGTGTGTGTAGGAAGCACAGTTCTTTTGTTCTGAGCAAGCTCACTGTTCTGGCCCTATAGGAAACACAGTAGAGTAGAAGAGTGCTCTTTTCTCTAAAGCAGAGTGTGTTTCTTGTAAGGCGAGCTAGCGTTTGTTTCCCAGTCCTAAATGGAGTTGAATCACATGCAGTTTCTGGTTCTATGAGCAAGAGTAGTTTTCTGGTAAGAAGAGTCACTATTGCGCTCACATTGTCATACATAGTGCAAATAGCACTCGTGTCTGTTCCCAGCATGTACAGTGTATTTGACTGAAGTGGATCTACTGTTCTTGTCAGTTTCCTAAGCAGAATTGAACTAGATATGGCCGTGTGTGTAGGAAGCACAGTTCTTTTGTTCTGAGCAAGCTCACTGTTCGGACCCCATAGGAAACAAAGTAGAGTAGAAGAGTGCCCTTTTCTCAAAAGCAGAGTGTGTTTCTTGTAAGGCGAGCTAGAGTTTGTTTCCCAGTCCTAAATGGAGTTGAATCACATGAAGTTTCTGGTCCTACGAGCAAGAGTTTTTTCTGCTATGAAGAGTCACTATTGTGCTCCCATTGTCATACACAGGGCAAATAGCACTGACATCTGTTCCCAGCATGTACAGTGTATTGGACTGAAGAGGATCTACTGTTCTTGTCAGTTTCCTAAGTAGAATTGAACTAGATATGGCCCTGTGTGTAGGAAGAACAGTTCTTTTGTTCAGAGCAAGCTCAGTGTTCGGACCTCATAGGAAACACAGTAGAGTAGAAGTGTGCTCTTTTCTCAAAAGCAGAATGTGTTTCTTGTAAGGCGAGCTAGCATTTGTTTCACAGTCCTAAATGGAGTTGAATCACATGCAGTTTCTGGTCCTTCGAGCAAGAGTTGTTTTCTGTTAAGAAGAGTCACTATTGCACTCCCATTGACTTACACAGGGCAAATAGCACTGGCGTCTGTTCACAGCATGTACAGTGTATTGGACTGAAGAGGATCTACTGTTCTTGTCAGTTTCCTAAGGAGAGTTGAACTAGATATGGCCCGTGTGTGTAGGAAGCACAGTTCTTTTTTTCTGAGCAAGCTCACTGTTCTGGCCCTATAGGAAACACAGTAGAGTAGAAGAGTGCTCTTTTCTCAAAAGCAGAGTGTGTTTCTTGTAAGGCGAGCTACCGTTTGTTTCCCAGTCCTAAATGGAGTTGAATCACATGCAATTGTTAGTCCCACGAGCAAGAGTTATTTTCTGGTAAGGAAAGTCACTATTGCGCTCCCATTGCCATACGCAGTACAAATAGCACTGGCGTCTGTTTCCAGCAATTACAGTGTATTGGACTGAAGAGGAGCTACTGTTCTTGTCAGTTTCCTAAGCAGAGTTGAACTAGATATTGCCCGTGTGTGTAGGAAGCACAGTTCTTTTGTTCTGAGCAAGCTCACTGTTCTGGCCCTATAGGAAACACAGAACAGTAGAAGAGTACTCTTTTCTCAAAAGCAGAGAGTGTTTCTTGTAAGGCGAGCTAGTGTTTGTTTCCCTGTCCTAAATGGAGTTGAATCACATGCAGTTTGTGGTCCTACGAGCAAGAGTTGTTTTCTGGTAAGAAGAGTCACTATTGTGCTCCCTTTGTCATACACAGGGCAAATAGCACTGGCGTCTGTTCCCAGCATGTACAGTGTATTGGACTGAAGAGGATCTACTGTTCTTGTCAGTTTGCTAAGCAGAATTGAAATAGATATGGCCGTGTGTAGGAAGCACAGTTCTTTTGTTCTGAGCAAGCTCACTGTTCTGGCCCTATAGGAAACACAGTAGAGTAGATGAGTGATCTTTTCTCAAAAGCAGAGTGTGTTTCTTGTAAGGCGAGCTAGCGTTTGTTTCCCAGTCCTAAATGGTGTTGAATCACATGCAGTTTCTGGTTCTATGAGCAAGAGTAGTTTTCTGGTAAGAAGAGTCACTATTGCACTCACATTGTCATACATAGTGCAAATAGCACTCGTGTCTGTTCCCAGAATGTACAGTGTATTGGACTGAAGAGGATCTACCGTTCTTGTCAGTTTCCTAAGGAGAGTTGAACTAGATATGGCCCGTATGTGTAGGAAGCACAGTTCTTTTTTTCTGAGCAAGCTCACTGTTCTGGCCCTATAGGAAACACAGTAGAGTAGAAGAGTGCTCTTTTCTCAAAAGCAGAGTGTGTTTCTTGTAAGGCGAGCTACCATTTGTTTCCCAGTCCTAAATGGAGTTGAATCACATGCAGTTGTTGGTCCCAGGAGCAAGAGTTATTTTCTGGTAAGGAAAGTCACTATTGTGCTCCCATTGCCATACGCAGTACAAATAGCACTGGCGTCTGTTGCCAGCAAGTACAGTGTATTGGACTGAAGAGGAGCTACAGTTCTTGTCAGTTTCCTAAGCAGAGTTGAACTAGATATTGCCCGTGTGTGTAGGAAGCACAGTTCTTTTGTTCTGAGCAAGCTCACTGTTCTGGCCCTATAGGAAACACAGAACAGTAGAAGAGTACTCTTTTCTCTAAAGCAGAGAGTATTTCTTGTAAGGCGAGCTAGCGTTTGTTTCCCAGTCCTAAATGGAGTTGAATCACATGAAGTTTGTGGTCCTACGAGCAAGAGTTGTTTTCTGGTAAGAAGAGTCACTATTGTGCTCCCTTTGTCATACACAGGGCAAATAGCACTGGCGTCTGTTCCCAGCATGTACAGTGAATTGGACTGAAGAGGATCTACTATTCTTTTCAGTTTGCTAAGCAGAATTGAAATAGATATGGCCGTGTGTAGGAAGCACAGTTCTTTGTTCTGAGCAAGCTCACTGTTCTGGCCCTATAGGAAACACAGTAGAGTAGATGAGTGATCTTTTCTCAAAAGCAGAGTGTGTTTCTTGTAAGGCGAGCTAGCGTTTGTTTCCCAGTCCTAAATGGCGTTGAATCACATGCAGTTTCTGGTTCTATGAGCAAGAGTAGTTTTCTGGTAAGAAGAGTCACTATTGCGCTCACATTGTCATACATAGTGCAAATAGCACTCGTGTCTGTTCCCAGCATGTACAGTGTATTGGACTGAAGAGGATATACTGTTCTTGTCAGTTCCTAAGCAGATTTGAACTAGATATGGCCCGTGTGTGTAGGAAGCCCAGTTCTTTTGTTCTGAGCAAGCTTACTGTTCAGACCCCATAGGAAACACAGTAGAGTAGAAGAGTGCTCTTTTCTCAAAAGCAGAGTGTGTTTCTTTTAAGGCGAGCTAGTGTTTGTTTCCCAGTCCTAAATGGAGTTGAATCACATGAAGTTTCTGGTCCTACGAGCAAGAGTTTTTTCTGCTAAGAAGAGTCACTATTGTGCTCCCATTGTCATACACAGGGCAAATAGCACTGACATCTGTTCCCAGCATGTACAGTGTATTGGACTAAAGAGGATCTACTGTTCTTGTCAGTTTCCTAAGTAGAATTGAACTAGATATGGCCCTGTGTGTAGGAAGAACAGTTCTTTTGTTCAGAGCAAGCTCACTGTTCGGACCTCATAGGAAACACAGTAGAGTAGAAGTGTGCTCTTTTCTCAAAAGCAGAATGTGTTTCTTGTAAGGCGAGCTAGCATTTGTTTCACAGTCCTAAATGGAGTTGAATCACATGCAGTTTCTGGTCCTTCGAGCAAGAGTTGTTTTCTGGTAAGAAGAGTCACTATAGCACTCCCATTGACTTACACAGGGCAAATAGCACTGGCGTCTGTTCACAGCATGTACAGTGTATTGGACTGAAGAGGATCTACTGTTCTTGTCAGTTTCCTAAGGAGAGTTGAACTAGATATGGCCCGTGTGTGTAGGAAGCACAGTTCTTTTTTTCTGAGCAAGCTCACTGTTCTGGCCCTATAGGAAACACAGTAGAGTAGAAGAGTGCTCTTTTCTCAAAAGCAGAGTGTGTTTCTTGTAAGGCGAGCTACCGTTTGTTTCCCAGTCCTAAATGGAGTTGAATCACATGCAATTGTTAGTCCCACGAGCAAGAGTTATTTTCTGGTAAGGAAAGTCACTATTGCGCTCCCATTGCCATACGCAGTACAAATAGCACTGGCGTCTGTTTCCAGCAATTACAGTGTATTGGACTGAAGAGGAGCTACTGTTCTTGTCAGTTTCCTAAGCAGAGTTGAACTAGATATTGCCCGTGTGTGTAGGAAGCACAGTTCTTTTGTTCTGAGCAAGCTCACTGTTCTGGCCCTATAGGAAACACAGAACAGTAGAAGAGTACTCTTTTCTCAAAAGCAGAGAGTGTTTCTTGTAAGGCGAGCTAGTGTTTGTTTCCCTGTCCTAAATGGAGTTGAATCACATGCAGTTTGTGGTCCTACGAGCAAGAGTTGTTTTCTGGTAAGAAGAGTCACTATTGTGCTCCCTTTTTCATACACAGGGCAAATAGCACTGGCGTCTGTTCCCAGCATGTACAGTGTATTGGACTGAAGAGGATCTACTGTTCTTGTCAGTTTGCTAAGCAGAATTGAAATAGATATGGCCGTGTGTAGGAAGCACAGTTCTTTTGTTCTGAGCAAGCTCACTGTTCTGGCCCTATAGGAAACACAGTAGAGTAGATGAGTGATCTTTTCTCAAAAGCAGAGTGTGTTTCTTGTAAGGCGAGCTAGCGTTTGTTTCCCAGTCCTAAATGGTGTTGAATCACATGCAGTTTCTGGTTCTATGAGCAAGAGTAGTTTTCTGGTAAGAAGAGTCACTATTGCACTCACACTGTCATACATAGTGCAAATAGCACTCGTGTCTGTTCCCAGAATGTACAGTGTATTGGACTGAAGAGGATCTACCGTTCTTGTCAGTTTCCTAAGGAGAGTTGAACTAGATATGGCCCGTGTGTGTAGGAAGCACAGTTCTTTTTTTCTGAGCAAGCTCACTGTTCTGGCCCTATAGGAAACACAGTAGAGTAGAAGAGTGCTCTTTTCTCAAAAGCAGAGTGTGTTTCTTGTAAGGCGAGCTACCATTTGTTTCCCAGTCCTAAATGGAGTTGAATCACATGCAGTTCTTGGTCCCAGGAGCAAGAGTTATTTTCTGGTAAGGAAAGTCACTATTGTGCTCCCATTGCCATACGCAGTACAAATAGCACTGGCGTCTGTTGCCAGCAAGTACAGTGTATTGGACTGAAGAGGAGCTACAGTTCTTGTCAGTTTCCTAAGCAGAGTTGAACTAGATATTGCCCGTGTGTGTAGGAAGCACAGTTCTTTTGTTCTGAGCAAGCTCACTGTTCTGGCCCTATAGGAAACACAGAACAGTAGAAGAGTACTCTTTTCTCTAAAGCAGAGAGTGTTTCTTGTAAGGCGAGCTAGCGTTTGTTTCCCAGTCCTAAATGGAGTTGAATCACATGAAGTTTGTGGTCCTACGAGCAAGAGTTGTTTTCTGGTAAGAAGAGTCACTATTGTGCTCCCTTTGTCATACACAGGGCAAATAGCACTGGCGTCTGTTCCCAGCATGTACAGTGAATTGGACTGAAGAGGATCTACTATTCTTTTCAGATTGCTAAGCAGAATTGAAATAGATATGGCCGTGTGTAGGAAGCACAGTTCTTTGTTCTGAGCAAGCTCACTGTTCTGGCCCTATAGGAAACACAGTAGAGTAGATGAGTGATCTTTTCTCAAAAGCAGAGTGTGTTTCTTGTAAGGCGAGCTAGCGTTTGTTTCCCAGTCCTAAATGGCGTTGAATCACATGCAGTTTCTGGTTCTATGAGCAAGAGTAGTTTTCTGGTAAGAAGAGTCACTATTGCGCTCACATTGTCATACATAGTGCAAATAGCACTCGTGTCTGTTCCCAGCATGTACAGTGTATTGGACTGAAGAGGATATACTGTTCTTGTCAGTTCCTAAGCAGATTTGAACTAGATATGGCCCGTGTGTGTAGGAAGCCCAGTTCTTTTGTTCTGAGCAAGCTTACTGTTCAGACCCCATAGGAAACACAGTAGAGTAGAAGAGTGCTCTTTTCTCAAAAGCAGAGTGTGTTTCTTTTAAGGCGAGCTAGTGTTTGTTTCCCAGTCCTAAATGGAGTTGAATCACATGAAGTTTCTGGTCCACGAGCAAGAGTTTTTTCTGCTAAGAAGAGTCACTATTGTGCTCCCATTGTCATACACAGGGCAAATAGCACTGACATCTGTTCCCAGCATGTACAGTGTATTGGACTAAAGAGGATCTACTGTTCTTGTCAGTTTCCTAAGTAGAATTGAACTAGATATGGCCCTGTATGTAGGAAGAACAGTTCTTTTGTTCAGAGCAAGCTCACTGTTCGGACCTCATAGGAAACACAGTAGAGTAGAAGTGTGCTCTTTTCTCAAAAGCAGAATGTGTTTCTTGTAAGGCGAGCTAGCATTTGTTTCACAGTCCTAAATGGAGTTGAATCACATGCAGTTTCTGGTCCTTCGAGCAAGAGTTGTTTTCTGGTAAGAAGAGTCACTATTGCACTCCCATTGACTTACACAGGGCAAATAGCACTGGCGTCTGTTCACAGCACGTACAGTGTATTGGACTGAAGAGGATCTACTGTTCTTGTCAGTTTCCTAAGGAGAGTTGAACTAGATATGGCCCGTGTGTGTAGGAAGCACAGTTCTTTTTTTCTGAGCAAGCTCACTGTTCTGGCCCTATAGGAAACACAGTAGAGTAGAAGAGTGCTCTTTTCTCAAAAGCAGAGTGTGTTTCTTGTAAGGCGAGCTACCATTTGTTTCCCAGTCCTAAATGTAGTTGAATCATATGCAGTTGTTGGTCCCAGGATCAAGAGTTATTTTCTGGTAAGGAAAGTCACTATTGCGCTCCCATTGCCATACGCAGTACAAATAGCACTGGCGTCTGTTGCCAGCAAGTACAGTGTATTGGACTGAAGAGGAGCTACAGTTCTTGTCAGTTTCCTAAGCAGAGTTGAACTAGATATTGCCCGTGTGTGTAGGAAGCACAGTTCTTTTGTTCTGAGCAAGCTCACTGTTCTGGCCCTATGGGAAACACAGAACAGTAGAAGACTACTCTTTTCTCTAAAGCAGAGAGTGTTTCTTGTAAGGCGAGCTAGCGTTTGTTTCCCAGTCCTAAATGGAGTTGAATCACATGAAGTTTGTGGTCCTACGAGCAAGAGTTGTTTTCTGGTAAGAAGAGTCACTATTGTGCTCCCTTTGTCATACACAGGGCAAATAGCACTGGCGTCTGTTCCCAGCATGTACAGTGAATTGGACTGAAGAGGATCTACTATTCTTGTCAGTTTGCTAAGCAGAATTGAAATAGATATGGCCGTGCGTAGGAAGCACAGTTCTTTTGTTCTGAGCAAGCTCACTGTTCTGACCCTATAGGAAACACAGTAGAGTAGATGAGTGATCTTTTCTCAAATGCAGAGTGTGTTTCTTGTAAGGCGAGCTAGCGTTTGTTTCCCAGTCCTAAATGGCGTTGAATCACATGCAGTTTCTGGTTCTATGAGCAAGAGTAGTTTTCTGGTAAGAAGAGTCACTATTGCGCTCACATTGTCATACATAGTGCAAATAGCACTCGTGTCTGTTCCCAGCATGTACAGTGTATTGGACTGAAGAGGATCTACTGTTCTTGTCAGTTTCCTAAGCAGATTTGAACTAGATATGGCCCGTGTGTGTAGGAAGCACAGTTTTTTTGTTCTGAGCAAGCTTACTGTTCAGACCCCATAGGAAACACAGTAGAGTAGAAGAGTGCTCTTTTCTCAAAGCAGAGTGTGTTTCTGTTAAGGCGAGCTAGTGTTTGTTTCCCAGTCCTAAATGGAGTTGAATCCCATGCAGTTTCTGGTCCTATGAGCAAGAGTTGTTTTCTGGTAAGAAGAGTCACTATTGCGCTCCCATTGTCATACACAGGGCAAATAGCACTGGCGTCTGTTCCCAGCATGTACAGTGTATTTGACTGAAGTGGATCTACTGTTCTTGTCAGTTTCCTAAGCAGAATTGAACTAGATATGGCCGTGTGTGTAGGAAGCACAGTTCTTTTGTTCTGAGCAAGCTCACTGTTCGGACCCCTTAGGAAAAACAGTAGAGTAGAAGAGTGCCCTTTTCTCAAAAGCAGAGTGTGTTTCTTGTAAGGTGAGCTAGAGTTTGTTTCCCAGTCCTAAATGGAGTTGAATCACATGAAGTTTCTGGTCCTACGAGCAAGAGTTTTTTCTGCTAAGAAGAGTCACTATTGTGCTCCCATTGTCATACACAGGGCAAATAGCACTGACATCTGTTCCCAGCATGTACAGTGTATTGGACTGAAGAGGATCTACTGTTCTTGTCAGTTTCCTAAGTAGAATTGAACTAGATATGGCCCTGTGTGTAGGAAGAACAGTTCTTTTGTTCAGAGCAAGCTCACTGTTCGGATCTCATAGGAAACACAGTAGAGTAGAAGTGTGCTCTTTTCTCAAAAGCAGAATGTGTTTCTTGTAAGGCGAGCTAGCATTTGTTTCACAGTCCTAAATGGAGTTGAATCACAGGCAGTTTCTGGTCCTTCGAGCAAGAGTTGTTTTCTGTTAAGAAGAGTCACTATTGCACTCCCATTGACTTACACAGGGCAAATAGCACTGGCGTCTGTTCACAGCATGTACAGTGTATTGGACTGAAGAGGATCTACTGTTCTTGTCAGTTTCCTAAGGAGAGTTGAACTAGATATGGCCCGTGTGTGTAGGAAGCACAGTTCTTTTTTTCTGAGCAAGCTCACTGTTCTGGCCCTATAGGAAACACAGTAGAGTAGAAGAGTGCTCTTTTCTCAAAAGCAGAGTGTGTTTCTTGTAAGGCGAGCTACCATTTGTTTCCCAGTCCTAAATGGAGTTGAATCACATGCAATTGTTAGTCCCAGGATCAAGAGTTATTTTCTGGTAAGGAAAGAAACTATTGCGCTCCCATTGCCATATGCAGTACAAATAGCACTGGCGTCTGTTTCCAGCATTTACAGTGTATTGGACTGAAGAGGAGCTACTGTTCTTGTCAGTTTCCTAAGCAGAGTTGAACTAGATATTGCCCGTGTGTGTAGGAAGCACAGTTCTTTTGTTCTGAGCAAGCTCACTGTTCTGGCCCTATAGGAAACACAGAACAGTAGAAGAGTACTCTTTTCTCAAAAGCAGAGAGTGTTTCTTGTAAGGCGAGCTAGCGTTTGTTTCCCAGTCCTAAATGGAGTTGAATCACATGCAGTTTGTGGTCCTACGAGCAAGAGTTGTTTTCTGGTAAGAAGAGTCACTATTGTGCTCCCTTTGTCATACACAGGGCAAATAGCACTGGCGTCTGTTCCCAGCATGTACAGTGTATTGGACTGAAGAGGATCTACTGTTCTTGTCAGTTTGCTAAGCAGAATTGAAATAGATATGGCCGTGTGTAGGAAGCACAGTTTTTTTTCTTCTGAGCAAGCTCACTGTTCTGGCCCTATAGGAAACACAGTAGAGTAGATGAGTGATCTTTTCTCAAAAGCAGAGTGTGTTTCTTGTAAGGCGAGCTAGCGTTTGTTTCCCAGTCCTAAATGGCGTTGAATCACATGCAGTTTCTGGTTCTATGAGCAAGAGTAGTTTTCTGGTAAGAAGAGTCACTATTGCACTCACATTGTCATACATAGTGCAAATAGCACTCGTGTCTGTTCCCAGCATGTACAGTGTATTGGACTGAAGAGGATCTACCGTTCTTGTCAGTTTCCTAAGGAGAGTTGAACTAGATATGGCCCGTGTGTGTAGGAAGCACAGTTCTTTTTTTCTGAGCAAGCTCACTGTTCTGGCCCTATAGGAAACACAGTAGAGTAGAAGAGTGCTCTTTTCTCAAAAGCAGAGTGTGTTTCTTGTAAGGCGAGCTAGCGTTTGTTTCCCAGTCCTAAATGGAGTTGAATCACATGCAATTGTTAGTCCCACGAGCAAGAGTTATTTTCTGGTAAGGAAAGAAACTATTGCGCTCCCATTGCCATACACAGTACAAATAGCACTGGCGTCTGTTTCCAGCAATTACAGTGTATTGGACTGAAGAGGAGCTACTGTTCTTGTCAGTTTCCTAAGCAGAGTTGAACTAGATATTGCCCGTGTGTGTAGGAAGCACAGTTCTTTTGTTCTGAGCAAGCTCACTATTCTGGCCCTATAGGAAACACAGAACAGTAGAAGAGTACTCTTTTCTCAAAAGCAGAGAGTGTTTCTTGTAAAGCGAGCTAGCCTTTGTTTCCCAGTCCTAAATGGAGTTGAATCACATGCAGTTTGTGGTCCTACGAGCAAGAGTTGTTTTCTGGTAAGAAGAGTCACTATTGTGCTCCCTTTGTCATACACAGGGCAAATAGCACTGGCGTCTGTTCCCAGCATGTACAGTGAATTGGACTGAAGAGGATCTACTATTCTTGTCAGTTTGCTAAGCAGAATTGAAATAGATATGGCCGTGCGTAGGAAGCACAGTTCTTTTGTTCTGAGCAAGCTCACTGTTCTGACCCTATAGGAAACACAGTAGAGTAGATGAGTGATCTTTTCTCAAATGCAGAGTGTGTTTCTTGTAAGGCGAGCTAGCGTTTGTTTCCCAGTCCTAAATGGCGTTGAATCACATGCAGTTTCTGGTTCTATGAGCAAGAGTAGTTTTCTGGTAAGAAGAGTCACTATTGCGCTCACATTGTCATACATAGTGCAAATAGCACTCGTGTCTGTTCCCAGCATGTACAGTGTATTGGACTGAAGAGGATCTACTGTTCTTGTCAGTTTCCTAAGCAGATTTGAACTAGATATGGCCCGTGTGTGTAGGAAGCACAGTTTTTTTGTTCTGAGCAAGCTTACTGTTCAGACCCCATAGGAAACACAGTAGAGTAGAAGAGTGCTCTTTTCTCAAAGCAGAGTGTGTTTCTGTTAAGGCGAGCTAGTGTTTGTTTCCCAGTCCTAAATGGAGTTGAATCCCATGCAGTTTCTGGTCCTATGAGCAAGAGTTGTTTTCTGGTAAGAAGAGTCACTATTGCGCTCCCATTGTCATACACAGGGCAAATAGCACTGGCGTCTGTTCCCAGCATGTACAGTGTATTTGACTGAAGTGGATCTACTGTTCTTGTCAGTTTCCTAAGCAGAATTGAACTAGATATGGCCGTGTGTGTAGGAAGCACAGTTCTTTTGTTCTGAGCAAGCTCACTGTTCGGACCCCTTAGGAAAAACAGTAGAGTAGAAGAGTGCCCTTTTCTCAAAAGCAGAGTGTGTTTCTTGTAAGGTGAGCTAGAGTTTGTTTCCCAGTCCTAAATGGAGTTGAATCACATGAAGTTTCTGGTCCTACGAGCAAGAGTTTTTTCTGCTAAGAAGAGTCACTATTGTGCTCCCATTGTCATACACAGGGCAAATAGCACTGACATCTGTTCCCAGCATGTACAGTGTATTGGACTGAAGAGGATCTACTGTTCTTGTCAGTTTCCTAAGTAGAATTGAACTAGATATGGCCCTGTGTGTAGGAAGAACAGTTCTTTTGTTCAGAGCAAGCTCACTGTTCGGATCTCATAGGAAACACAGTAGAGTAGAAGTGTGCTCTTTTCTCAAAAGCAGAATGTGTTTCTTGTAAGGCGAGCTAGCATTTGTTTCACAGTCCTAAATGGAGTTGAATCACAGGCAGTTTCTGGTCCTTCGAGCAAGAGTTGTTTTCTGTTAAGAAGAGTCACTATTGCACTCCCATTGACTTACACAGGGCAAATAGCACTGGCGTCTGTTCACAGCATGTACAGTGTATTGGACTGAAGAGGATCTACTGTTCTTGTCAGTTTCCTAAGGAGAGTTGAACTAGATATGGCCCGTGTGTGTAGGAAGCACAGTTCTTTTTTTCTGAGCAAGCTCACTGTTCTGGCCCTATAGGAAACACAGTAGAGTAGAAGAGTGCTCTTTTCTCAAAAGCAGAGTGTGTTTCTTGTAAGGCGAGCTACCATTTGTTTCCCAGTCCTAAATGGAGTTGAATCACATGCAATTGTTAGTCCCAGGATCAAGAGTTATTTTCTGGTAAGGAAAGAAACTATTGCGCTCCCATTGCCATATGCAGTACAAATAGCACTGGCGTCTGTTTCCAGCATTTACAGTGTATTGGACTGAAGAGGAGCTACTGTTCTTGTCAGTTTCCTAAGCAGAGTTGAACTAGATATTGCCCGTGTGTGTAGGAAGCACAGTTCTTTTGTTCTGAGCAAGCTCACTGTTCTGGCCCTATAGGAAACACAGAACAGTAGAAGAGTACTCTTTTCTCAAAAGCAGAGAGTGTTTCTTGTAAGGCGAGCTAGCGTTTGTTTCCCAGTCCTAAATGGAGTTGAATCACATGCAGTTTGTGGTCCTACGAGCAAGAGTTGTTTTCTGGTAAGAAGAGTCACTATTGTGCTCCCTTTGTCATACACAGGGCAAATAGCACTGGCGTCTGTTCCCAGCATGTACAGTGTATTGGACTGAAGAGGATCTACTGTTCTTGTCAGTTTGCTAAGCAGAATTGAAATAGATATGGCCGTGTGTAGGAAGCACAGTTTTTTTTCTTCTGAGCAAGCTCACTGTTCTGGCCCTATAGGAAACACAGTAGAGTAGATGAGTGATCTTTTCTCAAAAGCAGAGTGTGTTTCTTGTAAGGCGAGCTAGCGTTTGTTTCCCAGTCCTAAATGGCGTTGAATCACATGCAGTTTCTGGTTCTATGAGCAAGAGTAGTTTTCTGGTAAGAAGAGTCACTATTGCACTCACATTGTCATACATAGTGCAAATAGCACTCGTGTCTGTTCCCAGCATGTACAGTGTATTGGACTGAAGAGGATCTACCGTTCTTGTCAGTTTCCTAAGGAGAGTTGAACTAGATATGGCCCGTGTGTGTAGGAAGCACAGTTCTTTTTTTCTGAGCAAGCTCACTGTTCTGGCCCTATAGGAAACACAGTAGAGTAGAAGAGTGCTCTTTTCTCAAAAGCAGAGTGTGTTTCTTGTAAGGCGAGCTAGCGTTTGTTTCCCAGTCCTAAATGGAGTTGAATCACATGCAATTGTTAGTCCCACGAGCAAGAGTTATTTTCTGGTAAGGAAAGAAACTATTGCGCTCCCATTGCCATACACAGTACAAATAGCACTGGCGTCTGTTTCCAGCAATTACAGTGTATTGGACTGAAGAGGAGCTACTGTTCTTGTCAGTTTCCTAAGCAGAGTTGAACTAGATATTGCCCGTGTGTGTAGGAAGCACAGTTCTTTTGTTCTGAGCAAGCTCACTATTCTGGCCCTATAGGAAACACAGAACAGTAGAAGAGTACTCTTTTCTCAAAAGCAGAGAGTGTTTCTTGTAAAGCGAGCTAGCCTTTGTTTCCCAGTCCTAAATGGAGTTGAATCACATGCAGTTTGTGGTCCTACGAGCAAGAGTTGTTTTCTGGTAAGAAGAGTCACTATTGTGCTCCCTTTGCCATACACAGGGCAAATAGCACTGGCGTCTGTTCCCAGCATGTACAGTGTATTGGACTGAAGAGGATCTACTGTTCTTGTCAGTTTGCTAAGCAGAATTGAAATAGATATGGCCGTGTGTAGGAAGCACAGTTTTTTTTCTTCTGAGCAAGCTCACTGTTCTGGCCCTATAGGAAACACAGTAGAGTAGATGAGTGCCCTTTTCTCAGAAGCAGAGTGTGTTTCTTGTAAGGCAAGCTAGCATTTGTTTCCCAGTCCTAAATGCAGTTGAATTAAATGCACTTTCTGGTCCTACGAGCAAGAGTTGTTTTCTGGTAAGAAGAGTCACTATTGCGCTCCCATTGCCATACACAGGGCAAATAGCACTCGTGTCTGTTCCCAGCAAGTACAGTGTATTGGACTGAAGAGGAGCTACTGTTCTTGTCAGTTTCCTAAGCAGAATTGAACTAGTTATGGCCGTGTGTGTAGGAAGCACAGTTCTTTTGTTCTGAGCAAGCTCACTGTTCGGACCCCATAGGAAACACAGTAGAGTAGAAGAGTGCCCTTTTCTCAAAAGCAGAGTGTGTTTCTTGTAAGGCGAGCTAGCGTTTGTTTCCCAGTCCTAAATGGAGTTGAATCACATGAAGTTTCTGGTCCTACGAGCAAGAGTTTTTTCTGCTAACAAGAGTCACTATTGTGCTCCCATTGTCATACACAGGGCAAATAGCACTGGTATCTGTTCCCAGCATGTACAGTGTATTGGACTGAAGAGGATCTACTGTTCTTGTCAGTTTCCTAAGTAGAATTGAACTAGATATGGCCGTGTGTGTAGGAAGCACAGTTCTTTTGTTCAGGCAAGCTCACTGTTCGGACCTCATAGGAAACACAGTAGAGTAGAAGAGTGCTCTTTTCTCAAAAGCAGAATGTGTTTCTTGTAAGGCGAGCTAGCATTTGTTTCACAGTCCTAAATGGAGTTGAATCACATGCAGTTTCTGGTCCTTCGAGCAAGAGTTGTTTTCTGGTAAGAAGAGTCACTATTGCACTCCCATTGACTTACACAGGGCAAATAGCACTGGCGTCTGTTCACAGCACGTACAGTGTATTGGACTGAAGAGGATCTACTGTTCTTGTCAGTTTCCTAAGGAGAGTTGAACTAGATATGGCCCGTGTGTGTAGGAAGCACAGTTCTTTTTTTCTGAGCAAGCTCACTGTTCTGGCCCTATAGGAAACACAGTAGAGTAGAAGAGTGCTCTTTTCTCAAAAGCAGAGTGTGTTTCTTGTAAGGCGAGCTACCATTTGTTTCCCAGTCCTAAATGTAGTTGAATCATATGCAGTTGTTGGTCCCAGGATCAAGAGTTATTTTCTGGTAAGGAAAGTCACTATTGCGCTCCCATTGCCATACGCAGTACAAATAGCACTGGCGTCTGTTGCCAGCAAGTACAGTGTATTGGACTGAAGAGGAGCTACAGTTCTTGTCAGTTTCCTAAGCAGAGTTGAACTAGATATTGCCCGTGTGTGTAGGAAGCACAGTTCTTTTGTTCTGAGCAAGCTCACTGTTCTGGCCCTATAGGAAACACAGAACAGTAGAAGACTACTCTTTTCTCTAAAGCAGAGAGTGTTTCTTGTAAGGCGAGCTAGCGTTTGTTTCCCAGTCCTAAATGGAGTTGAATCACATGAAGTTTGTGGTCCTACGAGCAAGAGTTGTTTTCTGGTAAGAAGAGTCACTATTGTGCTCCCTTTGTCATACACAGGGCAAATAGCACTGGCGTCTGTTCCCAGCATGTACAGTGAATTGGACTGAAGAGGATCTACTATTCTTGTCAGTTTGCTAAGCAGAATTGAAATAGATATGGCCGTGTGTAGGAAGCACAGTTCTTTTGTTCTGAGCAAGCTCACTGTTCTGGCCCTATAGGAAACACAGTAGAGTAGATGAGTGATCTTTTCTCAAATGCAGAGTGTGTTTCTTGTAAGGCGAGCTAGCGTTTGTTTCCCAGTCCTAAATGGCATTGAATCACATGCAGTTTCTGGTTCTATGAGCAAGAGTAGTTTTCTGGTAAGAGAGTCACTATTGCGCTCACATTGTCATACATAGTGCAAATAGCACTCGTGTCTGTTCCCAGCATGTACAGTGTATTGGACTGAAGAGGATCTACTGTTCTTGTCAGTTTCCTAAGCAGATTTGAACTAGATATGGCCTGTGTGTGTAGGAAGCACAGTTCTTTTGTTCTGAGCAAGCTTACTGTTCAGACCCCATAGGAAACACAGTAGAGTAGAAGAGTGCTCTTTTCTCAAAGCAGAGTGTGTTTCTTTTAAGGCGAGCTAGTGTTTGTTTCCCAGTCCTAAATGGAGTTGAATCCCATGCAGTTTCTGGTCCTATGAGCAAGAGTTGTTTTCTGGTAAGAAGAGTCACTATTGCGCTCCCATTGTCATACACAGGGCAAATAGCACTGGCGTCTGTTCCCAGCATGTACAGTGTATTTGACTGAAGTGGATCTACTGTTCTTGTCAGTTTCCTAAGCAGAATTGAACTAGATATGGCCGTGTGTGTAGGAAGCACAGTTCTTTTTTTCTGAGCAAGCTCACTGTTCGGACCCCTTAGGAAACACAGTAGAGTAGAAGAGTGCCCTTTTCTCAAAAGCAGAGTGTGTTTCTTGTAAGGCGAGCTACCATTTGTTTCCCAGTCCTAAATGTAGTTGAATCATATGCAGTTGTTGGTCCCAGGATCAAGAGTTATTTTCTGGTAAGGAAAGTCACTATTGCGCTCCCATTGCCATACGCAGTACAAATAGCACTGGCGTCTGTTGCCAGCAAGTACAGTGTATTGGACTGAAGAGGAGCTACAGTTCTTGTCAGTTTCCTAAGCAGAGTTGAACTAGATATTGCCCGTGTGTGTAGGAAGCACAGTTCTTTTGTTCTGAGCAAGCTCACTGTTCTGGCCCTATAGGAAACACAGAACAGTAGAAGACTACTCTTTTCTCTAAAGCAGAGAGTGTTTCTTGTAAGGCGAGCTAGCGTTTGTTTCCCAGTCCTAAATGGAGTTGAATCACATGAAGTTTGTGGTCCTACGAGCAAGAGTTGTTTTCTGGTAAGAAGAGTCACTATTGTGCTCCCTTTGTCATACACAGGGCAAATAGCACTGGCGTCTGTTCCCAGCATGTACAGTGAATTGGACTGAAGAGGATCTACTATTCTTGTCAGTTTGCTAAGCAGAATTGAAATAGATATGGCCGTGTGTAGGAAGCACAGTTCTTTTGTTCTGAGCAAGCTCACTGTTCTGGCCCTATAGGAAACACAGTAGAGTAGATGAGTGATCTTTTCTCAAATGCAGAGTGTGTTTCTTGTAAGGCGAGCTAGCGTTTGTTTCCCAGTCCTAAATGGCATTGAATCACATGCAGTTTCTGGTTCTATGAGCAAGAGTAGTTTTCTGGTAAGAGAGTCACTATTGCGCTCACATTGTCATACATAGTGCAAATAGCACTCGTGTCTGTTCCCAGCATGTACAGTGTATTGGACTGAAGAGGATCTACTGTTCTTGTCAGTTTCCTAAGCAGATTTGAACTAGATATGGCCTGTGTGTGTAGGAAGCACAGTTCTTTTGTTCTGAGCAAGCTTACTGTTCAGACCCCATAGGAAACACAGTAGAGTAGAAGAGTGCTCTTTTCTCAAAGCAGAGTGTGTTTCTTTTAAGGCGAGCTAGTGTTTGTTTCCCAGTCCTAAATGGAGTTGAATCCCATGCAGTTTCTGGTCCTATGAGCAAGAGTTGTTTTCTGGTAAGAAGAGTCACTATTGCGCTCCCATTGTCATACACAGGGCAAATAGCACTGGCGTCTGTTCCCAGCATGTACAGTGTATTTGACTGAAGTGGATCTACTGTTCTTGTCAGTTTCCTAAGCAGAATTGAACTAGATATGGCCGTGTGTGTAGGAAGCACAGTTCTTTTTTTCTGAGCAAGCTCACTGTTCGGACCCCTTAGGAAACACAGTAGAGTAGAAGAGTGCCCTTTTCTCAAAAGCAGAGTGTGTTTCTTGTAAGGTGAGCTAGAGTTTGTTTCCCAGTCCTAAATGGAGTTGAATCACATGAAGTTTCTGGTCCTACGAGCAAGAGTTTTTTCTGCTAAGAAGAGTCACTATTGTGCTCCCATTGTCATACACAGGGCAAATAGCACTGACATCTGTTCCCAGCATGTACAGTGTATTGGACTGAAGAGGATCTACTGTTCTTGTCAGTTTCCTAAGTAGAATTGAACTAGATATGGCCCAGTGTGTAGGAAGAACAGTTCTTTTGTTCAGAGCAAGCTCACTGTTCGGATCTCATAGGAAACACAGTAGAGTAGAAGTGTGCTCTTTTCTCAAAAGCAGAATGTGTTTCTTGTAAGGCGAGCTAGCATTTGTTTCACAGTCCTAAATGGAGTTGAATCACATGCAGTTTCTGGTCCTTCGAGCAAGAGTTGTTTTCTGTTAAGAAGAGTCACTATTGCACTCCCATTGACTTACACAGGGCAAATAGCACTGTCGTCTGTTCACAGCATGTACAGTGTATTGGACTGAAGAGGATCTACTGTTCTTGTCAGTTTCCTAAGGAGAGTTGAACTAGATATGGCCCGTGTGTGTAGGAAGCACAGTTCTTTTTTTCTGAGCAAGCTCACTGTTCTGGCCCTATAGGAAACACAGTAGAGTAGAAGAGTGCTCTTTTCTCAAAAGCAGAGTGTGTTTCTTGTAAGGCGAGCTACCATTTGTTTCCCAGTCCTAAATGGAGTTGAATCACATGCAGTTGTTGGTCCCAGGAGCAAGAGGTATTTTCTGGTAAGGAAAGTCACTATTGCGCTCCCATTGCCATACGCAGTACAAATAGCACTGGCGTCTGTTGCCAGCAAGTACAGTGTATTGGACTGAAAAGGAGCTACAGTTCTTGTCAGTTTCCTAAGCAGAGTTGAACTAGATATTGCCCGTGTGTGTAGGCAGCACAGTTCTTTTGTTCTGAGCAAGCTCACTGTTCCGGCCCTATAGGAAACACAGAACAGTAGAAGAGTACTCTTTTCTCTAAAGCAGAGTGTGTTTCTTGTAAGGCGAGCTAGTGTTTGTTTCCCAGTCCTAAATGGAGTTGAATCACATGCAGTTTGTGGTCCTACGAGCAAGAGTTGTTTTCTGGTAAGAAGAGTCACTATTGTGCTCCCTTTGTCATACAATGGGCAAATAGCACTTGCGTCTGTTCCCAGCATGTACAGTGAATTGGACTGAAGAGGATCTACTGTTCTTGTCAGTTTGCTAAGCAGAATTGAAATAGATATGGCCGTGTGTAGGAAGCACAGTTCTTTTGTTCTGAGCAAGCTCACTGTTCTGGCCCTATAGGAAACACAGTAGAGTAGATGAGTGATCTTTTCTCAAAAGCAGAGTGCGTTTCTTGTAAGGCGAGCTAGCGTTTGTTTCCCAGTCCTAAATGGCGTTGAATCACATGCAGTTTCTGGTCCTATGAGCAAGAGTAGTTTTCTGGTAAGAAGAGTCACTATTGCGCTCACATTGTCATACATAGTGCAAATAGCACTCGTGTCTGTTCCTAGCATGTACAGTGTATTGGACTGAAGAGGAGCTACTGTTCTTGTCAGTTTCCTAAGCAGAGTTGAACTACATATGGTCCGTGTGTGTAGGAAGCACAGTTCTTTTGTTCTGAGCAAGCTTACTGTTGAGACCCCATAGGAAACACAGTAGAGTAGAAGAGTGCTCTTTTCTCAAAAGCAGAATGTGTTTCTTGTAAGGCGAGCTAGCATTTGTTTCACAGTCCTAAATGGAGTTGAATCACATGCAGTTTCTGGTCCTTCGAGCAAGAGTTGTTTTCTGGTAAGAAGAGTCACTATTGCACTCCCATTGACTTACACAGGGCAAATAGCACTGGCGTCTGTTCACAGCACGTACAGTGTATTGGACTGAAGAGGATCTACTGTTCTTGTCAGTTTCCTAAGGAGAGTTGAACTAGATATGGCCCGTGTGTGTAGGAAGCACAGTTCTTTTTTTCTGAGCAAGCTCACTGTTCTGGCCCTATAGGAAACACAGTAGAGTAGAAGAGTGCTCTTTTCTCAAAAGCAGAGTGTGTTTCTTGTAAGGCGAGCTACCATTTGTTTCCCAGTCCTAAATGTAGTTGAATCATATGCAGTTGTTGGTCCCAGGATCAAGAGTTATTTTCTGGTAAGGAAAGTCACTATTGCGCTCCCATTGCCATACGCAGTACAAATAGCACTGGCGTCTGTTGCCAGCAAGTACAGTGTATTGGACTGAAGAGGAGCTACAGTTCTTGTCAGTTTCCTAAGCAGAGTTGAACTAGATATTGCCCGTGTGTGTAGGAAGCACAGTTCTTTTGTTCTGAGCAAGCTCACTGTTCTGGCCCTATAGGAAACACAGAACAGTAGAAGACTACTCTTTTCTCTAAAGCAGAGAGTGTTTCTTGTAAGGCGAGCTAGCGTTTGTTTCCCAGTCCTAAATGGAGTTGAATCACATGAAGTTTGTGGTCCTACGAGCAAGAGTTGTTTTCTGGTAAGAAGAGTTACTATTGTGCTCCCTTTGTCATACACAGGGCAAATAGCACTGGCGTCTGTTCCCAGCATGTACAGTGAATTGGACTGAAGAGGATCTACTATTCTTGTCAGTTTGCTAAGCAGAATTGAAATAGATATGGCCGTGTGTAGGAAGCACAGTTCTTTTGTTCTGAGCAAGCTCACTGTTCTGGCCCTATAGGAAACACAGTAGAGTAGATGAGTGATCTTTTCTCAAATGCAGAGTGTGTTTCTTGTAAGGCGAGCTAGCGTTTGTTTCCCAGTCCTAAATGGCATTGAATCACATGCAGTTTCTGGTTCTATGAGCAAGAGTAGTTTTCTGGTAAGAGAGTCACTATTGCGCTCACATTGTCATACATAGTGCAAATAGCACTCGTGTCTGTTCCCAGCATGTACAGTGTATTGGACTGAAGAGGATCTACTGTTCTTGTCAGTTTCCTAAGCAGATTTGAACTAGATATGGCCTGTGTGTGTAGGAAGCACAGTTCTTTTGTTCTGAGCAAGCTTACTGTTCAGACCCCATAGGAAACACAGTAGAGTAGAAGAGTGCTCTTTTCTCAAAGCAGAGTGTGTTTCTTTTAAGGCGAGCTAGTGTTTGTTTCCCAGTCCTAAATGGAGTTGAATCCCATGCAGTTTCTGGTCCTATGAGCAAGAGTTGTTTTCTGGTAAGAAGAGTCACTATTGCGCTCCCATTGTCATACACAGGGCAAATAGCACTGGCGTCTGTTCCCAGCATGTACAGTGTATTTGACTGAAGTGGATCTACTGTTCTTGTCAGTTTCCTAAGCAGAATTGAACTAGATATGGCCGTGTGTGTAGGAAGCACAGTTCTTTTTTTCTGAGCAAGCTCACTGTTCGGACCCCTTAGGAAACACAGTAGAGTAGAAGAGTGCCCTTTTCTCAAAAGCAGAGTGTGTTTCTTGTAAGGTGAGCTAGAGTTTGTTTCCCAGTCCTAAATGGAGTTGAATCACATGAAGTTTCTGGTCCTACGAGCAAGAGTTTTTTCTGCTAAGAAGAGTCACTATTGTGCTCCCATTGTCATACACAGGGCAAATAGCACTGACATCTGTTCCCAGCATGTACAGTGTATTGGACTGAAGAGGATCTACTGTTCTTGTCAGTTTCCTAAGTAGAATTGAACTAGATATGGCCCTGTGTGTAGGAAGAACAGTTCTTTTGTTCAGAGCAAGCTCACTGTTCGGATCTCATAGGAAACACAGTAGAGTAGAAGTGTGCTCTTTTCTCAAAAGCAGAATGTGTTTCTTGTAAGGCGAGCTAGCATTTGTTTCACAGTCCTAAATGGAGTTGAATCACATGCAGTTTCTGGTCCTTCGAGCAAGAGTTGTTTTCTGTTAAGAAGAGTCACTATTGCACTCCCATTGACTTACACAGGGCAAATAGCACTGTCGTCTGTTCACAGCATGTACAGTGTATTGGACTGAAGAGGATCTACTGTTCTTGTCAGTTTCCTAAGGAGAGTTGAACTAGATATGGCCCGTGTGTGTAGGAAGCACAGTTCTTTTTTTCTGAGCAAGCTCACTGTTCTGGCCCTATAGGAAACACAGTAGAGTAGAAGAGTGCTCTTTTCTCAAAAGCAGAGTGTGTTTCTTGTAAGGCGAGCTACCATTTGTTTCCCAGTCCTAAATGGAGTTGAATCACATGCAGTTGTTGGTCCCAGGAGCAAGAGGTATTTTCTGGTAAGGAAAGTCACTATTGCGCTCCCATTGCCATACGCAGTACAAATAGCACTGGCGTCTGTTGCCAGCAAGTACAGTGTATTGGACTGAAAAGGAGCTACAGTTCTTGTCAGTTTCCTAAGCAGAGTTGAACTAGATATTGCCCGTGTGTGTAGGAAGCACAGTTCTTTTGTTCTGAGCAAGCTCACTGTTCCGGCCCTATAGGAAACACAGAACAGTAGAAGAGTACTCTTTTCTCTAAAGCAGAGTGTGTTTCTTGTAAGGCGAGCTAGTGTTTGTTTCCCAGTCTAAATGGAGTTGAATCACATGCAGTTTGTGGTCCTACGAGCAAGAGTTGTTTTCTGGTAAGAAGAGTCACTATTGTGCTCCCTTTGTCATACAATGGGCAAATAGCACTTGCGTCTGTTCCCAGCATGTACAGTGAATTGGACTGAAGAGGATCTACTGTTCTTGTCAGTTTGCTAAGCAGAATTGAAATAGATATGGCCGTGTGTAGGAAGCACAGTTCTTTTGTTCTGAGCAAGCTCACTGTTCTGGCCCTATAGGAAACACAGTAGAGTAGATGAGTGATCTTTTCTCAAAAGCAGAGTGCGTTTCTTGTAAGGCGAGCTAGCGTTTGTTTCCCAGTCCTAAATGGCGTTGAATCACATGCAGTTTCTGGTCCTATGAGCAAGAGTAGTTTTCTGGTAAGAAGAGTCACTATTGCGCTCACATTGTCATACATAGTGCAAATAGCACTCGTGTCTGTTCCTAGCATGTACAGTGTATTGGACTGAAGAGGAGCTACTGTTCTTGTCAGTTTCCTAAGCAGAGTTGAACTACATATGGTCCGTGTGTGTAGGAAGCACAGTTCTTTTGTTCTGAGCAAGCTTACTGTTGAGACCCCATAGGAAACACAGTAGAGTAGAAGAGTGCTCTTTTCTCAAAAGCAGAGTGTGTTTCTTTTAAGGCGAGCTAGTGTTTGTTTCCCAGTCCTAAATGGAGTTGAATCCCATGGAGTTTCTGGTCCTATGAGCAAGAGTTGTTTTCTGGTAAGAAGAGTCACTATTGCGCTCCCATTGTCATACACAGGGCAAATAGCACTGGCGTCTGTTCCCAGCATGTACAGTGTATTTGACTGAAGTGGATCTACTGTTCTTGTCAGTTTCCTAAGCAGAATTGAACTAGATATGGCCGTGTGTGTAGGAAGCACAGTTCTTTTGTTCTGAGCAAGCTCACTGTTCGGACCCCATAGGAAACACAGTAGAGTAGAAGAGTGCCCTTTTCTCAAAAGCAGAGTGTGTTTCTTGTAAGGCGAGCTAGAGTTGTTTCCCAGTCCTAAATGGAGTTGAATCACATGAAGTTTCTGGTCCTATGAGCAAGAGTTTTTTCTGCTAAGAAGAGTCACTATTGTGCTCCCATTGTCATACACAGGGCAAATAGCACTGACATCTGTTCCCAGCATGTACAGTGTATTGGACTGAAGAGGATCTACACTTCTTGTCAGTTTCCTAAGTAGAATTGAACTAGATATGGCCCTGTGTGTAGGAAGAACAGTTCTTTTGTTCAGAGCAAGCTCACTGTTCGGACCTCATAGGAAACACAGTAGAGTAGAAGTGTGCTCTTTTCTCAAAAGCAGAGTGTGTTTCTTGTAAGGCGAGCTACCGTTTGTTTCCCAGTCCTAAATGGAGTTGAATCACATGCAGTTTCTGGTCCTTCGAGCAAGAGTTGTTTTCTGGTAAGAAGAGTCACTATTGCACTCCCATTGACTTACACAGGGCAAATAGCACTGGCGTCTGTTCACAGCATGTACAGTGTATTGGACTGAAGAGGATCTACTGTTCTTGTCAGTTTCCTAAGGAGAGTTGAACTAGATATGGCCCGTGTGTGTAGGAAGCACAGTTCTTTTTTTCTGAGCAAGCTCACTGTTCTGGCCCTATAGAAAACACAGTAGAGTAGAAGAGTGCTCTTTTCTCAAAAGCAGAGTGTGTTTCTTGTAAGGCGAGCTACCGTTTGTTTCCCAGTCCTAAATGGAGTTGAATCACATGCAATTGTTAGTCCCACGAGCAAGAGTTATTTTCTGGTAAGGAAAGTCACTATTGCGCTCCCATTGCCATACGCAGTACAAATAGCACTGGCGTCTGTTTCCAGCAATTACAGTGTATTGGACTGAAGAGGAGCTACTGTTCTTGTCAGTTTCCTAAGCAGAGTTGAACTAGATATTGCCCATGTGTGTAGGAAGCACACTTCTTTTGTTCTGAGCAAGCTCACTGTTCTGGCCCTATAGGAAACACAGAACAGTAGAAGAGTACTCTTTTCTCAAAAGCAGAGAGTGTTTCTTGTAAGGCGAGCTAGCGTTTGTTTCCCAGTCCTAAATGGAGTTGAATCACATGCAGTTTGTGGTCCTACGAGCAAGAGTTGTTTTCTGGTAAGAAGAGTCACTATTGTGCTCCCATTGTCATACACAGTGCAAATAGCACTGGCGTCTGTTCCCAGCATGTACAGTGTATTGGACTGAAGAGGATCTACTGTTCTTGTCAGTTTGCTAAGCAGAATTGAAATAGATATGGCCGTGTGTAGGAAGCACAGTTCTTTTGTTCTGAGCAAGCTCACTGTTCTGGCCCTATAGGAAACACAGTAGAGTAGATGAGTGATCTTTTCTCAAAAGCAGAGTGTGTTTCTTGTAAGGCGAGCTAGCGTTTGTTTCCCAGTCCTAAATGGCGTTGAATCACATGCAGTTTCTGGTTCTATGAGCAAGAGTAGTTTTCTGGTAAGAAGAGTCACTATTGCACTCACATTGTCATACATAGTGCAAATAGCACTCGTGTCTGTTCCCAGCATGTACAGTGTATTGGACTGAAGAGGATCTACCGTTCTTGTCAGTTTTCTAAGCAGAGTTGAACTAGATATGGCCCGTGTGTGTAGGAAGCACAGTTCTTTTGTTCTGAGCAAGCTTACTGTTCAGACCCCATAGGAAACACAGTAGAGTAGAAGAGTGCTCTTTTCTCAAAAGCAGAGTGTGTTTCTTGTAAGGTGAGCTACCGTTTGTTTCCCAGTCCTAAATGGAGTTGAATCACATGCAGTTTCTGGTCCTTCGAGCAAGAGTTGTTTTCTGTTAAGAAGAGTCACTATTGCACTCCCATTGACTTACACAGGGCAAATAGCACTGGCGTCTGTTCACAGCATGTACAGAGTATTGGACTGAAGAGGATCTACTGTTCTTGTCAGTTTCCTAAGGAGAGTTGAACTAGATATGGCCCGTGTGTGTAGGAAGCACAGTTCTTTTTTTCTGAACCAGCTCACTGTTCTGGCCCTATAGGAAACACAGTAGAGTAGAAGAGTGCTCTTTTCTCAAAAGCAGAGTGTGTTTCTTGTAAGGCGAGCTACCATTTGTTTCCCAGTCCTAAATGGAGTTGAATCACATGCAGTTGTTGGTCCCAGGAGCAAGAGTTATTTTCTGGTAAGGAAAGTCACTATTGCGCTCCCATTGCCATACGCAGTACAAATAGCACTGGCGTCTGTTGCCAGCAAGTACAGTGTATTGGACTGAAGAGGAGCTACAGTTCTTGTCAGTTTCCTAAGCAGAGTTGAACTAGATATTGCCCGTGTGTGTAGGAAGCACAGTTCTTTTGTTCTGAGCAAGCTCACTGTTTTGGCCCTATAGGAAACACAGAACAGTAGAAGAGTACTCTTTTCTCTAAAGCAGAGTGTGTTTCTTGTAAGGCGAGCTAGCGTTTGTTTCATAGTCCTAAATGGAGTTGAATCACATGCAGTTTGTGGTCCTACGAGCAAGAGTTGTTTTCTGGTAAGAAGAGTCACTATTGTGCTCCCTTTGTCATACAATGGGCAAATAGCACTTGCGTCTGTTCCCAGCATGTACAGTGAATTGGACTGAAGAGGATCTACTGTTCTTGTCAGTTTGCTAAGCAGAATTGAAATAGATATGGCCGTGTGTAGGAAGCACAGTTCTTTTGTTCTGAGCAAGCTCACTGTTCTGGCCCTATAGGAAACACAGTAGAGTAGATGAGTGATCTTTTCTCAAAAGCAGAGTGCGTTTCTTGTAAGGCGAGCTAGCGTTTGTTTCCCAGTCCTAAATGGCGTTGAATCACATGCAGTTTCTGGTCCTATGAGCAAGAGTAGTTTTCTGGTAAGAAGAGTCACTATTGTGCTCACATTGTCATACATAGTGCAAATAGCACTCGTGTCTGTTCCCAGCATGTATAGTGTATTGGACTGAAGAGGATCTACTGTTCTTGTCAGTTTCCTAAGCAGATTTGAACTAGATATGGCCCGTGTGTGTAGGAAGCACAGTTCTTTTGTTCTGAGCAAGCTTACTGTTGAGACCCCATAGGAAACACAGTAGAGTAGAAGAGTGCTCTTTTCTCAAAAGCAGAGTGTGTTTCTTTTAAGGCGAGCTAGTGTTTGTTTCCCAGTCCTAAATGGAGTTGAATCCCATGGAGTTTCTGGTCCTATGAGCAAGAGTTGTTTTCTGGTAAGAAGAGTCACTATTGCGCTCCCATTGTCATACACAGGGCAAATAGCACTGGCGTCTGTTCCCAGCATGTACAGTGTATTTGACTGAAGTGGATCTACTGTTCTTGTCAGTTTCCTAAGCAGAATTGAACTAGATATGGCCGTGTGTGTAGGAAGCACAGTTCTTTTGTTCTGAGCAAGCTCACTGTTCGGACCCCATAGGAAACACAGTAGAGTAGAAGAGTGCCCTTTTCTCAAAAGCAGAGTGTGTTTCTTGTAAGGCGAGCTAGAGTTTGTTTCCCAGTCCTAAATGGAGTTGAATCACATGAAGTTTCTGGTCCTACGAGCAAGAGTTTTTTCTGCTAAGAAGAGTCACTATTGTGCTCCCATTGTCATACACAGAGCAAATAGCACTGACATCTGTTCCCAGCATGTACAGTGTATTGGACTGAAGAGGATCTACTGTTCTTGTCAGTTTCCTAAGTAGAATTGAACTAGATATGGCCCTGTGTGTAGGAAGAACAGTTCTTTTGTTCAGAGCAAGCTCACTGTTCGGACCTCATGGGAAACACAGTAGAGTAGAAGTGTGCTCTTTTCTCAAAAGCAGAGTGTGTTTCTTGTAAGGCGAGCTACCGTTTGTTTCCCAGTCCTAAATGGAGTTGAATCACATGCAGTTTCTGGTCCTATGAGCAAGAGTTGTTTTCTGGTAAGAAGAATCACTATTGCGCTCCCATTGTCATACACAGGGCAAATAGCACTGACGTCTGTTCCCAGCATGTAGAGTGTATTGGACTGAAGAGGATCTAATGTTCTTGTCAGTTTCCTAAGGAGAGTTGAATTAGATATGGCCCGTGTGTGTAGGAAGCACAGTTCTTTTTTTCTGAGCAAGCTCACTGTTCTGGCCCTATAGGAAACACAGTAGAGTAGAAGAGTGCTCTTTTCTCAAAAGCAGAGTGTGTTTCTTGTAAGGCGAGCTACCATTTGTTTCCCAGTCCTAAATGGAGTTGAATCACATGCAGTTGTTGGTCCCAGGAGCAAGAGTTATTTTCTTGTAAGGAAAGTCACTATTGCGCTCCCATTGCCATACGCAGTACAAATAGCACTGGCGTCTGTTGCCAGCAAGTACAGTGTATTGGACTGAAGAGGAGCTACAGTTCTTGTCAGTTTCCTAAGCAGAGTTGAACTAGATATTGCCCGTGTGTGTAGGAAGCACAGTTCTTTTGTTCTGAGCAAGCTCAATGTTCTGGCCCTATAGGAAACACAGAACAGTAGAAGAGTACTCTTTTCTCTAAAGCAGAGTGTGTTTCTTGTAAGGCGAGCTAGCGTTTGTTTCCCAGTCCTAAATGGAGTTGAATCACATGCAGTTTGTGGTCCTACGACAAGAGTTGTTTTCTGGTAAGAAGAGTCACTATTGTGCTCCCTTTGTCATACAATGGGCAAATAGCACTTGCGTCTGTTCCCAGCATGTACAGTGAATTGGACTGAAGAGGATCTACTGTTCTTGTCAGTTTGCTAAGCAGAATTGAAATAGATATGGCCGTGTGTAGGAAGCACAGTTCTTTTGTTCTGAGCAAGCTCACTGTTCTGGCCCTATAGGAAACACAGTAGAGTAGATGAGTGATCTTTTCTCAAAAGCAGAGTGCGTTTCTTGTAAGGTGAGCTAGCGTTTGTTTCCCAGTCCTAAATGGCGTTGAATCACATGCAGTTTCTGGTCCTATGAGCAAGAGTAGTTTTCTGGTAAGAAGAGTCACTATTGCGCTCACATTGTCATACATAGTGCAAATAGCACTCGTGTCTGTTCCCAGCATGTACAGTGTATTGGACTGAAGAGGATCTACTGTTCTTGTCAGTTTCCTAAGCAGATTTGAACTAGATATGGCCCGTGTGTGTAGGAAGCACAGTTCTTTTGTTCTGAGCAAGCTTACTGTTGAGACCCCATAGGAAACACAGTAGAGTAGAAGAGTGCTCTTTTCTCAAAAGCAGAGTGTGTTTCTTTTAAGGCGAGCTAGTGTTTGTTTCCCAGTCCTAAATGGAGTTGAATCCCATGGAGTTTCTGGTCCTATGAGCAAGAGTTGTTTTCTGGTAAGAAGAGTCACTATTGTGCTCCCATTGTCATACACAGGGCAAATAGCACTGGCGTCTGTTCCCAGCATGTACAGTGTATTTGACTGAAGTGGATCTACTGTTCTTGTCAGTTTCCTAAGCAGAATTGAACTAGATATGGCCGTGTGTGTAGGAAGCACAGTTCTTTTGTTCTGAGCAAGCTCACTGTTCGGACCCCATAGGAAACACAGTAGAGTAGAAGAGTGCCCTTTTCTCAAAAGCAGAGTGTGTTTCTTGTAAGGCGAGCTAGAGTTTGTTTCCCAGTCCTAAATGGAGTTGAATCACATGAAGTTTCTGGTCCTACGAGTAAGAGTTTTTTCTGCTAAGAAGAGTCACTATTGTGCTCCCATTGTCATACACAGGGCAAATAGCACTGACATCTGTTCCCAGCATGTACAGTGTATTGGACTGAAGAGGATCTACTGTTCTTGTCAGTTTCCTAAGTAGAATTGAACTAGATATGGCCCTGTGTGTAGGAAGAACAGTTCTTTTGTTCAGAGCAAGCTCAATGTTCGGACCTCATAGGAAACACAGTAGAGTAGAAGTGTGCTCTTTTCTCAAAAGCAGAGTGTGTTTCTTGTAAGGCGAGCTACCGTTTGTTTCCCAGTCCTAAATGGAGTTGAATCACATGCAATTGTTAGTCCCACGAGCAAGAGTTATTTTCTGGTAAGGAAAGTCACTATTGCGCTCCCATTGCCATACGCAGTACAAATAGCACTGGCGTCTGTTTCCAGCAATTACAGTGTATTGGACTGAAGAGGAGCTACTGTTCTTGTCAGTTTCCTAAGCAGAGTTGAACTAGATATTGCCCGTGTGTGTAGGAAGCACAGTTCTTTTGTTCTGAGCAAGCTCACTGTTCTGGCCCTATAGGAAACACAGAACAGTAGAAGAGTACTCTTTTCTCAAAAGCAGAGAGTGTTTCTTGTAAGGCGAGCTAGCGTTTGTTTCCCAGTCCTAAATGGAGTTGAATCACATGCAGTTTGTGGTCCTACGAGCAAGAGTTGTTTTCTGGTAAGAAGAGTCACTATTGTGCTCCCATTGTCATACACAGTGCAAATAGCACTGGCGTCTGTTCCCAGCATGTACAGTGTATTGGACTGAAGAGGATCTACCGTTCTTGTCAGTTTTCTAAGCAGAGTTGAACTAGATATGGCCCGTGTGTGTAGGAAGCACAGTTCTTTTGTTCTGAGCAAGCTTACTGTTCAGACCCCATAGGAAACACAGTAGAGTAGAAGAGTGCTCTTTTCTCAAAAGCAGAGTGTGTTTCTTTTAAGGCGAGCTAGAGTTTGTTTCCCAGTCCTAAATGGAGTTGAATCACATGAAGTTTCTGGTCCTACGAGCAAGAGTTTTTTCTGCTAAGAAGAGTCACTATTGTGCTCCCATTGTCATACACAGGGCAAATAGCACTGACATCTGTTCCCAGCATGTACAGTGTATTGGACTGAAGAGGATCTACTGTTCTTGTCAGTTTCCTAAGTAGAATTGAACTAGATATGGCCCTGTGTGTAGGAAGAACAGTTCTTTTGTTCAGAGCAAGCTCACTGTTCGGATCTCATAGGAAACACAGTAGAGTAGAAGTGTGCTCTTTTCTCAAAAGCAGAATGTGTTTCTTGTAAGGCGAGCTAGCATTTGTTTCACAGTCCTAAATGGAGTTGAATCACATGCAGTTTCTGGTCCTTCGAGCAAGAGTTGTTTTCTGTTAAGAAGAGTCACTATTGCACTCCCATTGACTTACACAGGGCAAATAGCACTGTCGTCTGTTCACAGCATGTACAGTGTATTGGACTGAAGAGGATCTACTGTTCTTGTCAGTTTCCTAAGGAGAGTTGAACTAGATATGGCCCGTGTGTGTAGGAAGCACAGTTCTTTTTTTCTGAGCAAGCTCACTGTTCTGGCCCTATAGGAAACACAGTAGAGTAGAAGAGTGCTCTTTTCTCAAAAGCAGAGTGTGTTTCTTGTAAGGCGAGCTACCATTTGTTTCCCAGTCCTAAATGGAGTTGAATCACATGCAGTTGTTGGTCCCAGGAGCAAGAGGTATTTTCTGGTAAGGAAAGTCACTATTGCGCTCCCATTGCCATACGCAGTACAAATAGCACTGGCGTCTGTTGCCAGCAAGTACAGTGTATTGGACTGAAAAGGAGCTACAGTTCTTGTCAGTTTCCTAAGCAGAGTTGAACTAGATATTGCCCGTGTGTGTAGGAAGCACAGTTCTTTTGTTCTGAGCAAGCTCACTGTTCCGGCCCTATAGGAAACACAGAACAGTAGAAGAGTACTCTTTTCTCTAAAGCAGAGTGTGTTTCTTGTAAGGCGAGCTAGTGTTTGTTTCCCAGTCTAAATGGAGTTGAATCACATGCAGTTTGTGGTCCTACGAGCAAGAGTTGTTTTCTGGTAAGAAGAGTCACTATTGTGCTCCCTTTGTCATACAATGGGCAAATAGCACTTGCGTCTGTTCCCAGCATGTACAGTGAATTGGACTGAAGAGGATCTACTGTTCTTGTCAGTTTGCTAAGCAGAATTGAAATAGATATGGCCGTGTGTAGGAAGCACAGTTCTTTTGTTCTGAGCAAGCTCACTGTTCTGGCCCTATAGGAAACACAGTAGAGTAGATGAGTGATCTTTTCTCAAAAGCAGAGTGCGTTTCTTGTAAGGCGAGCTAGCGTTTGTTTCCCAGTCCTAAATGGCGTTGAATCACATGCAGTTTCTGGTCCTATGAGCAAGAGTAGTTTTCTGGTAAGAAGAGTCACTATTGCGCTCACATTGTCATACATAGTGCAAATAGCACTCGTGTCTGTTCCTAGCATGTACAGTGTATTGGACTGAAGAGGAGCTACTGTTCTTGTCAGTTTCCTAAGCAGAGTTGAACTACATATGGTCCGTGTGTGTAGGAAGCACAGTTCTTTTGTTCTGAGCAAGCTTACTGTTGAGACCCCATAGGAAACACAGTAGAGTAGAAGAGTGCTCTTTTCTCAAAAGCAGAGTGTGTTTCTTTTAAGGCGAGCTAGTGTTTGTTTCCCAGTCCTAAATGGAGTTGAATCCCATGGAGTTTCTGGTCCTATGAGCAAGAGTTGTTTTCTGGTAAGAAGAGTCACTATTGCGCTCCCATTGTCATACACAGGGCAAATAGCACTGGCGTCTGTTCCCAGCATGTACAGTGTATTTGACTGAAGTGGATCTACTGTTCTTGTCAGTTTCCTAAGCAGAATTGAACTAGATATGGCCGTGTGTGTAGGAAGCACAGTTCTTTTGTTCTGAGCAAGCTCACTGTTCGGACCCCATAGGAAACACAGTAGAGTAGAAGAGTGCCCTTTTCTCAAAAGCAGAGTGTGTTTCTTGTAAGGCGAGCTAGAGTTGTTTCCCAGTCCTAAATGGAGTTGAATCACATGAAGTTTCTGGTCCTATGAGCAAGAGTTTTTTCTGCTAAGAAGAGTCACTATTGTGCTCCCATTGTCATACACAGGGCAAATAGCACTGACATCTGTTCCCAGCATGTACAGTGTATTGGACTGAAGAGGATCTACACTTCTTGTCAGTTTCCTAAGTAGAATTGAACTAGATATGGCCCTGTGTGTAGGAAGAACAGTTCTTTTGTTCAGAGCAAGCTCACTGTTCGGACCTCATAGGAAACACAGTAGAGTAGAAGTGTGCTCTTTTCTCAAAAGCAGAGTGTGTTTCTTGTAAGGCGAGCTACCGTTTGTTTCCCAGTCCTAAATGGAGTTGAATCACATGCAGTTTCTGGTCCTTCGAGCAAGAGTTGTTTTCTGGTAAGAAGAGTCACTATTGCACTCCCATTGACTTACACAGGGCAAATAGCACTGGCGTCTGTTCACAGCATGTACAGTGTATTGGACTGAAGAGGATCTACTGTTCTTGTCAGTTTCCTAAGGAGAGTTGAACTAGATATGGCCCGTGTGTGTAGGAAGCACAGTTCTTTTTTTCTGAGCAAGCTCACTGTTCTGGCCCTATAGAAAACACAGTAGAGTAGAAGAGTGCTCTTTTCTCAAAAGCAGAGTGTGTTTCTTGTAAGGCGAGCTACCGTTTGTTTCCCAGTCCTAAATGGAGTTGAATCACATGCAATTGTTAGTCCCACGAGCAAGAGTTATTTTCTGGTAAGGAAAGTCACTATTGCGCTCCCATTGCCATACGCAGTACAAATAGCACTGGCGTCTGTTTCCAGCAATTACAGTGTATTGGACTGAAGAGGAGCTACTGTTCTTGTCAGTTTCCTAAGCAGAGTTGAACTAGATATTGCCCATGTGTGTAGGAAGCACACTTCTTTTGTTCTGAGCAAGCTCACTGTTCTGGCCCTATAGGAAACACAGAACAGTAGAAGAGTACTCTTTTCTCAAAAGCAGAGAGTGTTTCTTGTAAGGCGAGCTAGCGTTTGTTTCCCAGTCCTAAATGGAGTTGAATCACATGCAGTTTGTGGTCCTACGAGCAAGAGTTGTTTTCTGGTAAGAAGAGTCACTATTGTGCTCCCATTGTCATACACAGTGCAAATAGCACTGGCGTCTGTTCCCAGCATGTACAGTGTATTGGACTGAAGAGGATCTACTGTTCTTGTCAGTTTGCTAAGCAGAATTGAAATAGATATGGCCGTGTGTAGGAAGCACAGTTCTTTTGTTCTGAGCAAGCTCACTGTTCTGGCCCTATAGGAAACACAGTAGAGTAGATGAGTGATCTTTTCTCAAAAGCAGAGTGTGTTTCTTGTAAGGCGAGCTAGCGTTTGTTTCCCAGTCCTAAATGGCGTTGAATCACATGCAGTTTCTGGTTCTATGAGCAAGAGTAGTTTTCTGGTAAGAAGAGTCACTATTGCACTCACATTGTCATACATAGTGCAAATAGCACTCGTGTCTGTTCCCAGCATGTACAGTGTATTGGACTGAAGAGGATCTACCGTTCTTGTCAGTTTTCTAAGCAGAGTTGAACTAGATATGGCCCGTGTGTGTAGGAAGCACAGTTCTTTTGTTCTGAGCAAGCTTACTGTTCAGACCCCATAGGAAACACAGTAGAGTAGAAGAGTGCTCTTTTCTCAAAAGCAGAGTGTGTTTCTTGTAAGGTGAGCTACCGTTTGTTTCCCAGTCCTAAATGGAGTTGAATCACATGCAGTTTCTGGTCCTTCGAGCAAGAGTTGTTTTCTGTTAAGAAGAGTCACTATTGCACTCCCATTGACTTACACAGGGCAAATAGCACTGGCGTCTGTTCACAGCATGTACAGAGTATTGGACTGAAGAGGATCTACTGTTCTTGTCAGTTTCCTAAGGAGAGTTGAACTAGATATGGCCCGTGTGTGTAGGAAGCACAGTTCTTTTTTTCTGAACCAGCTCACTGTTCTGGCCCTATAGGAAACACAGTAGAGTAGAAGAGTGCTCTTTTCTCAAAAGCAGAGTGTGTTTCTTGTAAGGCGAGCTACCATTTGTTTCCCAGTCCTAAATGGAGTTGAATCACATGCAGTTGTTGGTCCCAGGAGCAAGAGTTATTTTCTGGTAAGGAAAGTCACTATTGCGCTCCCATTGCCATACGCAGTACAAATAGCACTGGCGTCTGTTGCCAGCAAGTACAGTGTATTGGACTGAAGAGGAGCTACAGTTCTTGTCAGTTTCCTAAGCAGAGTTGAACTAGATATTGCCCGTGTGTGTAGGAAGCACAGTTCTTTTGTTCTGAGCAAGCTCACTGTTTTGGCCCTATAGGAAACACAGAACAGTAGAAGAGTACTCTTTTCTCTAAAGCAGAGTGTGTTTCTTGTAAGGCGAGCTAGCGTTTGTTTCATAGTCCTAAATGGAGTTGAATCACATGCAGTTTGTGGTCCTACGAGCAAGAGTTGTTTTCTGGTAAGAAGAGTCACTATTGTGCTCCCTTTGTCATACAATGGGCAAATAGCACTTGCGTCTGTTCCCAGCATGTACAGTGAATTGGACTGAAGAGGATCTACTGTTCTTGTCAGTTTGCTAAGCAGAATTGAAATAGATATGGCCGTGTGTAGGAAGCACAGTTCTTTTGTTCTGAGCAAGCTCACTGTTCTGGCCCTATAGGAAACACAGTAGAGTAGATGAGTGATCTTTTCTCAAAAGCAGAGTGCGTTTCTTGTAAGGCGAGCTAGCGTTTGTTTCCCAGTCCTAAATGGCGTTGAATCACATGCAGTTTCTGGTCCTATGAGCAAGAGTAGTTTTCTGGTAAGAAGAGTCACTATTGTGCTCACATTGTCATACATAGTGCAAATAGCACTCGTGTCTGTTCCCAGCATGTATAGTGTATTGGACTGAAGAGGATCTACTGTTCTTGTCAGTTTCCTAAGCAGATTTGAACTAGATATGGCCCGTGTGTGTAGGAAGCACAGTTCTTTTGTTCTGAGCAAGCTTACTGTTGAGACCCCATAGGAAACACAGTAGAGTAGAAGAGTGCTCTTTTCTCAAAAGCAGAGTGTGTTTCTTTTAAGGCGAGCTAGTGTTTGTTTCCCAGTCCTAAATGGAGTTGAATCCCATGGAGTTTCTGGTCCTATGAGCAAGAGTTGTTTTCTGGTAAGAAGAGTCACTATTGCGCTCCCATTGTCATACACAGGGCAAATAGCACTGGCGTCTGTTCCCAGCATGTACAGTGTATTTGACTGAAGTGGATCTACTGTTCTTGTCAGTTTCCTAAGCAGAATTGAACTAGATATGGCCGTGTGTGTAGGAAGCACAGTTCTTTTGTTCTGAGCAAGCTCACTGTTCGGACCCCATAGGAAACACAGTAGAGTAGAAGAGTGCCCTTTTCTCAAAAGCAGAGTGTGTTTCTTGTAAGGCGAGCTAGAGTTTGTTTCCCAGTCCTAAATGGAGTTGAATCACATGAAGTTTCTGGTCCTACGAGCAAGAGTTTTTTCTGCTAAGAAGAGTCACTATTGTGCTCCCATTGTCATACACAGAGCAAATAGCACTGACATCTGTTCCCAGCATGTACAGTGTATTGGACTGAAGAGGATCTACTGTTCTTGTCAGTTTCCTAAGTAGAATTGAACTAGATATGGCCGTGTGTGTAGGAAGAACAGTTCTTTTGTTCAGAGCAAGCTCACTGTTCGGACCTCATGGGAAACACAGTAGAGTAGAAGTGTGCTCTTTTCTCAAAAGCAGAGTGTGTTTCTTGTAAGGCGAGCTACCGTTTGTTTCCCAGTCCTAAATGGAGTTGAATCACATGCAGTTTCTGGTCCTATGAGCAAGAGTTGTTTTCTGGTAAGAAGAATCACTATTGCGCTCCCATTGTCATACACAGGGCAAATAGCACTGACGTCTGTTCCCAGCATGTAGAGTGTATTGGACTGAAGAGGATCTAATGTTCTTGTCAGTTTCCTAAGGAGAGTTGAATTAGATATGGCCCGTGTGTGTAGGAAGCACAGTTCTTTTTTTCTGAGCAAGCTCACTGTTCTGGCCCTATAGGAAACACAGTAGAGTAGAAGAGTGCTCTTTTCTCAAAAGCAGAGTGTGTTTCTTGTAAGGCGAGCTACCATTTGTTTCCCAGTCCTAAATGGAGTTGAATCACATGCAGTTGTTGGTCCCAGGAGCAAGAGTTATTTTCTTGTAAGGAAAGTCACTATTGCGCTCCCATTGCCATACGCAGTACAAATAGCACTGGCGTCTGTTGCCAGCAAGTACAGTGTATTGGACTGAAGAGGAGCTACAGTTCTTGTCAGTTTCCTAAGCAGAGTTGAACTAGATATTGCCCGTGTGTGTAGGAAGCACAGTTCTTTTGTTCTGAGCAAGCTCAATGTTCTGGCCCTATAGGAAACACAGAACAGTAGAAGAGTACTCTTTTCTCTAAAGCAGAGTGTGTTTCTTGTAAGGCGAGCTAGCGTTTGTTTCCCAGTCCTAAATGGAGTTGAATCACATGCAGTTTGTGGTCCTACGACAAGAGTTGTTTTCTGGTAAGAAGAGTCACTATTGTGCTCCCTTTGTCATACAATGGGCAAATAGCACTTGCGTCTGTTCCCAGCATGTACAGTGAATTGGACTGAAGAGGATCTACTGTTCTTGTCAGTTTGCTAAGCAGAATTGAAATAGATATGGCCGTGTGTAGGAAGCACAGTTCTTTTGTTCTGAGCAAGCTCACTGTTCTGGCCCTATAGGAAACACAGTAGAGTAGATGAGTGATCTTTTCTCAAAAGCAGAGTGCGTTTCTTGTAAGGTGAGCTAGCGTTTGTTTCCCAGTCCTAAATGGCGTTGAATCACATGCAGTTTCTGGTCCTATGAGCAAGAGTAGTTTTCTGGTAAGAAGAGTCACTATTGCGCTCACATTGTCATACATAGTGCAAATAGCACTCGTGTCTGTTCCCAGCATGTACAGTGTATTGGACTGAAGAGGATCTACTGTTCTTGTCAGTTTCCTAAGCAGATTTGAACTAGATATGGCCCGTGTGTGTAGGAAGCACAGTTCTTTTGTTCTGAGCAAGCTTACTGTTGAGACCCCATAGGAAACACAGTAGAGTAGAAGAGTGCTCTTTTCTCAAAAGCAGAGTGTGTTTCTTTTAAGGCGAGCTAGTGTTTGTTTCCCAGTCCTAAATGGAGTTGAATCCCATGGAGTTTCTGGTCCTATGAGCAAGAGTTGTTTTCTGGTAAGAAGAGTCACTATTGTGCTCCCATTGTCATACACAGGGCAAATAGCACTGGCGTCTGTTCCCAGCATGTACAGTGTATTTGACTGAAGTGGATCTACTGTTCTTGTCAGTTTCCTAAGCAGAATTGAACTAGATATGGCCGTGTGTGTAGGAAGCACAGTTCTTTTGTTCTGAGCAAGCTCACTGTTCGGACCCCATAGGAAACACAGTAGAGTAGAAGAGTGCCCTTTTCTCAAAAGCAGAGTGTGTTTCTTGTAAGGCGAGCTAGAGTTTGTTTCCCAGTCCTAAATGGAGTTGAATCACATGAAGTTTCTGGTCCTACGAGTAAGAGTTTTTTCTGCTAAGAAGAGTCACTATTGTGCTCCCATTGTCATACACAGGGCAAATAGCACTGACATCTGTTCCCAGCATGTACAGTGTATTGGACTGAAGAGGATCTACTGTTCTTGTCAGTTTCCTAAGTAGAATTGAACTAGATATGGCCCTGTGTGTAGGAAGAACAGTTCTTTTGTTCAGAGCAAGCTCAATGTTCGGACCTCATAGGAAACACAGTAGAGTAGAAGTGTGCTCTTTTCTCAAAAGCAGAGTGTGTTTCTTGTAAGGCGAGCTACCGTTTGTTTCCCAGTCCTAAATGGAGTTGAATCACATGCAATTGTTAGTCCCACGAGCAAGAGTTATTTTCTGGTAAGGAAAGTCACTATTGCGCTCCCATTGCCATACGCAGTACAAATAGCACTGGCGTCTGTTTCCAGCAATTACAGTGTATTGGACTGAAGAGGAGCTACTGTTCTTGTCAGTTTCCTAAGCAGAGTTGAACTAGATATTGCCCGTGTGTGTAGGAAGCACAGTTCTTTTGTTCTGAGCAAGCTCACTGTTCTGGCCCTATAGGAAACACAGAACAGTAGAAGAGTACTCTTTTCTCAAAAGCAGAGAGTGTTTCTTGTAAGGCGAGCTAGCGTTTGTTTCCCAGTCCTAAATGGAGTTGAATCACATGCAGTTTGTGGTCCTACGAGCAAGAGTTGTTTTCTGGTAAGAAGAGTCACTATTGTGCTCCCATTGTCATACACAGTGCAAATAGCACTGGCGTCTGTTCCCAGCATGTACAGTGTATTGGACTGAAGAGGATCTACCGTTCTTGTCAGTTTTCTAAGCAGAGTTGAACTAGATATGGCCCGTGTGTGTAGGAAGCACAGTTCTTTTGTTCTGAGCAAGCTTACTGTTCAGACCCCATAGGAAACACAGTAGAGTAGAAGAGTGCTCTTTTCTCAAAAGCAGAGTGTGTTTCTTTTAAGGCGAGCTAGTGTTTGTTTCCCAGTCCTAAATGGAGTTGAATCCCATGCAGTTTCTGGTCCTATGAGCAAGAGTTGTTTTCTGGTAAGAAGAGTCACTATTGCGCTCCCATTGTCATACACAGGGCAAATAGCACTGACGTCTGTTCCCAGCATGTAGAGTGTATTGGACTGAAGAGGATCTAATGTTCTTGTCAGTTTCCTAAGAAGAGTTGAATTAGATATGGCCCGTGTGTGTAGGAAGCACAGTTCTTTTTTTCTGAGCAAGCTCACTGTTCTGGCCCTATAGGAAACACAGTAGAGTAGACGAGTGCTCTTTTCTCAAAAGCAGAGTGTGTTTCTTGTAAGGCGAGCTACCGTTTGTTTCCCAGTCCTAAATGGAGTTGAACCACATGCAGTTGTTGGTCACAGGAGCAAGAGTTGTTTTCTGGTAAGGAAAGTCACTATTGCGCTCCCATTGCCATAGGCAGTACAAATAGCACTAGCGTCTGTTGCCAGCAAGTACAGTGTATTGGACTGAAGAGGAGCTACAGTTCTTGTCAGTTTCCTAAGCAGAGTTGAACTAGATATTGCCCGTGTGTGTAGGAAGCACAGTTCTTTTGTTCTGAGCAAGCTCACTGTTCTGGCCCTATAGGAAACACAGTAGAGTAGAAGAGTGCTCTTTTCTCTAAAGCAGAGTGTGTTTCTTGTAAGGCGAGCTAGCGTTTGTTTCCCAGTCCTAAATGGAGTTGAATCACATGCAGTTTCTGGTTCTATGAGCAAGAGTAGTTTTCTGGTAAGAAGAGTCACTATTGCGCTCACATTGTCATACATAGTGCAAATGGCACTCGTGTCTGTTCCCAGCATGTACAGTGTATTTGACTGAAGTGGATCTACTGTTCTTGTCAGTTTCCTAAGCAGAATTGAACTAGATATGGCCGTGTGTGTAGGAAGCACAGTTCTTTTGTTCTGAGCAAGCTCACTGTTCGGACCCCATAGGAAACAAAGTAGAGTAGAAGAGTGCCCTTTTCTCAAAAGCAGAGTGTGTTTCTTGTAAGGCAAGCTAGAGTTTGTTTCCCAGTCCTAAATGGAGTTGAATCACATGAAGTTTCTGGTCCTACGAGCAAGAGTTTTTTCTGCTATGAAGAGTCACTATTGTGCTCCCATTGTCATACACAGGGCAAATAGCACTGACATCTGTTCCCAGCATGTACAGTGTATTGGACTGAAGAGGATCTACTGTTCTTGTCAGTTTCCTAAGTAGAATTGAACTAGATATGGCCCTGTGTGTAGGAAGAACAGTTCTTTTGTTCAGAGCAAGCTCACTGTTCGGACCTCATAGGAAACACAGTAGAGTAGAAGTGTGCTCTTTTCTCAAAAGCAGAATGAGTTTCTTGTAAGGCGAGCTAGCATTTGTTTCACAGTCCTAAATGGAGTTGAATCACATGCAGTTTCTGGTCCTTCGAGCAAGAGTTGTTTTCTGTTAAGAAGAGTCACTATTGCACTCCCATTGACTTACACAGGGCAAATAGCACTGGCGTCTGTTCACAGCATGTACAGTGTATTGGACTGAAGAGGATCTACTGTTCTTGTCAGTTTCCTAAGGAGAGTTGAACTAGATATGGCCCGTGTGTGTAGGAAGCACAGTTCTTTTTTTCTGAGCAAGCTCACTGTTCTGGCCCTATAGGAAACACAGTAGAGTAGAAGAGTGCTCTTTTCTCAAAAGCAGAGTGTGTTTCTTGTAAGGCGAGCTACCGTTTGTTTCCCAGTCCTAAATGGAGTTGAATCACATGCAATTGTTAGTTCCACGAGCAAGAGTTATTTTCTGGTAAGGAAAGTCACTATTGCGCTCCCATTGCCATAGGCAGTACAAATAGCACTGGCGTCTGTTTCCAGCAATTACAGTGTATTGGACTGAAGAGGAGCTACTGTTCTTGTCAGTTTCCTAAGCAGAGTTGAACTAGATATTGCCCGTGTGTGTAGGAAGCACAGTTCTTTTGTTCTGAGCAAGCTCACTGTTCTGGCCCTATAGGAAACACAGAACAGTAGAAGAGTACTCTTTTCTCAAAAGCAGAGAGTGTTTCTTGTAAGGCGAGCTAGTGTTTGTTTCCCTGTCCTAAATGGAGTTGAATCACATGCAGTTTGTGGTCCTACGAGCAAGAGTTGTTTTCTGGTAAGAAGAGTCACTATTGTGCTCCCTTTGTCATACACAGGGCAAATAGCACTGGCGTCTGTTCCCAGCATGTACAGTGTATTGGACTGAAGAGGATCTACTGTTCTTGTCAGTTTGCTAAGCAGAATTGAAATAGATATGGCCGTGTGTAGGAAGCACAGTTCTTTTGTTCTGAGCAAGCTCACTGTTCTGGCCCTATAGGAAACACAGTAGAGTAGATGAGTGATCTTTTCTCAAAAGCAGAGTGTGTTTCTTGTAAGGCGAGCTAGCGTTTGTTTCCCAGTCCTAAATGGTGTTGAATCACATGCAGTTTCTGGTTCTATGAGCAAGAGTAGTTTTCTGGTAAGAAGAGTCACTATTGCACTCACATTGTCATACATAGTGCAAATAGCACTCGTGTCTGTTCCCAGAATGTACAGTGTATTGGACTGAAGAGGATCTACCGTTCTTGTCAGTTTCCTAAGGAGAGTTGAACTAGATATGGCCCGTGTGTGTAGGAAGCACAGTTCTTTTTTTCTGAGCAAGCTCACTGTTCTGGCCCTATAGGAAACACAGTAGAGTAGAAGAGTGCTCTTTTCTCAAAAGCAGAGTGTGTTTCTTGTAAGGCGAGCTACCATTTGTTTCCCAGTCCTAAATGGAGTTGAATCACATGCAGTTTTTGGTCCCAGGAGCAAGAGTTATTTTCTGGTAAGGAAAGTCACTATTGTGCTCCCATTGCCATACGCAGTACAAATAGCACTGGCGTCTGTTGCCAGCAAGTACAGTGTATTGGACTGAAGAGGAGCTACAGTTCTTGTCAGTTTCCTAAGCAGAGTTGAACTAGATATTGCCCGTGTGTGTAGGAAGCACAGTTCTTTTGTTCTGAGCAAGCTCACTGTTCTGGCCCTATAGGAAACACAGAACAGTAGAAGAGTACTCTTTTCTCTAAAGCAGAGAGTGTTTCTTGTAAGGCGAGCTAGCGTTTGTTTCCCAGTCCTAAATGGAGTTGAATCACATGAAGTTTGTGGTCCTACGAGCAAGAGTTGTTTTCTGGTAAGAAGAGTCACTATTGTGCTCCCTTTGTCATACACAGTTCAAATAGCACTGGCGTCTGTTCCCAGCATGTACAGTGAATTGGACTGAAGAGGATCTACTATTCTTGTCAGTTTGCTAAGCAGAATTGAAATAGATATGGCCGTGTGTAGGAAGCACAGTTCTTTGTTCTGAGCAAGCTCACTGTTCTGGCCCTATAGGAAACACAGTAGAGTAGATGAGTGATCTTTTCTCAAAAGCAGAGTGTGTTTCTTGTAAGGCGAGCTAGCGTTTGTTTCCCAGTCCTAAATGGCGTTGAATCACATGCAGTTTCTGGTTCTATGAGCAAGAGTAGTTTTCTGGTAAGAAGAGTCACTATTGCGCTCACATTGTCATACATAGTGCAAATAGCACTCGTGTCTGTTCCCAGCATGTACAGTGTATTGGACTGAAGAAGATATACTGTTCTTGTCAGTTCCTAAGCAGATTTGAACTAGATATGGCCCGTGTGTGTAGGAAGCCCAGTTCTTTTGTTCTGAGCAAGCTTACTGTTCAGACCCCATAGGAAACACAGTAGAGTAGAAGAGTGCTCTTTTCTCAAAAGCAGAGTGTGTTTCTTTTAAGGCGAGCTAGTGTTTGTTTCCCAGTCCTAAATGGAGTTGAATCACATGAAGTTTCTGGTCCTACGAGCAAGAGTTTTTTCTGCTAAGAAGAGTCACTATTGTGCTCCCATTGTCATACACAGGGCAAATAGCACTGACATCTGTTCCCAGCATGTACAGTGTATTGGACTAAAGAGGATCTACTGTTCTTGTCAGTTTCCTAAGTAGAATTGAACTAGATATGGCCCTGTGTGTAGGAAGAACAGTTCTTTTGTTCAGAGCAAGCTCACTGTTCGGACCTCATAGGAAACACAGTAGAGTAGAAGTGTGCTCTTTTCTCAAAAGCAGAATGTGTTTCTTGTAAGGCGAGCTAGCATTTGTTTCACAGTGCTAAATGGAGTTGAATCACATGCACTTTCTGGTCCTTCGAGCAAGAGTTGTTTTCTGGTAAGAAGAGTCACTATAGCACTCCCATTGACTTACACAGGGCAAATAGCACTGGCGTCTGTTCACAGCATGTACAGTGTATTGGACTGAAGAGGATCTACTGTTCTTGTCAGTTTCCTAAGGAGAGTTGAACTAGATATGGCCCGTGTGTGTAGGAAGCACAGTTCTTTTTTTCTGAGCAAGCTCACTGTTCTGGCCCTATAGGAAACACAGTAGAGTAGAAGAGTGCTCTTTTCTCAAAAGCAGAGTGTGTTTCTTGTAAGGCGAGCTACCGTTTGTTTCCCAGTCCTAAATGGAGTTGAATCACATGCAATTGTTAGTCCCACGAGCAAGAGTTATTTTCTGGTAAGGAAAGTCACTATTGCGCTCCCATTGCCATACGCAGTACAAATAGCACTGGCGTCTGTTTCCAGCAATTACAGTGTATTGGACTGAAGAGGAGCTACTGTTCTTGTCAGTTTCCTAAGCAGAGTTGAACTAGATATTTCCCGTGTGTGTAGGAAGCACAGTTCTTTTGTTCTGAGCAAGCTCACTGTTCTGGCCCTATAGGAAACACAGTAGAGTAGAAGAGTACTCTTTTCTCAAAACCAGAGAGTGTTTCTTGTAAGGCGAGCTAGCGTTTGTTTCCCAGTCCTAAATGGAGTTGAATCACATGCAGTTTGTGGTCCTACGAGCAAGAGTTGTTTTCTGGTAAGAAGAGTCACTATTGTGCTCCCTTTGTCATACACATGGCAAATAGCACTGGCGTCTGTTCCCAGCAAGTACAGTGTATTGGACTGAAGAGGATCTACTGTTCTTGTCAGTTTGCTAAGCAGAATTGAAATAGATATGGCCGTGTGTAGGAAGCACAGTTCTTTTGTTCTGAGCAAGCTCACTGTTCTGGCCCTATAGGAAACACAGTAGAGTAGATGAGTGATCTTTTCTCAAAAGCAGAGTGTGTTTCTTGTAAGGCGAGCTAGCGTTTGTTTCCCAGTCCTAAATGGCGTTGAATCACATGCAGTTTCTGGTTCTATGAGCAAGAGTAGTTTTCTGGTAAGAAGAGTCACTATTGCGCTCCCATTGCCATACGCAGTACAAATAGCACTGGCATCTGTTGCCAGCAAGTACAGTGTTTTGGACTGAAGAGGAGCTACTGTTCTTGTCAGTTTTTTTATGAGAGTTGAACTAGATATTGCCCGTGTGTGTAGGAAGCACAGTTCTTTTGTTCTGAGCAAGCTCACTTTTCGGACCCAATATGAGACACAGTAGAGAAGAAGAGTGCTCTTTTCTCTAAAGCAGAGTGTGTTTCTTGTAAGGTGAGCTAGCGTTTGTTTCCCAGTACTAAATGGAGTTGAAACACATGCAGTTTCTGGTCCTACGTACAAGAGTTGTTTTCTGGTAAGGAATGTCACTATTGAGCTCTCATTGCCATACACAGTGCAAATAGCACTCGCGTCTGTTCCCAGCAAGTACAGTGTTGGACTGAAGAGGAGCTACTGTTCTTGTCAGGTTCCTAAGCAGAGTTGAACTACATATGGTTCGTGTGTGTAGGAAGCACAGTTCTTTTGTTCTGAGCAAGCTCACTGTTTGGACCCCATAGGAAACACAGTAGACTAGAAGAGTGCTCTTTTCTCTAAAGCAGAGTGTTTTTCTTGAAAGGCGAGCTAGCGTTTGTTTCCGAGTCCTAAATGGAGTTGAATCCCATGCAGTTTCTGGTACGATGAGCAAGAGATGTTTTCTGGTACGGAAAGTCACTATTGCGCTGCCATTGTTATACACAGGACAAATAGCACTGGCATCTGTTGCCAGCAAGTACAGTGTATTGGACTGAAGAGGATCTACTGTTCTTGTCAGGTTCCTAAGCAGACTGGAACTAGATATGGCCCTGTGTGTAGGAAGCACAATTTTTTTTGTTCTGAGCAAGCTCACTGTTTGGAACCCATAGGAAACACAGTAGAGTAGAAGAGTGCTCTTTTCTCAAAAGCAGACTGTGTTACTTGTAAGGCGAGCTAGCGTTTGTTTCCCAGTCCTAAATGGAGTTGAGTCACATGCAGTTTTTTGTCCTATGAGCAAGAGTTGTTTTCTGGTAAGACGAGTCACTATTGTGCTCCAATTGCCCTACACAGTGCAAATTGCACTCGCGTCTGTTCCCAGCAAGTACAGTGTATGGGACTGAAGAGGAGCTACTGTTCTTGTCTGTTTCCTAAGCAGAGTTGAACTAGATATGGCCCGTGTGTAGGAAGCACAGTTCTTTTGTTCTGAGCAAGCTCACTCTTCTGGCCCTATAGGAACACAGTAGAGTAGAAGAGTGCTCTCTTCTCTAAAGCAGAGTGTGTTTCTTGTAAGGCGAGCTAGCGTTTGTTTCACAGTCCTAAATGGACTTGATTCACATGAAGTTTCTGGTCCTATGAGCAAGAGTTGTTTTATGGTAAGAATAGTCACTATTGCACTGCCTTTGCCATACACAGGACAAATAGCACTGGCGTCTGTTCCCAGCAAGTACAGTGTATTGGACATAAGAGGATCTACTGTTCTTGTCAGGTTCCTAACCAGAGTTCAACTAGATATGGCCCGTGTGTGTAGGAAGCACAGTTATTATGTTCTGAGCAAGCTCACTGTTCTGGCCCTATAGGAAACACAGTAGAGTAGATGAGTGCTCTTTTCTCAAAAGCAGAGTGTGTTTCTTGTAAGGCAAGCTAGCGTTTTTTTCCCAGTCCTAAATGGAGTTGAATCCCATGCAGTTTCTGGTCCTACGAGCAAGAGTTGTTTTCTGGTAAGGAAAGTCACTATTGCGCTCCCATTGCCATACGCAGTACAAATAGCACTGGCGTCTGTTGCCAGCAAGTACAGTGTATTGGACTGAAGAGGAGCTACTGTTCTTGTCAGTTTCCTAAGCAGAGTTGAACTAGATATTGCCCGTGTGTGTAGGAAGCACAGTTCTTTTGTTCTGAGCAAACTCACTGTTCGGAACCAATATGAGACACAGTAGAGAAGATGAGTGCTCTTTTCTCTAAAGCAGAGTGTGTTTCTTGTAAGCCGAGCTAGCGTTTGTTTCCCAGTCCTAAATGGAGTTGAAACACATGCAGTTTCTGGTCCTACGTACAAGAGTTGTTTTCTGGTAAGGAATGTCACTATTGAGCTCCCATTGCCATACACAGTGCAAGTAGCACTCGCGTCTGTTCCCAGCAAGTACAGTGTTGGACTGAAGAGGAGCTACTGTTCTTGTCAGGTTCCTAAGCAGAGTTGAACTACATATGGTTCGTGTGTGTAGGAAGCTCAGTTCTTTTGTTCTGAGCAAGCTCACTGTTTGGACCCCATAGGAAACACAGTAGACTAGAAGAGTGCTCTTTTCTCTAAAGCAGAGTGTTTTTCTTGAAAGGCGAGCTAGCGTTTGTTTCCGAGTCCTAAATGGAGTTGAATCCCATGCAATTTCTGGTACTATGAGCAAGAGATGTTTTCTGGTAAATAAGTCACTATTGCGCTGCCATTGTTATACACAGGACAAATAGCACTGGCATCTGTTGCCAGCAAGTACAGTGTATTGGACTGAAGAGGATCTACTGTTCTTGTCAGGCTCCTCAACAGACTTGAACTAGATATGGCCCTGTGTGTAGGAAGCACAGTTTTTTTTGTTCTGAGCAAGCTCACTGTTCGGACCCCATAGGAAACACAGTAGAGTAGAAGAGTGCTCTTTTCTCAAAAGCAGACTGTGTTTCTTGTAAGGCGAGCTAGCGTTTGTTTCCCAGTCCTAAATGGAGTTGAGTCACATGCAGTTTTTTGTCCTATGAGCAAGAGTTGTTTTCTGGTAAGACGAGTCACTATTGTGCTCTAATTGCCCTACACAGTGCAAATAGCACTCGCGTCTGTTCCCAGCAAGTACAGTGTATTGGAATGAAGAGCATCTACTGTTCTTTTCAGTTTCCTAAGCAGAGTTGAACTAGTTATGGCCCATGTGTGTAGGAAGCACAGTTGTTTTGTTCTGAGCAAGCTCACTGTTTGGACCCCATAGGAAACACAGTAGAGTAGAATAGTGCCCTTTTCTCAAAATCAGAGAGTCTTTCTTGTAAGGCGAGCTAGTGTTTGTTTCCCAGTCCTATATGGAGTTTAATCACATGCACTTTCTGGTCCTATGAGCAAGAGTTGTTTTCTGGTAATTAAAGTCCCTATTGCGCTCCCATTGCCATACACAGTGCAAATAGCACTCCCGTCTGTTCCCAGCAAGTACAGTGTATGGGACTGAAGAGGAGCTACTGTTCTTGTCAGTTTCCTAAGCAGAGTTGAACTAGATATGGCCCGTGTGTAATAAGCACAGTTCTTTTGTTCTGAGCAAGCTCACTCTTCTGTCCCTATAGGAACACAGTAGAGTAGAAGAGTGCTCTCTTCTCTAAAGCAGAGTGTGTTTCTTGTAAGGCGAGCTAGCGTTTGTTTCACAGTCCTAAAAAGAGTTGAATCACATGAAGTTTCTGGTCCTATGAGCAAGAGTTGTTTTATGGTAAGAATAGTCACTTTTGCACTGCCTTTGCCATACACAGGACAAATAGCACTGGCGTCTGTTCCCAGCAAGTACAGTGTATTGGACTGAAGAGGAGCTACTGTTCTTGTCAGTTTCCTAAGCAGAATTGAACTAGTTATGGCCGTGTGTGTAGGAAGCACAGTTCTTTTGTTCTGAGCAAGCTCACTGTTCGGACCCCATAGGAAACACAGTAGAGTAGAAGAGTGCCCTTTTCTCAAAAGCAGAGTGTGTTTCTTGTAAGGCGAGCTAGCGTTTGTTTCCCAGTCCTAAATGGAGTTGAATCACATGAAATTTCTGGTCCTACGAGCAAGAATTTTTTCTGCTAAGAAGAGTCACTATTGTGCTCCCATTGTCATACACAGGGCAAATAGCACTGGCATCTGTTCCCAGCATGTACAGTGTATTGGACTGAAGAGGATCTACTGTTCTTGTCAGTTTCCTAAGTAGAATTGAACTAGATATGGCCGTGTGTGTAGGAAGCACAGTTCTTTTGTTCAGAGCAAGCTCACTGTTCGGACCTCATAGGAAACACAGTAGAGTAGAAGAGTGCTCTTTTCTCAAAAGCAGAATGTGTTTCTTGTAAGGCGAGCTAGCATTTGTTTCACAGTCCTAAATGGAGTTGAATCACATGCAGTTTCTGGTCCTTCGAGCAAGAGTTGTTTTCTGGTAAGAAGAGTCACTATTGCACTCCCATTGACTTACACAGGGCAAATAGCACTGGCGTCTGTTCACAGCATGTACAGTGTATTGGACTGAAGAGGATCTACTGTTCTTGTCAGTTTCCTAAGGAGAGTTGAACTAGATATGGCCCGTGTGTGTAGGAAGCACAGTTCTTTTTTTCTGAGCAAGCTCACTGTTCTGGCCCTAAGGGAAACACAGTAGAGTAGATGAGTGCTCTTTTCTCAAAAGCAGAGTGTGTTTCTTGTAAGGCGAGCTACCATTTGTTTCCCAGTCCTAAATGGAGTTGAATCCCATGCAGTTGTTGGTCCCAGGAGCAAGAGTTATTTTCTGGTAAGGAAAGTCACTATTGCGCTCCCATTGCCATACGCAGTACAAATAGCACTGGCGTCGGTGGCCAGCAAGTACAGTGTATTGGACTGAAGAGGAGCTACAGTTCTTGTCAGTTTCTTAGCAGAGTTGAACTAGATATTGCCCGTGTGTGTAGGAAGCACAGTTCTTTTGTTCTGAGCAAGCTCACTGTTCTGGCCCTATAGGAAACACAGAACAGTAGAAGAGTGGTCTTTTCTCTAAAGCAGAGTGTGTTTCTTGTAAGGCGAGCTAGCGTTTGTTTCCCAGTCCTAAATGGAGTTGAATCACATGCAGTTTCTGGTCCTACGAGCAAGAGTTGTTTTCTGGTAAGAAGAGTCACTATTGTGCTCCCTTTGTCATACACAGGGCAAATAGCACTGGCGTCTGTTCCCAGCATGTACAGTGAATTGGACTGAAGAGGATCTACTGTTCTTGTCAGTTTGCTAAGCAGAATTGAAATAGATATGGCCGTGTGTAGGAAGCACAGTTCTTTTGTTCTGAGCAAGCTCACTGTTCTGGCCCTATAGGAAACACAGTAGAGTAGATGAGTGATCTTTTCTCAAAAGCAGAGTGTGTTTCTTGTAAGGCGAGCTAGCATTTGTTTCCCAGTCCTAAATGGCGTTGAGTCACATGCAATTTCTGGTTCTATGAGCAAGAGTAGTTTTCTGGTAAGAAGAGTCACTGTTGCGCTCACATTGTCATACATAGTGCAAATAGCACTCGTGTCTGTTCCCAGCATGTACAGTGTATTGGACTGAAGAGGATCTACTGTTCTTGTCAGTTTCCTAAGCAGATTTGAACTAGATATGGCCCGTGTGTGTAGGAAGCACAGTTCTTTTGTTCTGAGCAAGCTTACTGTTCAGACACCATAGGAAACACAGTAGAGTAGAAGAGTGCTCTTTTCTCAAAAGCAGAGTGTGTTTCTTTTAAGGCGAGCTAGTGTTTGTTTCCCAGTCCTAAATGGAGTTGAATCCCATGCAGTTTCTGGTCCTATGAGCAAGAGTTGTTTTCTGGTAAGAAGAGTCACTATTGCACTCCCATTGTCATACACAGGGCAAATAGCACTGGCGTCTGTTCCCAGCATGTACAGTGTATTTGACTGAAGTGGATCTACTGTTCTTGTCAGTTTCCTAAGCAGAATTGAACTAGATATGGCCGTGTGTGTAGGAAGCACAGTTCTTTTGTTCTGAGCAAGCTCACTGTTCGGACCCCATAGGAAACACAGTAGAGTAGAAGAGTGCCCATTTCTCAAAAGCAGAGTGTGTTTCTTGTAAGGCGAGCTAGAGTTTGTTTCCCAGTCCTAAATGGAGTTGAATCACATGAAGTTTCTGGTCCTACGAGCAAGAGTTTTTTCTGCTAAGAAGAGTCACTATTGTGCTCCCATTGTCATACACAGGGCAAATAGCACTGACATCTGTTCCCAGCATGTACAGTGTGGTTCTTGTAAGGCGAGCTCGCGTTTGTTTCCCAGTCCTAAATGGAGTTGAGTCACAGGCAGTTTTGGTACTACGAGCAAGAGTTGTTTTCTGGTAAGAAGAGTCACTATTACACTCCAAATGCCACACACAGTGCAAATAGCACTCGTGTCTGTTCCCAGCAAATACAGTGTATTGGACTGAATAGGAGCTACTGTTCTTGTCAGTTTCCAAAGCAGAGTTGAACTACATATGGCCCGTGTATATGAAGCACAGTTCTTTTGTTCTGAGCAAGCTCACTGTGCTGGCCCTATAGGAAACACAGTAGAGTAGAAGAGTGCTCTTTTCTCTAAAGCAGAGTGTGTTTCCTGTAAGGCGAGCTAGCGTTTGTTTCCCAGTCCTAAATGGAGTTGAATCACATGTAGTTTCTGGTCCTACGAGCAAGAGTTGTTTTATGGTAAGAAGAGTCACTATTGTGCTGCCATTGCCATACACAGGACAAATAGCACTGGCGTCTGTTCCCAGCAAGTACAGTGTATTGGACTGAAGAGGATCTACTGTTCTTGTCAGGTTTTTAAGCAGAATTGAAATAGATATGGCCGTGTGTGTAGGAAGCACAGTTCTTTTGTTCTGAGCAAGCTCACTGTTCAGACCCCATAGGAAACACAGTAGAGTAGAAGAGTGCTCTTTTCTCAAAAGCAGAGTGTGTTTCTTGTAAGGCAAGCTACCCTTTGTTTCCCATTCCTAAATGGAGTTGAATCACATGCAGTTTCTGGTCCTACGAGCAAGAGTTGTTTTCTGGTAAGGAAAGTCACTATAGTGCTCCCATTGCCATACACAGTGGAATTAGCACTCACGTCTGTTCCCAGCAAGTACAGTGTATCGGACTGAAGAGGAGCTACTGTTCTTGTCAGTTTCCTAAGCAGAGTTGAACTAGATATGGTCCGTGTGTGTAGGAAGCACAGTTCTTTTGTTCTGAGCAAGCTCACTGTTTGGACCCCATAGGAAACACAGTAGAGTAGAAGAGTGCTCTTTTCTCTAAAGCAGAGTGTGTTTCTTGTAAGGCTAGCTAGCGTTTGTTTCCCAGTCCTAAATGGAGTGGAATCACATGCAGTTTCTGGTCCTACGAGCATGAGTTGTTTTATGGTAAGAATAGTCACTATTGTGCTCCCATTGCCATACACAGGACCAATACCACATGAGTCTGTTCCCAGCAAGTACAGTGTATTGGACTGAATAGGATCTACTGTTCTTGTCAGGTTCCTAAGCAGAATTGAACTAGATATGGCCGGGTGTGTAGGAAGCACAGTTCTTTTGTTCTGAGCAAGCTCACTGTTCAGACCCCATAGGAAACACAGTAGAGTAGAAGAGTGCTCTTTTCTCAAAAGCAGAGTGTGTTTCTTGTAAGGCAAGCTAGCGTTTGTTTCCCAGTCCTAAATGGAGTTGAATCACATGCAGTTTCTGGTCCTACGAGCAAGAGTTCTTTTCTGGTAAGAAGAGTCACTATTGCGCTGCCATTGCCATACACAGGACAAATAGCACTGGCGTCTGATCGCAGCAAGTACAGTGTATTGGACTCAAAGGATCTACTGTTCTTGTCAGGTTCCTAAGCAGAATTGAACTAGATATGGCCGTGTGTGTAGGAAGCACAGTTCTTTTGTTCTGAGCAAGCTCACTGTTTGGACCCCATCTTAAACACAGTAGAGTAGAAGAGTGCTCTTTTCTCTAAAGCAGAGTGTGTTTCTTGTAAGGCGAGCTAGCGTTTGTTTCCCAGTCCTAAATGGAGTGGAATCACATGCAGTTTCTGGTCCTATGAGCAAGAGTTGTTTTCTGGTAAGAAGAGTCACTATTGCGCTGCCATTGCCATACACAGGACCAATAGCACATGCGTCTGTTCCCTGCAAGTACAGTGTATTTGACTGAATAGGATCTACTTTTCTTGTCAGGTTCCTAAGCAGAAATGAACTAGATATGGATGGGTATGTAGGAAGCACAGTTCTTTTGTTCTGAGCAAGCTCACTGTTCTGGCCCTATAGGAAAACACAGTAGAGTAGAAGAGTGCTCTTTTCGCAAAAGCAGAGTGTGTTTTTGTAAGGCGAGCTAGCATTTGTTTCCCAGTCCTAAATGGCGTTGAATCACATGCAGTTTGTGGTCCTACGAGCAAGAGTTGTTTTCTGGTAAGGAAAGTCACTATTGCGTTCTCATTGCCATACACAGTGCAAATAGCACTCGCGTCTCTTCCCAGCAAGTACAGTGTATTGGACTGAAGAGGAGCTACTGTTCTTGTCAGTTTCCTAAGCAGAGTTGAACTACATATGGTCCGTGTGTGTAGGAAGCACAGTTCTTTTGTTCTGAGCAAGCTCACTGTTGGGACCCCATAGGAAAAACAGTAGAGTAGAAGAGTGCTCTTTTCTCTAAAGCAGAGTGTGTTTCTTGTAAGGCATGCTAGCTTTTGTTTCCCAGTCCTAAATGGAGTTGAATCCCATGCAGTTTCTGGTCCTAAGATCAAGAGTTGTTTTCTGGTAAGAGAGTCACTATTATGCTCCAAATGCCATACACAGTGCAAATAGCACTCGCGTCTGTTCCCAGCAAGTACAGTGTATTGGACTGAATAGGAGCTACTGTTCTTCTCAGTTTCCAAAGCAGAGTTGAACTAGATATGGCCTGTGTGTGTAGGAAGCACAGTTCTTTTGTTCTGAGCAAGCTCACTGTTCTGGCCCTATAGGAAACACTGTAGAGTAGAAGAGTGCTCTTTTCTCTAAAGCAGAGTGTGTTTCTTGTAAGGAGAGCTAGCGTTTGTTTCCCAGTCCTAAATGGAGTTTAATCACTTGCAGTTTATGGTCCTATGAGCAAGAGTTGTTTTATGGTAAGAAGAGTCACTATTGCACTGCCATTGCCATACACAGGACAAATAGCTCATGCGTCTATTCCCAGCAAGTACAGTGTATTGAACTGAAGAGGATCTACTGTTCTTGTCAGGTTCCTAAGCAGAATTGAACTAGATATGGCCATGTGTGTAGGAAGCACAGTTCTATTGTTCTGAGCAAGCTCACTGTTCTGGCCCTATAGGAAACACAGTAGAGTAGATGAGTGCTCTTTTCTCTAAAGCAGAGTGTGTTTCTTGTAAGGTGAGCTATCGTTTGTTTCCCAGTCCTACATGGAGTTGAATCACATGCAGTTTCTGGTCCTATGAACAAGAGTAGTTTTCTGGTAAGGAAAGTCACATTGTGCTACCATTGCCATACACAGTGCAAATAGCACTCGCGTCTGTTCCCAGCAAGTACAGTGTTTGCACTGAATAGGTGCTACTGTTCTTGTCAGTTTCCTATGCAGAGTTGAACTAGATATTATCTGTGTGTGTAGGAAGCACAGTTCATTTGATCTGAGCAAGCTCACTGTTCTTGCCCTATAGGAAACACAGTAGAGTAGAAGAGTGCTCTTTTTCTTAAAAGCAGAGTGTGTTTTTGTAAGGCGAGCTAGCATTTGTTTCCCAGTCCTAAATGGCGTTGAATCACATGCAGTTTCTATTCCTCCGAGCAAGAGTTGTTTCTGGTAAGGAAAGTCACTATTGCGTTCTCATTGCCATACACAGTGCAAATAGCACTGGCGTCTGATCGCAGCAAGTACAGTGTATTGGACTGAAGAGGATCTACTGTTCTTGTCAGGTTCCTAAGCAGAATTGAACTAGATATGGCCGTGTGTGTAGGAAGCACAGTTCTTTTGTTCTGAGCAAGCTCACTGTTTGGACCCCATAGGAAACACAGTAGAGTAGAAGAGTGCTCTTTTCTCTAAAGCAGAGTGTGTTTCTTGTAAGGCGAGCTAGCTTTTGTTTCCCAGGCCTAAATGGAGTTGAATCCGATGCAGTTTCTGGTCCTAAGAGCAAGAGTTGTTTTCTGGTAAGGAAAGTCACTATTGTGCTCCCATTGCCATACACAGTGCAAATAGCACTCGCGTCTGTTCCCAGCAAGTACAGTGTATTGGAGTGAAGAGGAGCTACTGTTCTTCTCAGTTTCCTAAGCAGAGTTGAACTACATATGGTCCGTGTGTAGGAAGCACAGTTCTGTTGTTCTGACCAAGCTCACTGTTTGGACCATATAGAAAACACAGTAGAGTGGAAGAGTCCTCTTTTTTCTAAAGCAGAGTCTGTTTCTTGTAATGCGAGCAAGCGTTAGTTTCACAGTCCTAAATGGAGTGGAATCACATGCAGTTTCTGGTCCTACGAGCAAGCGTTGTTTTATGGTAAGAATAATTACTATTGCGCTGCCATTGCCATACACAGGACAAATAGCACTGGCGTCTGTTCTCAGCAAGTACAGTGTATTGGACGGAAGAGGATCTACTGTTCTTGTCAGGTTCCTAAACAGAATTGATCTAGATATGGCCGTGTGTGTAGGAAGCACAGTTTTTTTGTTCTGAGCAAGCTCATTGTTCGGACCCCATAGGAAACCCAGTAGAGTAGAAGAGTGCTCTTTTCTCAAAAGCCGAGTGTGTTTCTTGTAAGGCGAGCTAGCGTTTGTTTCCCAGTCCTAAATGGAGTTGAATCACATGCAGTTTCTGGTCCTACAAACAAGAGTTGTTTTCTGGTAAGGAAAGTCACTGTTGCGCTCCCATTGCCATACACAGTGCAAATAGCACTCCTGTCTGTTCCCAGCAAGTACACTGTATTGGACTGAAGAGGATCTACTCTTCTTGTCAGGTTCCTAAGCAGAGTTGAAATAGATATGGCCCGTGTGTGTAGAAAGCACAGTTATTATGTTCTGAGCAAGCTCACTGTTCTGGCCCTATAGAAAACACAGTAGAGTTGAAGAGTGCTCTTTTCTCTAAAGTAGAGTGTATTTCTTGTAAGGCGAGCTCGCATTTGTTTACCAGTCCTAAATAGAGTTGAGTCACAGGCAGTTTTTGGTCCTACGAGCAAGAGTTGTTTTCTGGTAAGAAGAGTCACTATTGCGCTCCAAATGCCATACACAGTGCAAATAGCACTCGCGTCTGTTCCCAGCAAGTACAGTGTATCGGACTGAAGAGGAGCTACTATTCTTGTCAGTTTCCTAAGCAGAGTTGAACTAGATATGGCCCGTGTGTGTAGGAAGCACAGTTCTTATGTTCTGAGGAAGCTCACTGTACTGGCACTACAGGAAACACAGTAGAGTAGATGAGTGCTCTTTTCTCTGAAGCAGAGTGTGTTTCTTGTAAGGCAAGCTAGCGTTTGTTTCCCAGACCCTAAATGGAGTTGAAACCCATGCAGTTTCTGATACTACGAGCAAGAGTTGTTTTCTGGTTAGAAGAGATACTATGGCGCTGCCATTGCCATACACAGGACAAAAAGCACAGGCGTCTGTTCGCAGCAAGTACAGTGTATTGGACTGAAGAGGATCTACTGTTCTTGTCAGGTTCCTAAGCAGAATTGAACTAGATATGGCCGTGTGTGTAGGAAGCACAGTTCTTTTGTTCTGAGCAAGCTCACTGTTCGGACCCAGTAGGAAATACAGTAGAGTAGAAGAGTGTTCTTTTCTCAAAAGCAGAGTGTGTTTTTTGTAAGGCAAGCTAGCGTTTGTTTCCCAGTCCTAAATGAAGTTGAATACATGCAGTTTCTGGTCCTACGAGCAAGAGTTGTTTTCTGGTAAGGAAAGTCACTATTGCGCTCCCATTGCCATATACAGTGCAAATAGCACTCCCTTCTGTTCCCAGCAAGTACAGTGTATTGGACTGAAGAGGAGTTACTGTTCTTGTCAGGTTCCTAAGCAGAGTTGAACTAGATATGGCCCGTGTGTCTAGGAAGCACAGTTCATTTGTTCTGAGCAAGCTCACTGTTCTGGCCCTATAGAAAACACAGTAGAGTAGAAGAGTGCTCTTTTCTCAAAAGCAGAGTGGTTTTTGTAAGGCGAGCTAGCATTTGTTTCCTAGTCCTAAATGGAGTTGAATCACATGCAGTTTCTGGTCCTACGAACAAGAGTTGTTTTCTGGTAAGGAAAGTCACTATTGTGCTCCCATTGCCATACACAGTGCAAATAGCACTCGCATCTGTTCCCAGCAATTACAGTGTATCGGACTGAAGAGGAGCTACTGTTCTTGTCAGTTTCCTAAGCAGAGTTGAACTAGATATGGTCCGTGTGTGTAGGAAGCACAGTTCTTTTTTTCTGAGCAAGCTCACTGTTTGGACCCCTAGGAAACACAGTGGAGTAGAAGAGTGCTCTTTTCTCTAAAGCAGAGTGTTTTTCTTGTATGGCTAGCTAGCATTTGTTTCCCAGTCCTAAATGGCGTTGAATCACATGCAGTTTAGGGTCTTACGAGCAAGAGTTGTTTTCTGGTAAGGAAAGTCACTATTGTGTTCTCATTGCCATACACAGTGCAAATAGCACTCGCGTCTGTTCCCAGCAAGTACAGTGTATTGGACTGAAGAGGAGCTACTGTTCTTGTCAGTTTCGTATGCAGAGTTGAACTAGATATTATCTGTGTGTGTAGGAAGCACAGTTCATTTGATCTGAGCAAGCTCACTGTTCTTGCCCTATAGGAAACACAGTAGAGTAGAAGAGTGCTCTTTTCGCAAAAGCAGAGTGTGTTTTTGTAAGGAAAGCTAGCATTTGTATCCCAGTCCTAAATGGCATTGAATCACATGCAGTTTCTATTCCTACGAGCAAGAGTTGTTTTCTGGTAAGGAAAGTCACTATTGCGTTCTCATTGCCATACACAGTGCAAATATCACTGGAGTCTGATCGCAGCAAGTACAATGTATTGGACTGAAGAGGATCTACTGTTCTTGTCAGGTTCCTAAGCAGAATTGAAGTAGATATGGCCGTGTATGTAGGAAGCACAGTTCTTTTGTTCTGAGCAAGCTCACTGTTTGGACCCCATAGGAAACACAGTAGAATAGAAGAGTGCTCTTTTCTCTAAAGCAGAGTGTGTTTCTTGTAAGGCGAGCTAGCTTTTGTTTCCCAGTACTAAATGGAGTTGAATCCCATGCAGTTTCTGGTCCTAAGAGCAAGAGTTGTTTTCTGGTAAGGAAAGTCACTATTGTGCTCCCATTGCCATACACAGTGCAAATAGCACTCGCGTCTGTTCCCAGCAAGTACAGTGTATTGGAGTGAAGAGGAGCTACTGTTCTTCTCAGTTTTCTAAGCAGAGTTGAACTAGATATGGCCCGTGTGTCTAGGAAGCACAGTTATTATGGTCTGAGCAAGCTCAATGTTCTGGCCCTATAGGAAACACAGTAGAGTAGAGGAGTGCTCTTTTCTCTAAAGCAGAGTGTGTTTCTTGTAAGGCGAGCTCGCGTTTGTTTCCCAGTCCCTAAATGGAGTTGAGTCACAGGCAGTTTTTGGTACTACCAGCAAGACTTGTGTTCTGGTAAGAAGAGTCACTATTGCGCTCCAAATGCCATACACAGTGCAAATAGCACTCGCGTCTGTTCCCAGCAAGTACAGTGTATTGGACTGAAGAGGAGCTACTTTTCTTGTCAGTTTCCTAAGCAGAGATGAACTAGATATGCTCCGTGTGTGTAGGAAGCACAGTTCTTTTGTTCTTAGCAAGCTCACTGTTTGGACCCCATAGGAAACACAGTAGAGTAGAAGAGTGCTCTTTCCTCTAAAGCAGAGTGTGTTTCTTGTAAGGCGAGCTAGCGTTTGTATCCCAGTCCTAAATGGAGTTGAATCACATGCAGTTTCTGGTCCTACGATCATGAGTTGTTTTATGGTAAGAATAGTCACTATTGCGCTCCCATTGCCATACACAGGACCAATAGCACATGCGTCTGTTCCCAGCAAGTACAGTGTATTGGACTGAATAGGATCTACTGTTCTTGTCAGGTTCCTAAGCAGAATTGAACTAGATATGGCCGTGTGTGTAGGAAGCACAGTTCTTTTGTTCTGAGCAAGCTCACTGTTCGGACCCCATAAGAAACACAGTAGAGTAGAAGAGTGCTCTTTACTCAAAAGCAGAGTGTGTTTCTTGTAAGGCGAGCTAGCGTTTGTTTCCCAGTCCTAAATGGAGTTGAATCACATGCAGTTTCTGGTCCTACGAGCAAGAGTTGTTTTCTGGTAAGGAAAGACACTATTGCGCTCCCATTGCCATACACAGTACAAATAGCACTCGCGTCTGTTCCCAGGAATTACAGTGTATCGGACTGAAGAGGAGCTACTGTTCTTGTCAGTTTCTAAGCAGAGTTGAACTAGATAAGGCCCGTGTGTGTAGGAAGCACATTTCCTATGTTCTGAGCAAGCTCACTGTTCTGGCCCTATAGGAAACACAGTAGAGTAGATGAGTGCTCTTTTATCTAAAGCAGAGTGTGTTTCTTGTAAGGCGAGCTCGCGTTTGTTTCCTAGTCCTAAATGGAGTTGAATTACATGCAGTTTCTGGTCCTACGAACAAGAGTTGTTTTCTGGTAAGGAAAGTCACATTGTGCTCCCATTGCCATACACAGTGCAAATAGCACTCGCGTCTGTTCCCAGCAAGTACAGTGTATTGAAGTGAAGAGGAGCTACTGTTCTTCTTAGTTTCCTAAGCATAGTTGAACTAGATATGGCCCATGTGTCTAGGAAGCACAGTTACTATGTTCTGAGCAAACTCACTGTTTGGACTCCATAGGAAACACAGTAGAGTAGAAGAGTGCTCCTTCCTCTAAAGCAGAGTGTGTTTCTTGTAAGGCGAGCTAGCGTTTGTATCCCAGTTCTAAATGGAGTAGAATCACATGCAGTTTCTGGTCTTACGAGCATGAGTTGTTTTATGGTAAGAATAGTCACTATTGCGTTCCCATTGCCATACACAGGACCAATAGCACATGCGTCTGTTCCCAGCAAGTACAGTGTATTGGACTGAATAGGATCTACTGTTCTTGTCAGGTTCCTAAGCAGAATTGAAGTAGATATGGCCGTGTGTATAGGAAGCACAGTTCTTATGTTCTGAGCAAACTCACTGTTCTGGCCCTATAGGAAAAACAGTAGAGTAGAAGAGTGCTCTTTTCTCTAAAGCAGAGTGTGTTTCTTGTAAGGCAAGCTAGCGTTTATTTTGTAGTCCTAAGTGGAGTTGAAACCCATGCAGTTTCTGGTACTACGAGCAGGAGTTGTTTTCTGGTAAGAAGAGTCACTATTGCTCTGCCATTGCCATACACAGGACAAATAGCACTGGCGTCTGATCGCAGCAAGTACAGTGTATTGGACTGAAAGGATCTACTGTTCTTGTCAGGTTCCTAAGCAGAAATGAACTAGATATGGACGGGTATGTAGGAAGCACAGTTCTTTTGTTCTGAGCAAGCTCACTGTTCTGGCCCTATAGGAAACACAGTAGAGTAGAAGAGTGCTCTTTTCGCAAAAGCAGAGTGTGTTTTTGTAAGGCGAGCTAGCATTTGTTTCCCAGTCCTAAATGGCGTTGAATCACATGCAGTTTGTGGTCCTACGAGCAAGAGTTGTTTTCTGGTAAGGAAAGTCACTATTGCGTTCTCATTGCCATACACAGTGCAAATAGCACTCACGTCTCTTCCCAGCAAGTACAGTGTATTGGACTGAAGAGGAGCTACTGTTCTTGTCAGTTTCCTAAGCAGAGTTGAACTACATATGGTCCGTGTGTGTAGGAAGCACAGTTCTTTTGTTCTGAGCAAGCTCACTGTTGGGACCCCATAGGAAAAACAGTAGAGTAGAAGAGTGCTCTTTTCTCTAAAGCAGAGTGTGTTTCTTGTAAGGCATGCTAGCTTTTGTTTCCCAGTCCTAAATGGAGTTGAATCCCATGCAGTTTCTGGTCCTAAGAGCAAGAGTTGTTTTCTGGTAAGGAAAGTCACTATTGCGCTCCCATTGCCATACGCAGTGCAAATAGAACTCGCGTCTGTTCCCAGCAAGTACAGTGTATTGGAGTGAAGAGGAGCTACTGTTCTTCTCAGTTTCCTAAGCAGAGTTGAACTAGATATGTCCCGTGTGTCTAGGAAGCACAGTTATTATGTTCTGAGCAAGCTCACTGTTCTGGCCCTATAGGAAACACAGTAGAGTAGAAGAGTGCTCTTTTCTCTAAAGCAGAGTGTGTTTCTTGTAAGGCGAGCTCGCGTTTGTTTCCCAGTCCTAAATGGAGTTGAGTCACAGGCAGTTTTTAGTACTACCAGCAAGAGTTGTTTTCTGGTAAGGAAAGTCACTATTGCGCTCCCATTGCCATACACAGTACAAATAGCACTCGCGTCTGTTCCAGGGAATTACAGTGTATCGGACTGAAGAGGAGCTACTGTTCTTGTCAGTTTCCTAAGCAGAGATGAACTAGATATGGCCCGTGTGTAGGAAGCACAGTTCTTATGTTCTGAGCAAGCTCACTGTACTGGCCCTATAGGATACACAGTAGAGTAGATGAGTGCTCTTTTATCTAAAGCAGAGTGTGTTTCTTGTAAGGCGAGCTAGCGTTTGTTTCCTAGTCCTAAATGGAGTTGAATCACATGCAGTTTCTGGTCCTACGAACAAGAGTTGTTTTCTGGTAAGGAAAGTCACATTGTGCTCCCATTGCCATACACAGTGCAAATAGCACTCGCGTCTGTTCCCAGCAAGTACAGTGTATTGAAGTGAAGAAAAGCTACTGTTCTCAGATTCCTAAGCAGAGTTGAACGAGATATGGACCATGTGTCTAGGAAGCACAGTTATTATGTTCTGAGCAAGCTCACTGTTTTTGGGCCCCATAGGAAACACAGTAGAGCAGAAGATTGCTCTTTCCTCTAAAGAAGAGTGTGTTTCTTGTAAGGCGAGCTAGCGTTTGAATCCCAGTCCTAAATGGAGTTGAATCACATGCAGTTTCTGGTCCTACGAACATGAGTTGTTTTATGGTAAGAATAGTCACTATTGCGCTCCCATTGCCATACACAGGACCAATAGCACATGCGTCTGTTCCAAGCAAGTACAGTGTATTGGACTGAATAGGATCTACTGTTCTTGCCAGGTTCCTAAGCTGAATTGAACTAGATATGGCCGTGTGTGTAGGAAACACAGTTCTTTTGTTCTGAGCAAGCTCACTGTTCGGACCCCATAAGAAACATAGTAGAGTAGAAGAGTACTCTTTTCTCAAAAGCAGAGTGTGTTTCTTGTAAGGCAAGCTAGCGTTTATTTTGTAGTCCTAAGTGGAGTTGAAACCCATGCAGTTTCTGGTACTACGAGCAGGAGTTGTTTTCTGGTAAGAAGAGTCACTATTGCGCTGCCATTGCCATACACAGGACAAATAGCACTGGCGTCTGATCGCAGCAAGTACAGTGTATTGGACTGAAAGGATCTACTGTTCTTGTCAGGTTCCTAAGC